>NC_090732.1:162166658-162276658 GCF_036898095.1 Palaemon carinicauda | reverse complement strand
TCTGTGACTAATATTTTCACATTTACCTCTGCAAGTTAGCAATACTCGGATTGCAAGGTTCTGTGACTAATATTTTCACATTTACCTCTGCAAGTTAGCAATACTCGGATTGCAAGGTTCTGTGACTAATATTTTCACATTTACCTCTGCAAGTTAGCAATACTCGGATTGCAAGGTTCTGTGACTAATATATCACATTTTACCTCTGCAAATTAGTAATACTCGGATTGCAAGGTTCTGTGACTAATATTTTCACATTTACCTCTGCAAGTTAGCAATACTCGGATTGCAAGGTTCTGTGACTAATATTTTCACATTTACCTCTGCAAGTTAGCAATACTCGGATTGCAAGGTTCTGTGACTAATATTTTCACATTTACCTCTGCAAGTTAGCAATACTCGGATTGCAAGGTTCTGTGACTAATATTTTCACATTTACCTCTGCAAGTTAGCAATACTCGGATTGCAAGGTTCTGTGACTAATATTTTCACATTTACCTCTGCAAATTAGTAATACTCGGATTGCAAGGTTCTGTGACTAATATTTTCACATTTACCTCTGCAAGTTAGCAATACTCGGATTGCAAGGTTCTGTGACTAATATTTTCACATTTACCTCTGCAAGTTAGCAATACTCGGATTGCAAGGTTCTGTGACTAATATTATCACATTTTACCTCTGCAAATTAGTAATACTCGGATTGCAAGGTTCTGTGACTAATATTTTCACATTTACCTCTGCAAGTTAGCAATACTCGGATTGCAAGGTTCTGTGACTAATATTTTCACATTTACCTCTGCAAGTTAGCAATACTCGGATTGCAAGGTTCTGTGACTAATATATCACATTTTACCTCTGCAAATTAGTAATACTCGGATTGCAAGGTTCTGTGACTAATATTTTCACATTTACCTCTGCAAGTTAGCAATACTCGGATTGCAAGGTTCTGTGACTAATATTTTCACATTTACCTCTGCAAGTTAGCAATACTCGGATTGCAAGGTTCTGTGACTAATATTATCACATTTTACCTCTGCAAATTAGTAATACTCGGATTGCAAGGTTCTGTGACTAATATTTTCACATTTACCTCTGCAAGTTAGCAATACTCGGATTGCAAGGTTCTGTGACTAATATTTTCACATTTACCTCTGCAAGTTAGCAATACTCGGATTGCAAGGTTCTGTGACTAATATTATCACATTTTACCTCTGCAAATTAGTAATACTCGGATTGCAAGGTTCTGTGACTAATATTTTCACATTTACCTCTGCAAGTTAGCAATACTCGGATTGCAAGGTTCTGTGACTAATATTTCCACATTTTACCTCTGCAAGTTAGCAATACTCGAATTGCAAGGTTCTGTGACTAATATTTCCACATTTTACCTCTGCAAGTTAGCAATACTCGGATTGCAAGGTTCTGTGACTAATATTTTCACATTTACCTCTGCAAGTTAGCAATACTCGGATTGCAAGGTTCTGTGACTAACATTTTCAGATCAATTTCCATATTTTATCTCTGTAAGTTAGGAATACTGGTATTGCAAGGTTCTATGGACTGACATTTTCACATCAATTTCCACATTTTACCTCTGCAAGTTAAAAATACTCAGATTGCAAAGTTCTGTGACTAACATTATCACATAAATTTCCACATTTTACCTCTGTAATGTAGCAATACTCTGATTTCAAAGTTCTGTGACTAATGTTTCGCCATATATTCCAAAATCTGGAGTTCTCTTTCTTTTCCTCTTTTCCCTGACTAATATTCTTTCGTCTTTTAAGGGGAAGACCTACCATTTCCTTTGGAGCAGTCCAAGGTTTTTTTTTTTTTTTTTTTTTTTTTTTATCGGGCGCTTGCAAAACAGAAGAATCAGGCTGTCACAAATTGCATAATGCTGTAATGTTAACGGCATTATTTATACTTCCATTTCCTGCCTATAGAAATCTAAATCCTAAGTGATATAGAAACGAGGATCCTCTAAAAACAAAAGGATTGGGTTCTTTGGACTGGCCAGATAATACTAGATTGGATCATTCCTCAGGCCCATTTTTTTACTGTTTAAATGTTCACTAACTACACTGGCCTATCTATGTTCATTAATTAGTTTGTCTTGTACAATTGACAATTCATACAATTGAGAGTAGTAAAATACTCAAGGGTTTAACTACTGTACTGTTATTGTTCAGTGGCTACTTTGCACTTTGTAAGGGTAGAAAACTTTAGCAATGGAAAGCAGCCCTTTTAGTCGAGACTCGAAAATCAAACCATTCTCTAGCCTTGGGTTGTACCATAGCTTATATACCCATGGTATTTCAATGTCTGGCTATTAGAATTAGAATAAGGACGGCTTCGTGTAGCTTCTGCATCTATCATTCAGAAGAATCTTTAGAGTAAACTATAATGTTTGGACATTGTTGTTACAGAAGTCTATAGTTGACGATGATAAAAAAAATATCTTTTGAGAAAATTACAAATTTACAAAGACATGTGCACTTATACTTTAATTAGAGTTAAATCTATGATGAGCATTTTTACAGCATTTTCGATAATTATTCTAAAGATGAAAAGAGGCAATAAACCAGCTGTGTACGGCATGTGTTTCATACACCCTCATACACTAACGGTTTTGCTTTTTTATCTTATCATTCGCTCTTCCCTACATTGCTAATAGACCAACCTGTGTAAGCATGCTAGCTCATATTTTATTTTGTTTGAATTTTTGTGACGTTCTTGCTCGCAAGTCCTTGTATATAAACTCGATGAATGTTTGATAAAATTTAGTTGCTTGCACCTCGTCTCTCAGTTACCACCTAATGGCTCATTCGCACATCTGGTGACCCCGAAGTGACCAATTGGGTGAGTGAGCTATCAGGTGATAACTGAGAGGCGAGGTGAATGCAACTAAACTTTTTTAAACAATCATCGAGTTTATATACAAGAAGTTGCAAGCAAGAGCGTCACATAAATTCAAACAAAATAAAACATGACCTAGCATGCTTAACAGGTTGGTTTATTAACATTGCAGGGAAGAGCGAGCGATAAGATAATAAAGCAAAACCGCTACAGTGTATGAGCGTGTATGAAACACATGCGGTACAGCAGATATAACCCCATAGGTTTTCTACGGTTCGGGTAAAATTTACATTTCCTGACACCTTTAAAGAGATTTTGGAAAGAACCTAACTTTTCTTCACCTGCTTTCAGTTATTAAGTCTTTAGTAATAAGATGTAATGATAAACTCGAGTATGCTTATTGAATTCAGGTCAAGATAAACCTCTATTACCTTTTATGTTAAGAATCACCCATCTCCCTCTTTATTATAAAGCCATTTGGCTGCCTATGCTATTGGCTTTAACATCAAGACAAACCTCTATTACCTCCTATGTTAAGAACCATTCTTCCCCCCTTTATTATAAGGCAATTTAGCTATCTACGCTATTGGCTTTAGCATAAGAATATATCAGGGACATATGTGCTCATGGAACTAAAGCATTTACCCTTCAATTTTGCAGGCTGGACGAGACCCAGAACCCTTTAGCGTATGAGAAAGATTTTGACCGGGAGCAAAAGAGATCCCAGGATGAACTTCCTCAGCAAAATGGGGAAACAGATTACCGGCAGAGAAATGAAAACCAACAGATTCCGTTGATGCGAGAGGGTGAAATAGATGGTACTGGGCCAGGGCAGGTAATCAATCAGAAAAACAGGCAAGATAACATTGACCTGGCCAAGCAGATTCACAGCCTTACCCTCCAGTCCAACCAACAGCAAGATAACGGATTAATTGAATCTGATCAAATCAATCAAGGGAGACTTCCAAAAGACTGGGGCCAAAGTGAAGAGATCATAGATGGGTATATAGATGATACATCTCTGGTGAAAAGTCAAGATGCAATGGAAAACAGCAATTTTCGACAGGAGAATGAGAATTTAGACCTACAGAGAAGCGATGCATCTGAAATCACCAACCGAAACAGTTGGCTAAAGTGGAATCGTTCTAACGGTGTAAAGGACAAGAAAATGAAAACTAACAGCAGGAACACCAACTGGGACAAGTGGATTCTTGATAGGGAGGAAACTAACAAAGCAAATGACCTGTCTGAAGTTGTAGAAGTTCAAGAAAGAGGGTTAAAAAAGTGGCTTTTAAAGAGCAAAAGTTCTAGAAAGGGCAAGACAAAACCTGCGACTAAGAACCGTCGCGACAAATTTTGGAAGAAATTTAATCGAAAAGGAAATGGGGTTGTAAGACAAAGTCCACTCTCTCCAATTCATGATAGACGTAAGAGTGCAAAATACAAGAAAGTGTTCAAGAAAAGTCAGAATAAGTTTGATCGTGCACAAAAGGAATCAGAAAAAACAGTTCAGGAGTACGGAAATGATAATGGAAATACAGATCCAGAATCCAAGGACAGCCAATTAGATGACTGGAAGAAATGGGACAGAGGAGCCACAGGTTCTAGAAAAACAGATGACTTAGATGATGTACCTGCAATCAAAGATATCCTGGATAATGAAGGAAGACCTGGTGGAAAGATGGAACATAATCCAACAGAAAGCAATAGCCTAAGAGATGACTGGAAAAAATGGGACAGAGAAGCAATTAATTCTGGAAAAAGGGAGGAAGTACCAGATATTCAAGACAACAATGAAGAGACCTCGAAGAAGTGGGATGAAGAAAAACCTGATGGAAACGTAAAAAACTCTCCAACGGACGATGACAGCCCAAGAGATGACTGGAGGAAATGGGACAAAGGAGCTATTAATTCTGGAAAAAGAGAGGAAATACCAGATATTCAAGACAACGATGAAGAGGCCTGGAAGAAGTGGGATGAAGAAATAACCGATGGAAACATGGAAATCTCTCCAACAGATGATGATAGCCCAAGAGATGGCTGGAAGAAATGGAACAGAGGAGCAATTAATTCTGGAAAAAGAGAGGAAATACCACATATTCAAGGAAGCAATAAAGAGGCCTGGAAGAAGTGGGATGAAGAAATAACCGATGGAAACATGGAAATCTCTCCAGCTGATGATGATAGCCCAAGAAATGGCTGGAAGAAATGGAACAGAGGAGCAATTAATTCTGGAAAAAGAGAGGAAATACCACATATTCAAGGAAGCAATAAAGAGGCCTGGAAGAAGTGGGATGAAGAAATAACCGATGGAAACATGGAAATCTCTCCAGCTGATGATGATAGCCCAAGAAATGGCTGGAAGAAATGGAACAGAGGAGCAATTAATTCTGGAAAAAGAGAGGAAATACCAGATATTCAAGGAAGCAATAAAGAGGCCTGGAAGAAGTGGGATGAAGAAGAAACCGATGGAAACATAGAAAACTCTCCAACAGACGATGATAGCCCAAGAGATGACTGGACGAAATGGGACCGAGGAGCAATCAATTATGGACCAAACTGAAGATAGCCAGGAGACTCGTAAAAAATGGCATAGTGGAGGACAACCTAGTGTAACTATAGAAAGTTCCCTTTTTGACATTGGCGATCACAGCTATTACAGGAAGAATCAGGATTCCGAAAAGGAAAAGTCGTGTAAATACAGGGTGTTCAAAATGTCTGGCCTCTGAGCATTGGAAGCCCAATACTTTCTTAACGCTGTCACACGACGCAAAGAGAGATTTTTGAACACCCTGTATAAAAAAGACTTCTACCCTTCAGAATGAACAAAGAGAAATGGCGTGGAAAGAAAGGAATTAGACTTTAGCAGGCTTCAAAAGTTGAAGGCAATAAAAAGAAGAATTAAGTTAAGAAAGGTCTCAATAGTTGAAGGTTAAAGATGTCTTGAATGATATGTAGGCAAACGAAATTTATCAAGACCCTAAACAAAGTCCTCAATCTTGTAGAATTGCCTTCGCGAGGTTCTTCAATGTTTAGTACTAGTTGATTAGTGAATAGTAACCAATTAATAAAGGAAAAACTACGATTAAAATGTCATTTAGTGATTATCTTTTTATATGCTTTAAAAAAAATAATTTCTAAGGTCAATTTTCCAACCCTGGAATCACTAGCTTGATCTAATTATGCACCAGGAATAAATTTGTCATTAAATCAATAAATATAAAAAAAAAAGTTAGTCAGAGTTTTTTTTCCAAATCAATGTTGTATTTCTAAGCTGGTAATATAATTGCAACAACTTATTTCCTTAAACTTGCAATAAACCCTCTTGAACTCAGACAAGCATGCAAGAAACAGCCAGTATCATTCTGGACTTTTATATCTTCTTCTTCTTTGTCTGCATCTCTTCCCACTTCTATGTGGGGTCGATGTTTTTGGCCAGCATTCTCCATCTATCTCTGTCCCACACTTCATCACCGGTTAATCCCTTTGATCGAAGGTCATCCTTGATACAGTCCATCCACCTTTGCTTTGATCTCCCTCTCCTTCTCGTTCCCTGTACCTCCATTTCCATCACTCTCCTCCCAATATACTGTTCATCTCTTCTCATTACATGACCATACCACCTCAGTCTACTTTCTTGGATCTTATCTGATAGTTCTCTCACTCCGGTGGTACCCCTAATTACCTCATTCCGTATCCTTCTAGAATTTTATATCTAACCAAATATTTAGGAACGAAGATCTCTAATACAGGATCTTAAGAATTGGAGTTTAATGGAAGATTGAAAAAAGACAAATCAGACAATGGCTAAGTTAAGTAAAATTTGGAAATCAAATCGCCTGAAATTACATAGAAAGATCAGGCTATATATCACTTTACTGAGATCGGTGTTACTGTATGGTTATGAGTCGTGGTATGACAATGAAACAATATCCAACAGATTTTGTAGATTCGAGAAAAAAAAGCCCCAGAAGAATATTGGGAGTTGAATGGCAGGACAGGATTAGAAATGAAACTATAAGAGAGTTTACTCGAGTACCATATGTAGATGAGATCATGACGAGGGTAGATGGAGATGGTTTGGGTATGCTCTTCGCACTCCCCCAAGAGAGATTAGTTCATTAGTTTACCAAACTTTCAACTAAGCTTTACAAGGCACTAGAAGAGTTAGAAGAAGACCCAGGCCTACATGGCTGAGGACTCTGAAGCGTGAAGTAGGAGATGATAAATGGTGAAGTATCGATTTAAAAGCTCAAGATAGAGACGACTAGCGAAATCTAACAGAGACCCTTTACGTCAATAGGCGTAAGAGGAGATTGTATATATATATATATATATATATATATATATATATATATATATATATATATATATATATATATATATATATATATACATGTATATGTATATATATATATATATATATATATATATATATATATATATATATATATATATATATGTGTGTGTGTGTGTGTGTGTGTGTATGTATATGTATATGTATATGTATATGTATATATATATATATATATATATATATATATATATATATATATATATATATATATATATATTCACAAAATAGACTGGATTTATTACTACATATTCACACATTTAGGATCGTTTGTAAAAGCTAAAGCTGTATCAAGGTTGCAACCAAAACAGGGCGGGAAACACTGCAGACATTGACATACCTCTAGTGCCTTGCTATTTCCTATGCCTCTGCCATTCATGAACGACCTTTAAACATTTAAACGAGGTTAATAGACCGCAAGTTTTTGTTCGAAAAAATTAAAATGAACGCCAGCAGCTGAAAACCAAACATGAGGACAATGTTCAAAACTTAGTCGAATAAAAAGACAGTATAAAAGGATTCGAACATTTGGAGTTAGCCCTTCCTTCCTCGCCCGTGCCTCTCCTCTGACAAACTCCCCTTCTTTTTCTATCAAAAACTTTTTGATGCCTTGCCTTGATTTCCGACAGATTTTCTTCTTCGAATCCGAGATCCCATTTTTTCCCTTCTCGTTCTCTCGTTTTTTTTTTTCCTTCTTTTTCTCTCGGTTTTTCCCCCAGTCTGCGAACGTCAAGAGAGAGAGAGAGAGAGAGAGAGAGAGAGAGAGAGAGAGAGAGAGAGAGAGAGAGAGAGAGTCGTTCTCTCGGTTTTTCCCTCAGTCGAGAGAGAGAGAGAGAGAGAGAGAGAGAGAGAGAGAGAGAGAGAGAGAGAGAGAGAGAGAGAAGCAAAGGGGTTTAAATCAAGACAAAGGAGAAGAGAGGGCCAAGTAACAAAGAATTGAAAGTAAGAATCTTAAATGACCAAAATATTTTTTTTTTGTGCAATTAAAGAAGAAGCATACTGGGTGTGTTTGATGAAAGTATATTCGCAATCTAGAATCACACATAGAATTTTAAATGAGCTGTACATAGTTAAAGAGCGGTCACTGCACTGTAATTCAGTGGCCACGTTCCTCTTGGTAAGGGTAGAAGAGACTCTTTAGCTATGGTAACCAGCTCTTCTAGGAGAAGGACACTCCAAAATCAAACCATTGTTCTTTAGTCTTGGGTAGTGCCATAGCCTCTGTACCATGGTCTTCCACTGTCTTGGGTTAGAGTTCTCTTGCTTGAGGGTACACTCGTGCACACTATTCTATCTTATTTCTCTTCCTCTTGTTTTGTTAAATTTTGTATCATTTATAAAGGAGATATTTATTCTAATGTTGTTACTCTTCTGAAAATATTTCCTTTTTCTTCGTTTCCTTTCCTCACTGGGCTATTTTCCCTGTTAGGGCCCCTTGGCTTATAACATCCTGCTTTGCCAACTAGGTTTGTAGCTTAGCAAATAATAATAATAATAATAATAATAATAATAATAATAATAATAATAATAATAATAATAATAATAATGCAAAGATCTGTATGTTTTGCCACTGTCCTTGACCTACTCTGAGATTTGATAGTATTCAGCTTCATCCTCCATAATTTGAACCATACAGCCACTTTAGCTAAGTTTATATCAAGGGATTTTAACTACATACCTACATTTAAGAGATGGAATTGATGCAAAGGTAAGCGTTGATAAGCACGGTTGAGTACTCCATCCAAAGTTATAAATGTATAACCTTCTAACAGTGTATTCCTAAATAAAAGTTGATTTAACAACATAACTCAATTGACACAAGCCTAGTTATTACAACTACGTCAGCAAGATCAGAGATCGTGAAGATTATGAGTTAGGCAACTTATACTTTTTACTTCATATTACTTTGAAATATTCAACATTTCACATCGCATATTGCTCGCTTATTTTCAAATCGTCACCATCGAAGCATTCACAGAACAAGAAAGTTTTCAGTTTCCTCTTGAAAGCCTTAATATCTTTAATCTTTCAGATGTCCCGTGGGATTGGATGCTGGTAGGAATTTCGTTGCTGATATCATTATCTTGTTTTTCGAACGAACGTCTTTTAATTTTACTTATAACGACTTGCATGTGAAACTTGTTCATCCGGAGACGACAACATTTCCGTTGGACTACGTGTAGATAAATATATATTTTTTTCTTCAAATAACTGATAATAACATTGGAGAAAGGGGGCCAAAGTGTGGAGGAGACGGGCAACCTGATTCTCTCATCTAACCACGTCCCGTCGAAAAAAAAAAAATAAAACTGTAGGCCTATAACTAATGGATTCATATTTAAACTTACAGCTCAACCATGACAGGATAAAAATGTAAGGCTCTTGGAAAATAAAAGTAAGATAATTAGATTTGTATAACAGACTCAGAAGGGGAACATCTCGCAAGGGATAAATTAAGTCAGATGCAACTGATGAAGAGGTAGAAATACATTATGCCCAGAGAATTAATGTTTTTTAATGAAAGTGATGGAGAGACAGAAATTGAATGTGTTTGAGATGAAGTGTCTAAGGAGTATGGCTGATGTATCTCGAGTAGATAGGGTTAGGAACGATGTGGTGAGGGTGAGAACGGGTGTAAGAAATGAGTTAGCAGCTAGAGTGGATATGAATGTGTTGAGGTGGTTTGGCCATGTTGAGAGAATGGAAAATGGCTGTCTGCTAAAGAAGGTGATGAATGCAAGAGTTGATGGGAGAATTACGAGAGGAAGGCCAAGGTTTGGGTGGATGGATGGAGTGAAGGAAGCTCTGGGTGATAGGAGGATAGATGTGAGCGAGGCAAGAGAGCGTGCTAGAAATAGGAATGAATGGCGAGCGATTGTGACGCAGTTCCAGTAGGCCCTGCTGCTGCCTCCGATGCCTTAGATGACCGTGGAGGTAGCAGCAGTAGGGGATTCAGCATTATGAAGCTTTGTCTGTGGTGGATAATGTGAGAGGTTGGGCTGTGGCACCCTAGCAGTACCAGCTGAACTCGGTTGAGTCCCTGGTTAGGCTGGGAGGAACGTAGAGAGTAGAGGTCCCCTTTTTGTTTTTGTTTCTTTGTTGATGTCGGCTACCCCGCAAAATTGGGGGAACTGCCTTGGTATATGTATGTATGTACAAAGATTAAATCAACGACAACACGTTAACTTTGAGCTCTTGGACTTGCTCATACTGTATGTAAAACTCATTTTTATCATCACCAATGTCTGTCTGTCTGTCTGTTTGTCTGTATAGATTGCCTTACCTTGTGTAAGACCCGGGCTCTTGCCTTTTGGGCAGCCCAGAAGTGATCATCACCAAGCCATTCCAGCAAACTAAGACTCTTTACTAACTCATTTTTATAACTCTTTCCTTCCTCTTCTATATTCTCTTTATCATGAAGTAAGTTGTGGCGACGTTCATCATAAGCATCCTTGCCTTATTCCACTAAAAAGAAACATCCATTATTGTTCTACAACAACAACAAATGCAGCCGTTTTAGTCCACTTCAGGACTTTAAAGGCCTCTGACGAGTTCTTAATGAAGTCTGGGACAAGGTCTATAGACCTTAGTCTGGGGTTTAGCCATTTTCATGACCACGCTGTTCACTTGCGGGTTGGTGATGGTAGGAGATTATTTTGATCGCTCTGACTAGTAACCTACGGCTTTCCTAATCATGACAAAACACAAGTAATATATACTCCTGGCATATTTAGCTTCCAATTACATTCACGATTTTCGTATGGATGTTGTATTCTTTCGAAACTGTTGTCAATACATCTTTTTTTTTCACAGTATCGAAAGCTTAACTGAAGTTTATGGCACTAGGATTTTTAATAGTCCTATACCTCCCTTCTACCTAATACTGTAAGATTAAGCTGTCGTTTATAATTGTCTTCATCTGTTCTTGTGCGTCTATCAATTTCCTTTTTATTATCATCTTGCACATTTTACTTAAGTTATCTGAAAATTTTGTTGGTCTTCCAGTTATCTCATTTTTCTTTTACCTGTTTTCTTTCTGTGGCATTTTTTACAAACATGATTTTAGATAGCCATGTTCAAAGTTATAATGTTCTGGTATATTATATTCATAAGTTCTTATGTTATCATCCATATTTGATGCCCTGTTTTCATGCACTTACCCCTCACTTCCTTCCCTATTATGTCTATTTTCATTTCATGTGTGCCTTACATGTTTTTTTTTTTCAGTATTTAACTAATTCTAAAATATCTAAATTTAGCTTTTCCCTTGTTAATTGCAAAAAATATTACAGGTCATTTATTAATTGACTAAAACTTTGTTTCTTATATTATCCTTTACCAAAAATAGTTATTTCTTCAACAATCCTTGTACAATTGTCTTATTTTGGTAGTCTATTTATTTATCATGTTTCTGTCATTATCGCCTCTTTCCTCTCTTTTCAATTATCATAGATAAAGTTTCCATTTCAACGATAATGACAATAGGCTATAAAAGATAATTTTCATTAGGCCTATCTAACGGTAGACACAACAAAAATGTTAAACGGCTCTATACATTCGAATAGTAAAGGAAATTGTTTGTAATTAAAATACACCAAAATAATACATATATAAAGATATGTGATTATAAGAACAAAGACAATTGGGTTTTACAAAAAGAGGGGGCCAGCATAAAATCTAGATTTTATGTCCAAAACCTGGGTTTGTAAATTTGCTAAACTCGCTGCTTAGTGCATTTTTCTAGCCCCACATTACATTTTACTAAAAAAATTTATAGAGTTAGTTATACCTTAAACTTCGAAATTACTATATTCTAAGTGAATAAAAAACACCAGATTGATAATTTTAACAAGCCTCTCATGTCCTATCTTGACTTAAGATTCGCAATAGGCCTACTAAATCATGTGACAGTCTATGTAAAACAAGGTCCAAATACAATCATTGGTGAAACATCCTTTAGAGATCGTAGATGTGACTAATTTCATTAATATTCTACAACTGTAGAAGTAATGATATTTGAATAATAAAACGTGATAACACCACACAACAACAATAACATCTCTACCTACTGAACACCATGTCACTAAGTCTAGTCATACTCATTTTGCGGAGTAATAAATAAATAGTTACCTAATCGTTCTATTGTTTAAGGATAAAATCTAATACAGAATTTAGAAGACTCAAGTTATTCAATAAAATTTATTCATCCAACGTTTGTTAAAAAATTTTAACTTTCACCAAAATTAGTCTTCCTCTTAAATAGGGTTTCCTTTCGGATGTTCAAGTTAACACTGAACATCAATAGATACACTGTTATAGTTCACAACATTCGTCTGTGTTACTGGAATAAATTTGTAAGTTGTATTTTTGGTATTTATTTATTACTCTTTTAATTACCTCAAGATGTTGATTTTGTAGACTGTACAGATAGACCTAGTCTGGACATACCTCGAAATTTCAACTGGTCCACTTTTTTGTTTATCTCTAGAACTACAAATTTTCGGTAAAAAATTGGTTTTATTTTTCTATTTTCATAAATTTCCCCAAACGATTTTAACCAGCATGTTTTATTAGGTCTATACTTAAGTGTCATCACTCAAATATCAAATCAAACGTTCCTTCTTAACCCAACCAAGTATGCTGTGTCTATAGGTCTACTCATCCCCTAGGGTGTCTAGTGTTATTTTAGTTCGGTTAAGAAAAGATAATTGAATTTTTGGTAGTTAGCACTTTTTGTTAGTTAGCACCCATATTGTAAAAGTAACTAGATGGTTGTAGAGGCTATTAAGGCTAGTTTACACGATCGAACACGGTTCAACAGACAAGTGTTCAAAGGGATGTTCGAAATTGTGAAGGGAGTATTAGGTTGTCGAACGGTTCGAAGAAAGTCTGTTCTTGCCTGACTCTTGTGGGCTGTCATTGTCCACAAGCCTTATGCATTTGTGACCAACTCTGCATCTTCGAACTGTTTGACAACCAAGTTCAATGAACCATTCGACCGTGCAAACCCTGAGGTAAAGGTATTGAGGGTCTACCTTAGTCTAGGACATATCTCATTGAATTGGGGTGTATGTATGATAGCGACCACCTGTATGTATGATTACGGCAGTGTAAGGAGGGTCGTATATTGCCGTTATCCCCCCCCCCCCGTTAGGTTACTAAGCAAGGACACGGCTTATAGGTTAGGTTAGGGGGAAAAGTTAGGTTAGGTGATGTCCATTTTTATCCACACGGTAAGAACCGGCCGCTGATATACAAAGGCTCCTTTGAATTTGTAAATTGAGATTAAACTTCCATATTGTGTGCCTGAGCCGACCCGTGTCCGTCAATTTACAAATCGTTTTATTTTTTATATACTAGATTTTTTGGTATCCCTAGCACAGTAATCATAGTCAACCCTCTTATAAATTTACGGATACAGATATTAATAATAGATTTACGCGGAAATATTTTATGCTTTATATTTTTGCAATTAATGTTTTTTGAAGTTTGAAATAAATTATTGATATTTTTAAAAGAAGTAAACTCAGCATACGACTTTTGTGTATAATTTTGTATTCTTTTTGTTTTAAACCAAAGATTATCTTTACGTCTTTGTTTATTATTATATTCTTTCTATCTATCAAATATTTTAGTATCAATATATTGTTTGCATTTGATAGCATGTTCAGCCTTTCTTGTATCATAGCTGTTGTCTTTTATTTATTTTTTATGCCTAGAAAACAATCTTGTTGCATATACAGGTGATGCTACTCTCTTTGGATCAATGCCATCTCCTGAATGTAGATCTGGGGTTGCTGAATCCCTTAATAGAGATCTAGCTAAAATTAGTGCATGGTGCAAATTATGGGGTATGGAGTTAAACCCTAACTAAACTCAAAGTATGATTGTAAATAGGTCAAAGACAATGGCTTCTCAACATCTAGATCTCTGCATTGATAATGTTTCTTTTAATTGTATATGACTCCTTTAAAATTTTGGGTTTGATTCTTGATTGCAGATTTACTTTTTAGAAACACATTCAGTCTTTTTTGTTCACTTACACAAAAAATAGGCTTATTGAGAAAGTTTTGAAGGTTTTCAGTGATCAGTCTAATTATTAAGACTTATTTTAATTCTTTCAATCTACCTTGTTTTGAGTATTGTTCTCCTGTTTGGTCTTCAGCAGCTTATTCCCATCTTAATTTGTTGGACAAAAACTTGCAGCCTATTAAATTTTTTGTTCCTGATCTTGATACTGTAGGCTACAAATCTCCACCACCATTGTTCAGTTAGTATTTTATGCATGTTGCAATATTTTTTCAATACTTCTCATATGATATATTTAATTACTTATTCCCTTTCCTCACTTGGCTATTTTTTCATGTTGGAGCCCTCGGGCTTATAGCATCCTGCTTTTCCAACTAGGGTTATAGCTTAGCTAGTAATAATAATACATGTGGATCTTTTAATCTTTAGTAAAGTAATGATAAAAAGTGTAACACAAGTACATTATGCAGGCTGAAGTTTTGTTTACTTCATTCTAGTTCAAGGTAGGTTGTGTCGGTGAGAAAGATCTTTTGTTAAATTATGATCTGAGACCCTAAGGTAGGCTAGGTTAGGATGCATCTTTGTATTTCACAAACTCGCCCTCATCCGTAAGTTCTGGTTTCTTTCTGTACAGTATTCCCCTATTATTAGTTGTTTTGGTTTAGAGACTTCTTTAATATGATACTGGTTTCTGATAGAAATAGTAGTGAAATTTTTTAAAATAATTGAATTATAGAAATTATGGTCAAAGTTGAACAACACACTCATTAAACATAAAAAGATTCCATAATCTTTCAAACCTGAAATGCATTCCTAATTGAAAGTAAAATTTATTTATGTTTTATAATATTGGTAGCAAAGGAAATAATTCAGGATAACAACATTTCAGGAAAATCATTTTAAATGTTGAGTGGTATTCCAGATTGCTCTTATAGTATATTGGGCAATAGCAAAGGACAGGATTCAGATTGTCTACAATATAAAGAGTACGGTACAGTATTAGTAAGTGTGTTTCATGTGGTGTGAGGTTACAAAGTACAGTACAAGTCTGTAATAATACCTTGTTGTGGGTACTTTTGATAATTACTGATGTTAACTATCATGACCAAATCCTGACCCACTAACCTCGGATAAGCATTTTTAGTTACCGTAAGGTTAGGTAGGGATGCCATGTTTCAATTTGCATCCAATCAACAGTTAGGGCTAGGTCTGTGCTACATGAAGTTTAAAGTTTTATAGGTACAGAGGCAAGTATTGTATTGACCAATCATATGATCTGCGCCTAAGCCCCAACTCCACTGAAAGTAGGACCAGTGAAGGTTAGGTAGTGGCTGCTGATGACTCGGCATGTAGACCTCTATGGCCTTTAAGCCACCCTTCCCAAGCTCACTGGGAAGATGGGCTTTGAACACTATGGAAACTTCGAGCTGCGATCGGGGAAGGAACTCACAATCTTAATGTACTGTTACTGATGATTGATCTTACATGAAATATAAACCCAAGTACTATAGATTGGGAAGTAATTTTGGCGCAAGCTGGATGTCCGTTGAGTTCATTAACGTGGTAGGTAATGAGAATTGGTGCCTGGAATAGTAGCTCCACCCCCACCACCTGTCGGAAGAGCTTCACTTTGAATTTCGGCCACAATGAGTACGGACGTGTCATTGTGCACTTATCTGAACTTTTTATTTTCTTTTTCTTTCAGGAAGTGAATGCTAGCTGTTGATTGCTCTTGTGATGGATGTTAAGGAAGAAATTTGCACTTGGCGGGGAAAGGGTGGATGTTGCAACTGGTTTCTGAGTAAACCAGCTGTAGATCCACACTCTACATCTTGTAATAGGCATGATTGTTCAGAAGCATCCCCATGTGCTGAGTATAGATTGTGGCCTCCTGTGCAGTGGCAGGTGTACACCCTGAGGGAGAACAAGAGAGCTAAACCTTTGCTGGTATCTCTCTTGGCAATGTCCAAGAAAACAATGATGAAGTTTTTCTCTTCCTCCATCTCTTTAGTGGGTGTGTCTGTTGCCTCCGCACCTGCACATATGCCCATGGCTCGGTCCCTTGAGAGTAAACTTCAGGAGCAAGGAACCCTTGAATCTGCATGTGCTAACATTTCAGGTTCTGGTAGTGTTCTCCAAGTGTTTGGAGGCTCTTCACCTGTTTCTGGTAGGGCCTGCATGACTTTGTTGAGGGAGCTGGTTGCTAAAGCTATCTCTTCCCTGGTATCCCCAGTCCAAGTATCTCCTGTGGTGTTGCCAGTGGTGAAAGGCGTGGTGTTGCCCCAAGTGGTGTCCACTTTGGTACCTAGTCAAGCCTTAAAGGACTGGCCCCAGGAGGTTTCAAGCCTGAGATTGGGCATAATCGGCCCAAGTTCCAAAAATGCGTGTTTCCCTGGTGGTTGGAGTTAATCTGTTCACCTCTGATCCGGTCACCCCTATGTTAGCCACCTATTCTTTTGTGCCCCTCACTCCATCCCCTGTAATAGGGGGTCCGGAGTCTATATTCCCTGCTCCCTCTGTCTTTAACCCTTAATCCCTGTGGCTGTGACCGTGCTTGTTCCTGTGTCACTGGTCCTTGTGAGTTTGCCTTCCCTCTCCCCATGCCAGTGTTCATGAGCGTTACAGATCCTGGTGGGACAACCTGTGTGGTTCCTCCCTTCGGGGAGTATCGTCATCACTGGTCGCTGAGACCTTGACTCCTCTGCTTGCAGAGCCTGTGGTGAAAGTCAGATAGAGGAAAAAGAGTCCGTGTTCTTCTTCCTCATCCTCCATTTTGTCCTCCGTCTCCGAATCTGACTCTCTCTTCTAAGATGAAGAAGAAGAGGTCTAAGTAGTTCTAGAAGGCCAGTTGTAGTTGTAAGGAAATGGTTCATGACACCACCTCTCTTATGGGGTGGGTAGAGAGCACCTGTGTAATTTCTTGCAGGCCAATAGTGTATGGCCCCATACACTTTCTGTTCCCTAGTTGATGGAAAGCTTCAGCGTCCTTCATCACCTTTCCTGCCTGGACGATGGACTCCTGCTTTTACCTCATCCTGCTATAATTCTGTAGTACAGGTTCAGAGGATGGAACCACTCAAGGTTTGCAATGGAATCCCAAGAGTTGGGGGTAGATGGGCAATAGTTGCCTACAGATTTTTCTTAATCGATTTCTTCTGAGCATGCCCGATAAATGTATCATTGGTAGAATGGGGTAATTTAAACTAATGTTATCTGTATAAACAAGATGTTCACAAAGAGCTATTAAGCAATGATTGATTAAATGGACTGAGGGTTGTCTGCCTTTGTGACTACTAGAGGTCATGGCTATGGATGTCTACAACAAGTAGTATTGCAGTACATTTTACCCAAGACCTTAAAGTTACACAAGGCTTTGTACTTATTGTCAAGATAAAGCCTTCAGTAGTTAATATTAAAAGGGAGTTGTTCACAATGTGGGGATACCAGTTGAGGTAGTTCCTGTTAGGATACTGTACCTATAACAAAGTAGTGGAGCAGATGGAAATCATGAGTAGCCTAGTGACTTAATGGTGTTAAGAATTATTGGAATTTAAAGTGATTTTGAACCTGATATGTATTTATGTGTGGTTAAGCTATTACTATGCTCTATTGTCAAGTGTTAGAGGGGCCTAAGTCCTAAGTAAACTACAGTACAGTACAAGGTTCAAGCTAAAATAAAAACTGCTTGTCTTTTTTTTTTGTGATGAAAAATCATGTAATGTATTCCGTAGTTGTATTATGCATAGGCCTACAGTATTTTCTGGTTCAAGTAGATGCCAAATTATTTTGTACTTATTATTTTTGCCTTTCTTCTTTTTGGGGGATATGGGATAATTACATTGTGCTTTGAGCTACATGTAAGCTGCAGTAATTTTTTTTGCATTATGCCTTCATCTCGGCTTTATTAATTTTTGCATTTTATCCTGAAAAAGTAATAGACACTTTCAATACCAAAGAGAATTTATTGAAGAGGTGGATGATTAATTACTGTGCATTTCCTGGTATGTAGGTACTGTCTTGTACAACATACTGTATGTGCAGTATAGTGCTTACTGCAAAGTATTTTCTTTGGTATGCAAACAATACTAAATTAATTACTGTGTATAAGTATAGGTTGACTCATGATATTTAGCAGTGATTTCATGAAACTCATCATCATCATCATCTCCTACACCTATTGACGCAAAGGACCTCGGTTAGGTTTCGCCCGTCGTCTCTATCTTGAGCCTTTGATTCAATCATCCATTCATCATCTCCTACTTTGCATTTCATAGTCCTCAGCCATGTAGGTCTGGGTCTTCTAGCTCTTCTAGTGCCTTGTGGAGCCCAGCTGAGAGATTAGTTTATCAAACAATTTCATGAAACTAATTTTATGACATTTTTTTGCAGTTGCTGCTACCCAGTACATAATGTGGGTGTCTAGTGTAAGGCTGGCTGCTGATGCATACTTGGTATGTCTTCATCATGCCTTAACAACAGAAAAAGAGGAGGTTATGGGACTTCTAGTTGGTCAATTCAGTGAGGTGAGCCTGGAAAATAGTTCTTATAAAAGTTATCTGCACTCTGTCATTAGCTTTTACCAATATTGTTTGCATTTCTCTCTCCATCTCTTTTTGATGATTGCATACATTAGTGGTATTAGCTAGTAATATTGGTATACACTATTAATATTAAGAACTATTTTTCAATATTAATCTTACCCGATAATCATGTAGCTGTCAACTCTGTTGCCGACAGAAATCTACGGTCGGGATACGCCAGCGATCGCTATACAGGTGGGGGTGAACACAACAGCGCCATCTGTGGTCAGGTACTCCAGTACTTCTTGTCAACACCACCTCAATTTTTCCTCTGTCGTGCCTCCGGCTAGACCTACATGGATACGCTGTTGATTCTGGAGTTATTGCTCACGATTTGGTGATGTATTTGCTCTAGAGTTTAGCCTTCGCTATTCAGGAAGCTTTATCATTAGCTTAGCAAGTTTTTGGAATTAATTTGATTTAATTTTTTATTTAATTTTGGTGACGAAGAGAGTATGAACTCTCTTTCACTTTTAAATGGCCGACCCTTCCCTTAGACAGAAGTGTTGGTGTCGAAGAGAGTATAGACTCTCTTTCTTAATTTTGCTTAACAAAAGTTATAGATTATTTTATATCTCTCCGCCTTTTATAGGCCTCTTCGATTAACTTCCTTTTATTATAAACTTATTAAAATTAATTTTTATGTTTGTTTATATTCGACCTTTCCTAATAGTAGGCGGTCTTTTCTTGGAACCGAAGTTAATTAACATTGAGCCCGTCATTTCGTTTTTACCTGTTAACATATTATGCTATTTTAATGTTTTTGAAAGAATTTCTTTGATAGTCTCGTACTGTTTTCAAAGTTGAACTAACGTTTTGTTTTGTCTCTGCAGTTGTTGACGTTCAGAACGTTCAACTTGCGCTCTATCGTTACGATAGAGAGAGAATATTCACGGTTTCACGTTGCAGTAAGAGTAAACCGATTCTAGCGTTTTGTTCATTCTTTCTTAGCTTAAATGGTTTTAATTCTAATAAAGGAACTTTTTATTTGGGAAATCTTTCAGTTTTTTCCTTTAACAATAATATGTTTTAACGATATATATAATTGGGCTCATCTCTCAGGTTCTAAGTCAAGAGAGAGAGAGAGAGAGAGATAGAGACGGAGGGAGAGAGAGGAGGATAAACGTTTCGTTCAAGCGGGTAACGTTGTTATCGTTTTTGCTCTTCTCCCTAGTCTCTTTAGGGGAAGAAGGTAAACGTTTCTAGAGTTTTATTCTTGTTCCCAGGCTTTATGCGGTGAGAGATTTTAAACGTAGTTTATTTGATCTAGTGTTTAGTCTCTTTTCCAGCCACTGAATTATTTATATTTCATTATGTTTTTCTGTTACATTGTAATACTGTTTTCGCAATTACTAACTTTTAATGAAGGATAGAATTGCATGTTTCAGGTACAAACCACTTAAAGTTTCGAGTTCAGTGAAATAAGTGCAAACAGAAAATCAAAAGTGATAAAGTGATAAGCGCAAAGTGTTACAGTGTTGCGTTCGAGGGTTCGTCTGTTCGTGCCAGTTGTTCGCCTAGTCTGGGACCTCTTACAAGCTCCCAAGCCCAGGGGAGAAGTAACGTCGAAGGACTTATGGGTTCATCAGGCCTTGATCGACAAACAGACTTTTCCCTCCGTGGTTTCGGGTGTAACCAACTCACGTAGCCGACGTGATCACCCCACCCACACAAAGACGAGATAGCCCATTTATTCCTCGTCTGCGGAAGAGGTTTCTCGCCGAAACCATGGACCAAATCTTGCAGCTTTTAAGTGCAAGTCGGTCCCTTCCGCGCAAGTCCAACTCCTAGGTGGAGCCATTAGCACTGGGTCAGTTCGGACTTGCTGCAGTACGACAACTGCACACCTCCCAGAGAGGCAAGGTGGTACCGCAACAGGCAGTAACTCCGTCTGTTGTCGCACCAGCTGTTTTAGACCCTCAGTCTCAACGGACAGTAGCTCCGTTTGTTGTTGTCTTTCATAGACCCTAGTGGTCTATGCTGCAGACAATGCAGTCTCAGCTTGCGGTTTTGATGCAGGAGTTTCAGGCAGAGAAGGTTAGCACACCTCCTCCTGCGAGCGCTCCTCCACCTCTGCGCAGTCCACCCTGCCAGACGTATGATGTTGAGGCTCCTCCTGCCTCCATGCGTGAGCTGCCGCATTGGGAGTTGCCAGGTACCAGCGCTATGCAGCACCCTCCACTTTCCTTGAGGCAGGAGCCTCTTGCTATGCGGCAACCTCCTCAACCCTTGAGGCAGGAGCCTCATGCTTTGCAGCAACCTCCTCTAACCATGAGGCAGGAGCCTCATGCGTTGCGGCAACCTCCTCCATCCTTGAGGCAGCAGCCTCATGCGTTGCGGCAACCTCCACCATCCTTGAGGCAGCAGCCTCATGCTATGCGGCAACCGCCTCAACTCTTGAGGCAAGAGCCTCTCTCTGCGCAGCTACCTCCTCAACCCTTGAGGCAGACGCAACTCTTGAGGCAGGAACCTCATGCTATGCGGCAACCTCCTCTAACCATGAGGCAGGAGCCTCATGCTATGAGGAGCCTCATGCTATGCGGCATCCTCCTCAAACCATGAGGCAGGAGCCTCATGCTATGCGGCATCCTCCTCAACCCATGAGGCAGGAGCCTCATGCTATGAGGAGCCTCATGCTATGCGGCATCCTCCTCAACCCATGAGGCAGGGACCTCATGCTATGAGGAGCCTCATGCTATGCGGCATCCTCCTCAACCCATGAGGCAGGAGCCTCATGCTATGCGGCAACCTCCTCTACCCATGAGGCAGGAGCCTCATGCTATGCGGCATCCTCCTCAACCCATGAGGCAGGAGCCTCATGCTATGCGGCATCCTCCTCAACCCATGAGGTAGGAGCCTCATGCTATGAGGAGCCTCATGCTATGCGGCATCCTCCTCAAACCATGAGGCAGGAGCCTCATGCTATGCGGCAACCGCCTCAACCCATGAGGCAGGAGCCGCATACTATGCGGCATCCTCCTCAACGCATGCGGCATGAGCCTCATCCCTTGCAGCATGAGCCTCATCCTATGCAGCATGAGCCTCATACCATGCAGCATGAGCCTCATCCCATGCAGCATGAGCCTCATCCCATGCAGCATAAGCCGCACGCCATGCAACATGCTCTGCTTACCTTACAGCATGCTCTGCATACAGCATGCTCTGCATACCTTACCGCATGCTCCTCAATCACACATCTTTGGTTGTTGCCAACTCACTAGAATGTCAAGCAGTTTCATAACGTTGCCTTCTAGTCTGCTGCTTTTGCACCAGTGAAACCCTCACTGAGAGAACTTAGCTTTTCTCGGATATGGTTCCTGTAGATGAGAAAGTGCTATTCTCCCTCCTTCTGATATTCCCTTGAGGACTCTGTCATTTGGAGAGGAGCCTTTAGCTGCTTAGCCTCCTATGGACTTTTATTTAAGCATCACATGCTTCCAGGGAGGGTAATGGTTCCACTTCAGTCGCTAACCCCGTCTGTTACCACACCTGCTCCCATAGACCTTGAGCTTTGTTGCAAGACATGCAGTCCAAGCTTAGTCCTTGTTAGAGGATTTTTTGTTTACGGAGTCAGTGTGTCACTGGGAAGACATTCAACAACCAGCAGAAGTGACTTGTTGTGACGCAGTGCGGCAACCTCAGCAACCCGATAAGGAGTTGTCTGTACGACCCAGACAGTCTAGACAGCTTCGGGTTGTCGCTGTACTTCCTCGCTTCCCCATGGTTGACAGTTCACAGACTGTGCAGCAGTACCATGATCTTGTGTCCGGCTCCGTCAGACGACTGGCTTTTAAGAGCTCCCACAAGTCGTCGCTGTCTGGAGATTCTCAGATGGACTATGGATCTGACCAAGGAACTGGGCCTCCTGGTCAATTTTGAGGAGTCCCAGCTCGTCCCATCCCAGACCATTGTCTACCTGGGTATGGATCTTCAGAGTCGAGCTTTTCGGGCTTTTCCGTCGGCCCCAAGGATCTACTAAGCCCTAGAATGCATCCAGAGCATGCTGAGAAGGAACCGATGCTCAGTCAGGTAGTGGATGAGTCTAACAGGGACACTTTCATCGCTGGCCCTGTTCATCGAGTTAGGGAGACGCCACCTCCGCCCCCTTCAGTATCATCTAGCGGCTCACTGGATAAAGGACATGACGCTAGAGACGGTCTCAGTTCCTGTTTCCGAAGAGAGGAGGTCTACTCTCACGTGGTGAAAGAACAGCTTTCTTCTCAAGGAAGTCTACCTTTGGCTGTTCAGAAACCCGACCGCCGTCTCTTCTCTGACGCATCAGACACGGGCTGGGGTGCGACTTTGGACGGACAGGAATGCTCGGGAACATGGAATCAGGAGCAAAGGACACTTCACATCTATTGCAAGGAGCTGTTGGCGGTTCATCTGGCCTTGATAAACTTCAAGTCCCTCCAGTTTAACAAGGTGGTGGAGGTGGACTCTGACAACACCACAGCCTTGGCTTACATCTCCAAGCAGGGAGGGACTCATTCGTGGAAGTTGTTCTAGATCGCAAGGGACCTCCTCATCTGGTCAAAAGATCGAAAGCTCACGCTGGTAACAAGGTTCATTCAGGGCGATATGAATGTCATGGCAGATCGCCTTAGCCGGAAGGGTCAGGTCATCCCCACAGAGTGGACCCTTCACAAGAATGTTTGCAGCAGACTTTGGGCCCTGTGGGGTCAGCCAACCATAGATCTGTTCGCTACCTCGATAACCTAGAGGCTCCCGTTGTATTGTTCTCCGATTCCAGACCCAGCAGCAGTTCACGTGGATGCTTTTCTGCTGGATTGGTCCCATCTCGACCTGTATGCATTCCCGCCGTTCAAGATTGTCAACAGGGTACTTCAGAAGTTCGCCTCTCGCAAAGGGACACGGCTGACGTTGGTTGGCTCCGCTCTGGCCCGCGAGAGAATGGTTCATAGAGGTACTGCAATGGCTGGTCGACATTCCCAGGACTCTTCCTCTAGGAGTGGACCTTCTACGTCTACCTCACGTAAAGAAGGTACACCCAAACCTCCACGCTCTTCGTCTGACTGCCTTCAGACTTTCGAAAGACTCTCAAGAGCTAGGGGCTTTTCGAAGGAGGCAGCCAGAGCGATTGCCAGAGCAAGGAGGACATCCACTCTCAGAGTCTATCAGTCTAAAGGGGAAGTCTTCCGAAGCTGGTACAAGGCCAATGCAGTTTCCTCAACCAGTACCACTGTAACCCAGATTGCTGACTTCCTGTTACATCTAAGGAACGTAAGATCCCTTTCAGCTCCTACGATTAAGGGTTACAGAAGTATGTTGGCAGCGGTTTTCCGCCACAGAGGCTTGGATCTTTCCACCAACAAAGATCTACAGGACCTCCTTAGGTCTTTTGAGACCTCAAAGGAACGTCGGTTGTCACTCCAGGCTGGAATCTAGACGTGGTCCTAAGGTTCCTTATGTCATCAAGATTTGAACCTCTCCAATCAGCCTCTTTTAAGGACCTCACATTAAAAACTCTTTTCCTCGTGTGCTTGTCAACAGCTAAAAGAGTAAGTGAGATCCACGCCTTCAGCAGGAACATAGTTTTCACATCTGAAACGGCCACATGTTCCTTGCAGCTCGGTTTTTTGCTAAAACGAGCTTCCTTCACGTCCTTGGCCTAAGTCGTTCGAGATCCCAAGCCTGTCCAACTTGGTGGGGGACGAACTGGAGAGAGTACTTTGCCCAGTTAGAGCTCTTAGGTACTATCTAAAAAGGTCATAATCTTTACGAGGACAATCAGAAGCCTTATGGTGTGCTATCAAGAAGCCTTCTCTTCCAAGGTCTAAGAACTCAGTTTCTTACCTATTCAGGCTCCTGATTAGGGAAGCACATTCTCATCTGAAGGAAGAAGACCGTGCTTTGCTGAAGGTAAGGACACATGAAGTGAGAGCTGTGGCTACTTCAGTGGCCTTCAAACAGAACCGTTCTCTGCAGAGTGTTATGGATGCAACCTATTGGAGAAGCAAGTCAGTGTTCGCATCATTCTATCTCAAAGATGTCCAGTCTCTTTACGAGAACTGCTACACCCTGGGACCATTCGTAGCAACGAATGCAGTAGTAGGCGGGGGCTCAGCCACTACATTCCCATAATCCCATAACCTTTTTAACCTTTCTCTTGAATACTTTTTATGGGTTGTACGGTCGGCTAAGAAGCCTTCCACATCCTTGTTGATTTGGCGGGTGGTCAATTCTTTCTTGAGAAGCGCCGAGGTTAAAGGTTGTGATGAGGTCCTTTAGTATGGGTTGCAGCCCTTTATACTTCAGCACCTAAGAGTCGTTCAGCATCCTAAGAGGACCGCTACGCTCAGTAAGGAAGACGTACTTAATAAAGGCAGAGTAATGGTTCAAGTCGTCTTCCTTACCAGGTACTTATTTATTTTATGTTATTTTTGAATAACTAATAAAATAAAATACGGGATACTTAGCTTCGTTGTTAACATGTATGCTGGTCTCCACCCACCACCCTGGGTGTGAATCAGCTACATGATTATCAGGTAAGATTAATATTGAAAAATGTTATATTCATTAGTAAAATAAATTTTTGAATATACTTACCCGATAATCATGATTTAATTGACCCACCCTTCCTCCCCATAGAGAACCAGTGGACCGAGGAAAAAATTGAGGTGGTGTTGACAAGAAGTACTGGAGTACCTGACCACAGATGGCGCTGTTGTGTTCACCCCCACCTGTATAGCGATCGCTGGCGTATCCCGACCGTAGATTTCTGTCGGCAACAGAGTTGACAGCTACATGATTATCGGGTAAGTATATTCAAAAATTTATTTTACTAATGAAAATAACATTTTTATTTGATTTCCTTTGATGTTGGAGATATATCTTTATTATGACTGATGTTTTCTTAGATTATTATTAGATGTATGAAATTTTGTGATTATAGAGTGTTACAATAACTGTGAAGGATGTCTTATATTTGCCAATGTGCTTCTGTGACTATTAATTTTATCTTTTCTGTCAAGGCTAAAATACATAAAGGTTTTATATTTTTTCAAAGTTAATTAAAGAAATACTGAAGTGGTTCAGGTACTGTTATTAATGAGAACTGCACAAGTATTCTCACCATTTGCTGGTACCAGTATCTCTTATACATAACACATGCAAATATTAAAAGGGGGACTTTTATTATCTTTGAATATGATTGTGATAATATTATTGCTTATCAAACTTATCCTCCAGTACATAAAAGGTGGAATGGTCAGGATTCATTTGAAATTTCCTTATGTTTTTTGAGTGTTTTACTTTTTGTCAGTTTATGACTTACTGAAATGAAGTAAACTACATTCATATAGACATCATGTACCTGTTGAGGTCTGCTGATTATTTTGCATAACATATGGTCATTATTTACAGTCTTTAGGGTGTATCATCATGGAGGTGGTGTCCTCCAGATATTTATTTATTGGAGACTGATAAGTTTTGCAAAAATGCTCTATATTAGAACTCAAAGTTTCCTTCTTATGAGTAATTTGTTCAACATAATCATGATAGTAACATTGCAAATTTATGATAGGTCTGATGTTTTTATCATTTCAACTAACTTGATGTTATTTCCCGTAGGGTAGTGATGTTACGTGTGATATCCATTCAGCTGTGACCTTAAGACGATCGGACAAGAGGAAAGATAGAGTGGAAATATCTCCGGAAATGTTGATTGAGGTAAGCTTCCAGAACAAGTGTTGGATGATTTCTTTTTGCATAAATTTAAAAAAGAATACAGTACTTTGATTCATAGCTGTTTGTTATACAAGAGAGTCTTAATTATCATACATTGTTTCTTGTTGGTTGGCCAGACCCCCAAAGTATCAATAGGAATTAGTTTTGCAAAGGAAATGAAAGCATCTTATACATGACTGTTCCTTCAAGTAATGAAAATCAGATCCCAGAATGACACAACTCAAAGCTTGAAAAAATGTGTTCACCATCTGGCTCAAGACAACTAATTATAACACCTGAAATTAGCCACAAATGTTAATGCAGGTACCCCAGTCACTTTAGCAAACCATGTTACAGTATTTAAAGGAAAGGGCTTTTTGGCCCAAAGTGTAAGATATCCTCATCCTCCCCTTTGTATACATACTCATGGTCTAATCTCAGCAAGGATAAGTTGAAGGCTTCAGTACTGTAATAGTTTTCCATCGATCACATTTTGATAGTCATTATTTGTATATTAACAGAGCTCTGTAAAAATGATAGCCAGCTACCTAATAGTAACCTGTTTGGTTCTAATCGGGAAAAGACTGAAATGTTTTCACAGTGTATCCTACTTGATACAGTACATGATTTAGTATCCCATAGAGGGATACCCGTAAGTTTTGCCTTGTCATCCACACTTTGGCAACGCTGGGGGTTCTTTCCTACTTCCTTTTGACCTCTGAAGAGGTGTGTGTGTGTGTGTTTTTTTCCCACTTTAATGTACTCCAATCTTGCTTTCTAACCTTTTTCATTTTAATTTGATCTAATTTTTACTTTATTTTATATATGAAAATAAACTGAATGAGCAATATGAGCCCAGATGCATAATTCAGTTGTCTCAGTAAACAAATTTGCTTATCAAGTTTATAGAGTTGTTCAAAATGTAAAGTAATTTTTGTTGCAGAAATAATATTATTTTATTGCAACTGGATTTCTACTCTGTGTTTTTTCCATATTTCAAGGGGTATTCGGCTTGGAGAAAACCCAGGAATACTGCACTTTATCGATTGAAGAAACTAAGCATTGAACTAACTGTCCCTTTTTTGTTGTCAAATAGATAGTTAGAATTATTTGGAGTATCCTTTTGCAGGCACAACAGCGAGCAGAACAAATGTCAGCTACAAGTGGTTTGCAGCTTCACATTGTTGGATGGTACCACTCACATCCTCACATCACTGTATGGCCTTCCGATATAGGTTAGTTCACGTTATCCATGCTGTTTCTGTTTTTCTTATTGTTATTGAAGTATTAGCTCCATAATCCAGTAGTATATTACCAGGGCTGTAGCAGTCTTAAACCTCTTAAAAGGCCTGGCATTCCTTCATAACTTAATTTTCTTCCTCTTCATTCTTTGATACTTTATAGTTTGGGAATCAAAAGTCCCTAGCTCCATTTCTGTCAGTGAAATCCTGATTGTCTCCTGTGATACAATCTTTTATTTTACATTCTGCAGTTTGATGGTCAAGGCAAGGTAGAAAGAGAAACCATTCAATAATATTTTATAAGGGTGAAATAACATCTATTGTGTAGAAGGAGATGAAGATTGATGATGATGATTATGTATCTAATATGATCTTCATAGCAGCTTTGTCTTCACCATCTTTAGTAATCACATATCGGGAGAAACTTAGAAAAGTCAGAAGAGATATTTTATCTTCTCAATAAGATTGGAGTCCATTGCTATGCTTTTTTGGTGCCAGTCCATAATCCATATGAAAAAGGCATTCTCCATCGTAATCATAGCCATATACTTAACATTTTGTCGTGGTTTGTGGTGGCTGATGTGGTAACGTTCCTGACTGGTGAACGCTAGACTAGGGTTCAAGTCTCGCTCAAATTCGTTAGTTTCTTTGGTCGTTGACACCTCACCATCCTTGTGAGCTAAGGAGGAGCCTATAGGTCTATCTGCTGAGTCATCAGCAGCCATTGCCTGGCCCTCCTTGGTCTTAGCTTGGGTGGAGAGGGGGATTGGGGGGCTGATTATATGAGTATTTATTCAGTCTCTAGGGCATTGTCCTGCTTGATAGGTCAATGTCACTGTCCCTTGCCCCTGCCATTCATGAGCAGCCTTTAAATCTTTAGACTTGCACTCACTGCAGCACAACTATTTGCCGTATTTTCCTTGATGCACTGTATGGTACTCTTGTTTATGTGTAACTTTTGATCCACAGCAGCATAAGACATACTGTACCTACATATATTCAGCATCTTTACCTTTTGCTCCAAGGTCATCACATTCTTCTGTGTTGAGAGAATGATAAAGCTTTCTTAGGGACGGCAAGGCAAAAGTTATAAATGTGGAGCAAAGAGAGTATGTACATACACACAAGATATTTACTGTACGGCTAATGCAGCAAGACTGAGGTAGTATGCGAATGATGTGCTGCCATCTACAAGGTAGGCAAAGTGAAACAAGAGCAAGTGGAAGCTTACCAATCATGACATATAGTAAGTGCAACACTATTAATGCTGCAAAACCTTGAAAAAAATAAACTTATTATTTACATGATATTTTAGGCATTCCTAGAGCAAATACTCTGATTCGCGAAACTTAACGCACAAATGCTAATGCTAAGGTCTGATTGTATACCTACCTTGTATACCTTAGATAAGAGAGAGATAGAAAGTTCTATTTTAATATTACTCTTATAATATGATGTACTCTACTGTATTATTATTTCAAGACATTTCTGTGCTGTAGACAGTATTAGTATTTACATTGATTTAAAGTACAATTGCAATACTTAAGGCCTTTACAAGTGCTATAAGCATATATTTTTTTTTTACATCTTTGGAGTTCAAAGTCTCTTATTATCCTCATATTGCCTTGTCCATGGGAAGGGTTTAACACAAAACTCCTAGATAAGGAGGGCCAGTCATACCCAACACCAAGCTAAGTATAATAAGATTGCATGGCAATTCACAAATGTATGCTGAGAAAGAACAGTACCTACAGTACATCAGACAAAATGGATGAAAATGTTGAATTGTGGCTGTTGAAAGGAAAACAAGCGTTTCTCACACTCTCTAGTAACTTCCAATAAGCCATTTATAGCATTTACAGGTAATTAAGAAAGAATGGCACTCGTAATGAGTAAAGTACTGAAAAAAATTCAAGAAAATCAATTTAGATTGTATAACAGACAAACATGGAAAATCTTAACTAGAGTACTATCAAAAGCAATGAGTGTTCTTTGTATATTCCTGACTGTGCCATTTGATGTTTTCAAAAGCGTCTGAGGAGGTAACTGACATGTTACTTTACTTGATTAGGTAGTAATGAAAATTATTTAGAAATGGCAACCTGGATTATTAATTACCATACATCTATTTTACAGATTTACAAACACAAGCGGGATACCAGCAGATGGACAATAGATTTGTGGGTCTTATTTTCTCAGTTTACAATGAGGATAAAAAAACTAAGGTAACTATGTGGGTTTATAAGTAAGAAGTCTATTAACTTTGCAAATACCTTTATCACTGGTACAGATAGGAAGACCAAATATCAAATTGTTGGTTATAAATTTTTGGTGATCACCGAGTTAAACTTCACAGTTTGCTGGCCATTTTACGCCACTGATATTACAATAACTTCTTAATATACACAAGGTTTGTGTTCTGAATGGCATCATGCATTGTCAATATTGTGTAATTTAAACTAATTATTTCATTAAGATACAGTGGTATAGGAAGTACTATACTGTAGTTGAGTTTTGTGACTCAAGTAAATTTATTAAAGATACATTCTACTGCTTTCTGTTTTGCTCATTGGTATAATCAATACAGTAATAGTATACAGTACAATACAGTTATCATATATAGAAAAAATTAAAATTAATTCAAATTAATGTACTGTATATGATTGCTTGCAAATTTGCCTGATTGCCAGTATATCTTTGGTGTTTTAAAATGTAATGTGACAAAAATACTATCTCATTTCTTTTTTTTTTTAAATAAAGCAAGTCAATTAGAATAACTACATACCTGTAAACAGCTGAAGCAAACATCTTGGGTCTATTCATTAAAGAAAACACTGCAACTGGCTTATCCATTTGGAATCACAAATGAGATTAAAACCAATGTTTTAGAAATACAATTGTATTGTAACATTATGTCAATAGTTAGCTGTACTACTGTATAATAAATACAGTACTGTATATTTAGCACTTCATGGACTCATATTTTGAACTTATATTGCAAATAAAGAAAAAAAATTATATTTTGAACTTATATTGCAAATAAAGAAAAAAAATTCAAAATATTTATTACTATTCAAAATTGGATCAATTTAAACTTTTCTATATCAAGAAGTTACTTGTATCTAAACTCTTGAATTTATTACTGCAATTGGGACTCTGCTTATATAATGGTACAGAATGTTGTTATTATTATTATTATTATTATTATTATTATTATTATTATTATTATTACCACCCAAGTTACACCCATAATTTGAAAAGCAGAATGCTACAAGCCCAAGGGCTCCAACAGGGAAAGCAACCCAATGCACAACGCAAATGGGGATGTAACAAATAAACTCTAAATGAGAAATCAAAATCATTTAAGAATATATTAGACCAGCAACAGCGTTGAATAAAGAAGTCATACATAAACCATGATACAAGACTTATGAGAACCTATTCAATAGAAAATAATTTGCTACAGGTTTAAACTTCATAGAGATATAACTATAATTTTGGCATCCTTGTATTTATGCATTTTGAATTATATACAGATGGGAAATCATCAAGTCACCTGTTTCCAAGCAACAAATCAAAGCCCAGAAGGAGAAGCACCACAGTATGTCCGCTTGTCAGTACCTCTAGAAATAACACCTACTCCATCAATTGAAACTAATAATCAAGATGTAAGTAATGTGTGTTTTAGAATTATGTTGATTTTTTTATTATTATTATTTGAATTGTTGAATGTTTTCCTTGCAGTTCTCTAATTTACATTGTATGCAAGTTTTTGTAATTAACCTTGCAATATATTTTATGTTAAGGAACGTGTATGTAACAAGGTTATGCATAAGGAAAAACATTGTTTATTATTTAGTTGTTTTTTTTTTCATCAAAACAGAATTTTAAAAATAGAATTTATCATTTAAATTTTTACCCGACATTCATTGTGCTATGAGCTTTTAAATTGCAGCATTTGTTGACAAACTCAAATATTAGAGGATTACTTGTTGATTTGTATGACTAGGCCTAACATAATTTGCTAAATCAGTCTACTTTCATTATCTGCGATTTAATCATTTATGAAAACTGCCGCGTATCCCAAATTTGCAGATACGAAGCGAATTTTTCCCACTAGAATACATTGTAAGTTTGACTCGTGGACACCAAGTCCCTAAAATTTGTCATATTTCAACGTAATTAACTGTATTTTACTTGAAATAAATAACTATACAATAAGGTTAACATTACCATACCATTAATTGTGGTGAACAAATACTCGCATCATGTAAGTGAAAGAAATATAAAAAAAAACATAGCATTTCTTTTCATCAGCTGACTCTCTCTCTCTCTCTCTCTCTCTCTCTCTCTCTCTCTCTCTCTCTCTCTCTCTCTCTCTCTCTCCTTCCTTCCTTAAATATTACACAAAATTTATTTACACTCTATATAAATCCATTTTTGATCGTAGCTTAAAAAAGGATTCTATCTCATCAGCCTACCACTAGCTTTAGCAAACATCATCATCGCATTCTAAGAGATAATGATTTTTAAAGTTAATTATTAAATGCTTTATTAAAGCATTTTTGTACTTTGTGTTAAATTTCTAGTGCATTTTAACAATCAAGTATAATAGACTCATTTTATTTTGCTTGCGATCAGCTTATCTCAAGGTGATGCTGTTGAGAATATGTGCACATACGAATAACAGAGTATCTTTTATATAATTTCTTAACTTATTCAAAATATCTTCATAATGAATGTTATATCAACACCAATATGTTTTTGCCTATCATAGTTTTTATCAAGTTTGTTTGTAGCTACCACAGTATTATTAGTTATCTCTTAGATATATAAAAGTCTCTCTCTCTCTCTCTCTCTCTCTCTCTCTCTCTCTCTCTCTCTCTCTCTCTCTCTCTCTCTCTCTCTCTCTCTCTCTCTCTCTCTCTCATGTCATACAATACATGCAAATACCAGAAGAGACAAAAGTCTTTGTTTTCTTAAAAAGTCTCAATTAAATACTACACAAAAAAATTATACTTTGCTTGACTCTACGTTCGATATTCGACTGGCCTAAAACACAACATTCAATTTCATTAGCTTATCTCTTGTATTAACCAAAAACATAATTTACAGTATATGTACTGAGAGAAGTCTAAAATAATCCTGGTTTAATGTTAACTGAGCTTCATTTAATAGTTTTTGTACTGTATTTATCTGTTAACAATTACCAATTGTTTTTATTTTGGTTTTGTCATCAGCTGATATCAAGGGGACAACGGTATCGAGAATATGCTCACATATAATTAACAGAATATCATTGATATAATTTCCTAATTTATAGTATTATTTTCTAATTGCTAACTCCTATGTTTCCCGTTTTGACTTGCGTTCTTTAGTGATTTTTAATACGGTGATGTACTAAACAGTATTATTTGCTGATTTTTTATACTAGTTTTCACATCTTGACTTACTCTCTTTAACATACGCAGTACTGTATTTGGCGATTTGTAAATCTAAATTTCACGTTTTGACTTGTGTTCTTTGGCGATATTTAATACTGTACAATATCATACTGTAGGATGATTTTTAATGCAAAGTTTCACGCTTTGACCTGCACTTGTCAACATTGGGCTGTATTTGGCAATTTCAAACTCTAGATTTCTCATTTTGACTCCTGTTTGGTGATTCTTCGCAGTTAAGGAATTTGGTGTCAAATTTAGTGTTTTACGATTATCGTGAATTCTATATACAGTGCTGTACCGTACATTCTAATTTCCTTATTTTTCAACTCCTGGTAAGCACCAAGTAACCTCCCTCTTGATTACTACTTTGGTAGTTTTGAAGTGATGAAAGTTAGTGACAAAAATGTTTTCTCTGTTCCTTGACAAAAATAAATACCATCCTCATATTCTCTGTATCACTGGCAGGAATATCAAACACCTGGATGGCATAATTTCAATCTGGATGTAAATATGGTCTCTGGATTCTTCTTTGGAAGATTTTCTTAGCATATAAGCTGAGGCTAACTTTAAAGTTATGGGTTTGTACCAAAAACTGATTGTGTTAAAAGGAAATATATTTTTTTCAGGCTTTAGAGAATCTATGTGCAACCCTGTTTGAAGAGCAGCGAGAAGTTCTTGAAGCATCTCGGGAGCTAGCAGACAAACAACCGTTGGACCATTTGCATAATGCCGCAGGTTAGACTTCATTTATTCTTTATTTACTGTAGTATAGGGCTTCTTAATGTTATAATTTATGTCAGAGAAGCTGCATCATACAGTTTATAAATTTTGTTTAATGTTCTAGATTATTATTTATTACTACTAACTTATTTTTTAATTACAATAGTACCTCATCATATCAAATATTTTGGAAGTAGGGTTTTTCGATGATAAGGTGGGAAATCCAATGAATAAAGAAAATTTTACTATTGTATACTCTAGTTTACACTTGAGTATTCGATCAAAATATGCCACTTTCTAAATAAAACCACAACCAACACACACAGTCTGTGCAATAATTTTTTAACAGTTCACTACTGTATTAGAGATAATGAGAAATGTTTGTATTGTGGTAGACATCACTTCAAGTAAAAGAAATATGAGCATCAGGTGAGTATAAAGATGAATTTTATCAAAATTCTAATTATTAGTAAGAATATAAACCATTGAGAAATTTACCTTATCCTTTATACTCACTTAATTTGTGACACACTCCTCTCCGACAGTGATGGTTCGTAGTGTTTGTGGTTTGAGCAGCTCGATTTTAGGCCCTTTGGTGTCAACAGTGGAAGACAGGACACAGCGAATGAATGTCATGACACAGATTCTCAAGCAGGAAGCAGATTACTTGAGGAAGAAATTGAAAGACAAAAAGATATCTGCATCTGTTGTTATTGGATGAAAAGCATTTAAATTTTATATAGTCATATTGCATCAGTTATGATTGCTTTTAAAATTTTCTGGCTTCTTACTCTAGTTTAGTACCTGTATTTATTTATTTGATTGAATACCTGGCACGTAAAGATATGAATTGTATTCTCATTGACATAAAAAAACTTCAGAAAATAGTGAAACCCTCTAGAGTAAGACAATGTTTCATGCTAATTTTACAATAAACTTTATACATTACAGTACTGTATACTGTAATCATCCTTGAGGGAATTATGAAAATAGTAAGTTACATAGTTGATAGAGTAGCCAGGTATGGCAACATTGGAAAATACAATATGGTAATTTTTTGTTATTTGTTTTATTTTCTTTCATGTTACTTCTGCACCGAAAGTAGTGGTCTTGTCTTTTTTAAGTAGTTTGCTTGATAAAATGTGTAAAATATTGCCCTCCATGCTAAGTTTTTTCTTTTTTATATACTGTATTTTCTTTTTATAAATTTGAAAAATTACTGGTTATTAGGTTTTGATTTATCTTGATTTTCTTGTACAGCTCATATTTTATTTTAGGTTAGTGCTTTGAAATACATAGCCATATAAAGGCAAATGTACTTTGATATACTACAGTATATCACTTCTGATGCAGTGTCAGATGCATATTTTTTTTATTTTGCTTTGGTATCTTCCATCTGTGGTGGATAACGGGGGAGGGTGGGCTGTGGCACCCTAGCAGTACCAGCTGAACTCGGTTGAGTCCCTTATCAGGCTGGGAGGAACGTGGAGAGTAGAGGTACCCTTTTTTGTTTTTGTTTCATTTGTTGATATCGGCTACCCCCCAAAATTGGGGGAAGTGCCTTGGTATATGTATGTATGTATGTATCTTCCATATTGTCCACATCATGTCTTTTATCGCAGTATGGGAAAGATTAGTAATATTGCTTAACTGTGCTCTGTTGTCAACCTTCCTTTACAATAGAGTAAAGTAATTACGGGGTAAGTCCTATTCTTTCATTGATTGTTTATGAAATATGCAATAAAAAAATAATTAATAGTTTATTTAACAGTGATTAAAACTACCGTGGACACTGGGGTTTACTAGGAATGCCACAAAGGTTGTTAAAAAAGGAAAGTTATTTGAAAAGTCGAGTAGTTTTTCCAGGAAACCACTTTAATCTCTCATCAAAGCAAATCCTAGCAAGCTGAAATTGAGGTAAATTATTCAGGATCCATATGCCGACAACAAATTCTTTCATTAAGAGGAAAATCATAATTATATTCATTCCCCTTGTCAAAACAGCAACTACCATAGGAAGGTGATCAAACAAACAGAAGTAAAAGTTTCAGGATCAGGATGGGTAAAGATTAAAAAGAAAACAGGGTTCACAAACAGAAAAAGTGAAGGATTGAAATGCTAGCCACTGTCGACACGTGAATTCTAACTGAGCGTTAGTAGTGAACGGAGAATCCAATGACAAATGTGCAATAGTGGGAACCATTTTTACATCGTTTTCTCAAAGGGATTGTAGTACTGTATATGAATAATTCATTAGCTTCAAACTGGATAATTATAAGTACAGTAAAACTTCAAGAATACAGATTTTGTAGAGATTTCATCATATTTTGCTGTTACTATTAATGATTATTATTCCTTTAATGTCCATACACATACTCTCTCTCTCTCTCTCTCTCTCTCTCTCTCTCTCTCTCTCTCTCTCTCTCTCTCTCTCTCTCTCTCTCTCTCTCTCTCTCTCTCAAAAAAAAAAAAAAAAAAAAAAAAATCATATTTTAAATACAAAATTTACTGCATTGTTGCTTTAATGTTCATTTAATCATTGTTTTTAACTTTGGCTAACCAAGGTAAATTAATAGTGTCCTGTTATATATATGATTACTATATTTGTTTCTACGCATCATATAAACTCTCATCCTCTAATTATGAAGATTACTTTGCCACGAGTTGGACTCGGTCATTGGAATGGATAATGGACAGCTATTCGACTCGTGAGGGTGTGGCGCAAGAAGCCCCGCCCCCATCCAGTCAGCTTATCACTCACTTTTGCTATGACCACTGTGGCATGCAAACGTACTGACAGCATTTATCAAAACTAGATTATTTCTCTTACAGTGTATGGTTGTCAATAATGGAATGAAAACAAGAACTTCATATTTGCTGGGGGAAGGGTGGAGGCTGCAACCACTTCATGGCAAAGCCTGCTGTAGAACCACACTCCCTCTGTGCTTCGTGTCAGGGACGTGTCTGTTTGCAGGGAAAGTAGCGGACGGGGCGTTTGTCGGAGTCTGCCAAGAAGACACCAGCAAAGGCTTCTGCTTCCAGTGTTTCCTTAAGGGGTATATTTGCTGCTGCCGCCCCTGCACTTATGCCCTAGGATCAGGCCCTAGGGAATACACTGCAAGGGTCAGGAGAACACAGATGCATCTTTTTCAGGCTTTGTTAGTATGCTGGGAACCCCAAGGGTTCGTGGCTCCCCTTTGGAGGCTGAAATATCTCTAGTGCTGACCGTGCAGGCTGTTGATCGAGTTTGACCTAAAGAAAGTTTGGTGTTCCGTAGGTCTTTCAGGGAGGCCCCTCATGACTTTTGAGGAATATGAAGGCCAAAGCTACCTCTCCCCCTGTGTAGATATGTAATCCTGTGGTGTCAGTGGTGAAGAGCATGGTGGATCTTCTGATGTCAGGGGCTTCAATGGTTGGTAAGTCAGGATTAGATTGCCCCCACCCCAGCTGGCAAAGACCTGTGGCGCCCAGACCCAGTAAGAAAGGTAAAGTTGAAATTAAAGGTAAGGGTAAGTGTGTTCCCCTTGACCCTGACCCAGTACCAGTGGTCAGGGGCAGGGCAAGATCATATAATGTCCCAGGTATTCCGGACCGTGGTCCAAAGCCTGCGGAGGCTGACTTCCCTAGCTGGAGAGTTTGTTTGTGAAGGTCCTTGCTCTCTCTCTCTCTCTCTCTCTCTCTCTCTCTCTCTCTCTCTCTCTCTCTCTCTCTCTCTCTCTCTCTCTCTCTCTCTCTCTGTATGTATATATATATGTATATATATATATATATATATATATATATATATATATATATATATATATATATATATATATATATATATATATATATATATGTGCATTAATAGCTTGAGAGATGTTCTGGCAAAGGCCAAATAAATTATATCAAGATTTGTGAGAGAGATGTGTACTGAGAGGACACTCCAAAATCAAACCATTGTTCTCCATTCTTGAGTAGTGTTATAGCCTCTGTACCATGGCCTTCCACTGTCTTGGATTAGAGTTCTCCTGCTTAAGGGTACACTTAAGCAGGCTGTTATCTCTTCCTCTTCCTCTTTCTCTTCCTCTTTTTTTGGAAGTGTTTATAGTTTATATGTGAAAGATCCAAGTTAATGTTATTATTCTTGAAATTATTTATTTTTTATTATTAATTGCTATTCTAGTTTATTTATTTCCCTGTTCCCTTTCCTCACTGGCCTATTCTTCCCTGTTGGAGTACTTGGGCTTATAGCATCTTGCTTTTCCAAATGGGATTATAGCTTAGCTTCTAATGATAATGATAATAATAGTAATAAAAATACATTATGTCAATACTGTACTGCAAATATTATAATTCAATGTGCAGTCTGTATAGGAAGAAAGATTGTGTCAAAATTTGTGTTTCATTCAGGTAAGATTTCCTGAAGTCAGTTACTGTATCTATATCTTTAAAGTTAAACACTTTCCCCAGAAACCATTTTTTTTTGGGGGGGGGAGGGGGAAGGTTTGTTTCAAAGGGTTTACACCCTAGAATTTTCATCCAATTTGATTCAAAATGTACAGGCTACCATTCAGTAAGTCTTTCGTTGTAGAATTAACATATTTTGTACCCCCATTCTGGATATTATTTTTTTTTTGTTAGTTCAAGAAAATAAAGTTTATTTTTTTTTTTTTAGATAAAATATTACAATTCAAAACAGAGTAGCAAAATATTCATCCCATAAGAGTCCCTTTGTAATTCCAAAGGCTTCACAAACCACTATAGATACCCGATTCTCTTTATTCATAAACATTGTCGGCCCAAATAATTTTTCATAAGTAGAACGTAGTTTTGAATATTTTCTTTTTTTTTTGTGAAAAAATTAACTTTTTTCACGCACTTCTAGAAAGACAGCTTGACTTTAATCATCCAAGAGAGCAGGCAAGCGTTAAAAGCCGGTATTCAACAACTTACCATATCCATGTAATTAACCAGCTAGTGAAAAAATCAACATAGTGTGCAAACCACTATATATGCCATTTATTGACTGAGAAAGCTTTTGATTCTGTCAAAACTTCAGCAGTAACGAAAGCCCTTCAAAGACAAGGAATAGTTGAATTTTATGTTAAAACACTTGAAGATAGGTTATCTATACGGTAAGTACAGCAACCCTAAAACCACATTTAGTGGGAAAATCTCAATTGAGAAAGGAGTTAGATAGGGAGACCCCATCTCTCCTAAATTATTCAAAGCATGCCTAGAGGTTGTTTTTAAACATGTTGAAATTAACATTAATGGGAAATGCCTTAACAACTTAAGATCTACAGATGACAGCTCTTTTTAGCAAACCATGGGAGGAATTGCAAAATATAATAAAAGATTTTAATAAAGAATGTAGAAATGTAGGACTAAAAATGAATTAATAAAACCAAGATGGTGAAAATGCAGAGAGACAACTCACAAGGGTTATGGACAAACCTATATTGTTAATGAATTTACGTACTTAATACAAACGGTAAGTGTTCCCTCAGGATATGAGACCAAAAGTAAAAGAAGGATAAGCATGAGAAAGAGAAAACTTTTGGTAAACAATATGAGATTATGAAATGTAAAATGCCACTTTCTCTAAAGAGAAAATTTTTTTAATCAGATGTTCCTCCCAGTATTAACTTATGCATCAGAAATGTAAAGCCTTAGAACATAAGCTAGTTTAACTCAAAGAGCAATGGAATTAACACTTAGAGAAAGAAAAAGAGCAACTTGGATACGTGTGCAAACAAAAAGTAGAGAATGTTCTAACGTAAGAAAAAGAAATGGACGTGGGCATAATTTAAGAATAACAGATAATAGATGGACATTAAGAATAACAGAATGGGTGCCTAGAGATTGCAAAGAAGCAGGGGAAAGATGAGAAGGCGATTGATTGACGAACTAAGATAAAATTGCAGGTTTAGACTGACATAGAAAGACCATAAACAAAGGCAAGTGGAAGGACGTCTGAAACCTTTGTCTTGCAATGGATTAGCAACAGATGATGGTGATTTTATATATATATATATATATATATATATATATATATATATATATATATATATATATATATATATATATATATATATATATATATATATATATATATATATATGTGTGTGTGTGTGTGTGTGTGTGTGTGTGTAAAACAACAAATGTATACGTTTCTAACCCACTGCAAGACAAAAGCCTCATGTCCTATATCATCATAAAACTCTTATCAGAATTATTCTGTCTTTTCAACAACCTATCTTTATACATTCTTTTCGATTAACAAAAAAAAATTGAAAACTTGAAGATATTTAAGGATGTATGGTTTAGGAACTATTGCAAAAAGTTTGAGAAAACAGTGAGCTATGTCATAACCTACAAATAGAAAGGTGATAAAAGGCAAATTTTATGCTTCATATAGTAAATTAAGGAAGTTTTTTTTTTATATTCAAGTTTTGCATTTGTTATAGTTATTTATATCAAAGGACATCTTTAAAATTATATTTATATATGATAATGAATTCCAAGATATAATTTTATCAGATATATCTTTTTCAAAAGATGTAGAGCCAATTTGACATTGTTTTACAAAGATGTGTTGCCATTGTTTATATGAGTGAGAAGTCGAAAGTTTGTGACTCGTCAAAAGTTGTTCATCAGTCATGGAAGAAATAGGAATAAGCGTAGCGACCGAAAAGGTAATATTTTTACATATATGTCTTAAAAAGGACTCTTAGTTGATTATGGATGTTATTCAGACCAGACTGAGTGCTGGAATTTCGTGAAATTAACCTAACCCGAATGATTTTGATGGTAGGAAAAGCTTTGTCTAGCCGCCGACCTCAAGAAATCTCATGTGCTATATATCCAAAATTACTGGAATATAATCAAAATAAAATTAGCGAAAGGCCATTTTATTTGGAAAGAAGTGTATTTTCAGTGTATGGTAGTAGTTTTCTCATAAAACCTAAACTACAGGTTAGACCCCACCTTAAACTGCATATTATAGCGTGCCATGTTATTGGGCCAAGATTCTTCTATTGGATTATAGAAATATACAATAATCGTTAAGGAGAAAATATGTCTGGTTGAAAGTGAATTTTGTGGTGATTTGAACATTTTTGGTGACTGGAAACTCATATGTATTGAGTTAAGGACGGATGATTACCATTACTAATTGAAGCCCGCCAGTTATCGTCATCAAACATGTTCGAAACACCATGAAATAACAATTATATTTGTTTTGGAGCCTTTGTATATCAGAAGTCGGTTCCTAAACCCCCCCCCCCCTACGTACCCTGCAACCCATATCCTTAACCCCCTTACCTAAGGGGGCCCTAATGCCCCCCTGCAACTTCCCTTACACTGCCGTATTCTTAGTATTCTGGCATCATACATACAGGTGGCTGCTATCATACATGCACCCCCTTTGTTTTATTTAGTGTTAAGTGCAAATTGGTGAAACTTTGTAGTTGGTACTTTTGTATAACGAGCGATAGGACCTCCTGCAGATATTTAACACCACCTAACCTAACCTACAATCCTTGTCCTTGCCTACGTACCTAACAGTGGCTAATACCCCCATTAGACTGCAGCATTCTTAGTGATAGTAATGAAAACAAGGGAGTTATGGAGCACGGCCGTCATCATACATATACCCTTAGGGGTAGATGTAGCCGTTACCATAAAAAAATAAACCTGATTTTCTGCCAGACATCATCAAAAACGTTCAAAACACGAAAGCCTTAGTAGATCAATAGACCTCTAGAGTTTTCCATCCCTTTTTTTTTAGGGAATTCTTCATGGCTATACCTGGATTACTACAAACACCCCCATACTTAACCCTGGATAGGTTTCGCTATTTTACTAACCTATTTAGGTGTGGCGGGGTCGAGCTCTACTCTGGCTTGTATTGGAAAAAAAATGATGAAAACTTTATTTGTGCATCAGTTTTTATTCTTTTAGTGGTTGAAGTGCTAGGGAACAATTTGTGACAGCCAGTAAGTGGGTCAGACCCATATAGGTCATAATCTGAAACGAGAAAAGTACAGGTATTTTTTTTTTTGGTGGGGGGGGTAAAACATTAGTCAGAATTTCACAAAATTTTTGGGTACTTAAATTAAATAATTACTAGGCACAATTTATACAAAATGAATTCATATTATCGTAGAATAGAAATATGTAAGAAAATCTGAGATAAGATTGGTAAATATATGATACTTTGATTTTCAACCAAGTACATGAACCATATAGTTTTCCTATTTGCTATCTTTGGTTTTATGCATTTCTGACCATGATTGTTTGGGCAAACCACCCGTTTGAGTTTTTGGACCCCTTTATATAAAGACAATTATGGGTAACCTCAGTGTGAATCCGGGTTTTTTTTAGGTGAGAAAATGCCCCAAAATTAGTAATTTACAGTACAGTAATAATAATGGTCAGAAATGCATATTAAACAAGATAATTAGTTGGAAAAATATAAAGTATAATAATTATCTATGATTCACTTCATGTCCTTCTAATGGTTTTTGCTCCTTTGTGGCTTACTGCACTCACGAAGTTAACATTATATCACTGCTCCTCTGTTCTGGCAAGCGGTACATGTTGAGCTGCGTTCGCAAGCCCCATGGGTCATTATTTCGGGAATATTTTCTACTTTCACATGAGCAACAATAACTATACACTGAACGGAGGGCATTTTAATCATAATTGGCGACACAATGAAATTACATTAAATTTAGAAATGAATTGTACAGTGCTTCCCTCTTGGAGATGTCTATGCCATGGTGGTGAAGCTGAAACTTGAAGGGAGAGTGGGAAAAAAGGGCTGGTGTAGAACAACATCCAGGAACTTGTGAAGGAATAAATAGAAGCTCGCAATTGGTTAAAACGGTAGGTAATGTTTGTCATACCAAAAAACAGCTGGCAAAAGCAAATTCAAGCAACTCATACGCCATAACTCGCCATCAGCCTCCCAAATGTAAGCAATGGAGTTAGAGTGAGAAATAAACCACATTTCAATCGAACAATACGTGTTATTACGCCCCAGCCCCTATTAAACTTATGGAGAATAAATGAATCCACAAACCCGAATATTGAGGTGTGACTTTATCGTTGAAAATGGTGGAAATTTATTTTTATTGTATTGTTTTACTCAATAATAAATTTTGTCAAAGTTACATACAGTTGGTTAGATTATACTATGTCTTGTTCTTGATATTTGTTCGCTCTTAACTTCAATATGTAAGTACGATACATTACCGTATTATTTGGAAAACTTTTTCTTGTGTTTTTCAGGTGGAGGAGACAGCAGATGTGAAAGGTCCAGCTGTAGGAGGTCTTACTATGGTTAGCGATGAGTCAGCAAGAGACGACTATAATATATACAAGAGATTACTTCAAAACCTTGAGTATTTGCGTGTGCAAGAGGATTATATTAAAGATGAACTACAAAATCTGAAAAAAGAATATAGACATGCTCAGGAGGAGGTACAAACCGAGTTCATTTGACAATTTTTTTGTATTTTAAGGAGACTGTCTTTGCTCTCTGCTGGTTTGGATGACTTTTATTGTGCTGCAGTATTTTGAGATATTACATGTCCTTTTATTGATTTTTCTTTTTATTTTAGATTAATGATTTGTTCCTACATGAATACGAAATACTGTCTGTTAATTGGAGTATGTCTTCAGTGAAGCTGGAACAACCATTATGAATTTAACGAGGTAGTTGTAACTGCCGGCAGGTGGTCGTGGAGGGTAAGCGCCACCCACTTATCTCTTGGCTAGACACTCACTTTTGAATTTGGCTGCATGAAGTACACATTCTTGTTGTAGCTGAGATTTTGGCTGTTTTGAACTTTTACTTTCTCTTTAAAATAGATGGATAAGTATGGTTACATGCTGATGAGTTTGGCTTAAACCTGGATAAATTAAATGAAAATACAAGAATATGCAGTTGCTTATGGATGAAGTTGCAAATATGTGATAGGTTTTTGTGCAAACCTACCATTAATCACCTCTTCCATGGTTCTTTTGTGGGTTGCATTACTGTTCGCAATCATCGTCTCACTGTATGTGGATGTATAACAACAATGTAAACCAGAGGAAGTAGGTTTTCCTTGGGCATTGCTGATGCTCCATCAGTAAGAGAACTTTTTTTTTTTTTTTTTTTTTTTTTTTTTTTTTTTTTTTTTTTTTTTTTTTTTTCCCTAGGACTCCTAAGGCTTCCCCTGTTGTATCTTCCCAACCCCTGCTTTACCCTCGGAGGCACTGAAAGGTGTGGCACCGAAGTGTTTCTGTTGCTTTTGAAAAAGCCCTTATGGCCTCATTCTCCCTATGAACATTGTTATTGATTTCCACAACATCAGCTCCAAAGAAGGCTAGTTAGAAGATTGTACACTGCTGCTACTTTGCCTCGTCTTTGGTGGTGTCAAGACGCTGCCAGTTCCAAGACCAAGGAGGGATTTCCCGGGCGGAATTAGGGCCACAGATTGGCAAATTCAAACTGTAAGAATGTTGATTTTTATTTCTTTTGAGCTTCAGAGGGAGCACTATAAAAAGAATCCATGAAAATTGTAAATGGATATGTACTAATATGAAAAAATTTAAAAGGAATTTAGATTACACTATATGTATGTTATTTGCATGAATTTCTTGAGGGAGACAGTCTTGGAAAGGAGGGGGAATAACATTCTGACATAAGGTGAAGTGCATGCATGGAGGAAGAAAATATTAAAGAAGCCTATGAAGACCTATTGACAGGAGTCTTGTAAGATGCCTTATGATTTCCTCCCAAACTGGGAATGTGTATCTGTTCACAGTACAGTATTTTACACTGTTGCTTTACAGTACTCGGTCTTGTTCTGAACCGACCATCACACTGTCGTTTGGAATGCAGCATTATGTGAACCGGTTCCTCTTCACTTAGACAAGAGAGTGGAAATGTGTCTCGGCATTATTATTATTATTATTTCAAGCTAGGCAATAATCCTTGTTGGAAAAGCAAGATGCTATAAGCCCAAGGGGTCCAACAGGGAAAAATAGCCCAGTTAGGAAAGGAAACAAGGAAAAAATTTAAAGTGCAAGAGAAGAATAAACAGTCAAAATAAAATATTTCAAGAACAGAAACAGCATTAAAATAGATGCTTCATATATAAACTATAAAAACTTGAAATATATAAACCATAAAAACTTAAAAATGAAGAGGAAGAGAAATAAGGTACTGTAGAACAGCATGCCTGAGTGTACTCCCAAGCAAGAGAACTCTAATCCAAGACAGTTGAAGGTCGTGGTAGAGAGGTTATGGTACTACCAAAGACGAGAGAACAATGGTTGATTTTGGAGTGTCCTTCTAGAAGAGCTCCTTACCATAGCTAAAGGATCTCTTCTACCCATACCAAGAGGAAAGTAGTCACTGAACAATTACATTACAGTAGCTAACCCATTGAGCGAAGAAGAATTGTTTGGTAATCTCATTGTTGTCAGGTGTATGAGGACAAAGCAGAATGTGGTAAGAATAGGCCAGACTACTCAGTGTATCTGTAGGTAAAGACAAAATGACCGTAACCAGAGAGAGGGATCCAATGTAGTACTGTCTGGCCAGTTAAAGGACCCAATTATTACTCTCTAGCAGTAGTATCTCAACGGGTGGCTGGTGTACTACCTACTGCGACACTGACTTATGCTCATTCCAAATCAAGCAAGCGCAATGTTGGTCAGGATGAAGGGCCCTGCCCTTCTGAACAACCTTGAAGGGAGAGAAATTGGCTCATGGTGGGGTGAGAAGAACCAGTTATCAATCTCCTTGCTTTTACGTGGTGAGGCATTTCTTCACGTTAGCATGATCTAGAATAAGATCCTCAGTCTGGGTGAGATCGGTCACTGGGTGAGCATTCTCCCTGTGACCCTGAGGCCACGAGAGATGCTCCCATGAGCTCTCAGGAACAAGATCACCTGTTGCCTGTTCTCTCCTCTGGTGGCTAGTCCACATACCAGAAAGTTCCTATGTTCTCGTGTTACTGGGAACCAGAACAGGTGATCACCCAGGACCTCTTGAATGCCGTGCCGTGTGCGAGCAATCGTTGGCTAGGTTCTTAACCACAAAGTGACTGGTATACATATGATGCCCCTGAGCCCCTCCTGATACTGCGCTCACCTTTACACAATGCATAACATTTTTGCTAACATTAGCTTAAGCAGACCTGGTTGATAAGCTTTTGGCATCTTGTATATTAATACTCATTCTAATTGATGAATGGAGATCTCCTTAGCTTGTCCCTGAGTTTGTGGCCAAGACCCAGAGGCTCACTATATAGTACTGTACTAGGTTTTAGTCCTCCATCTCTTCTCAGGAGGTGTCCAGAGGACATGAGAATGATGATCTTATCAGGACTGTTTTAAGACTTTTCTTAACACCAGCGGGATAAAAAGTAAAGTATCAAAGAACACTGTTTTTCTCTAGCTTCCTAAGACCATTAATTGTACCTATACGGTACCTGAAAAAGCTAAGTGGTTGGAGGTCCAACTCAGACAAGCTCACAAAGTTGAGGATATCTGGTCCTCCTAAGCACTCGGTAAAAACATGTTAGTGGTTCAGGTCTTAAGACATGAGTCTGCTAACATTACACATCTTTTTCAATATTAAACTTAGCCGGTGATCATATAAGCTGCAGCTCTGCTGCCCGACAGAAAAACCTACGGTCAAAATACGCCAGCGATCGCTATGCAGGAGGGGGTGTACATCAACAGCGCCATCTGTCGAGCAGGTACTTAGTACTCCAAGTAAACAAAGAATCAATTTTCTCTCTGTCGTGCCACCGGCAAGACCTACTAAATTCGCTGTTGCTTACTGGATTGGTTTTCACAGATTTTGGTGAAGTACACATTTCTAGTTATTAGCTTTCGCTTTGCAGAGGTTATCTTCAATACTTCCTTGCATTCTTTTATTGAATTTTGGATTATTTGTTGACGACTTGGATAGATTTTGAATTCCCCTTTGACTAATTCAAGATGGCTGACCCTTCTCAAGTCCCTAAATACAGAAAGTGTAGTGCTAGGGACTGTTCAAGGCGTCTTCCGAAGGCCTCTATCGATCCGCACACCGTTTGTTCCAATTGTCGGGGTAAAACCTGTCAATTGGAAGATCGATGTGAGGAATGCGTTGGGCTTTCGGAATTCGATTTTCTCGAATTCCTGAAATATTCACGTAGGCTAGAGAGAGATAGAGTCAGGAGAAGTTCATCTCGCTCCGTTGATTTTTCCTCTCCCCATGCCCCACAACCTATTCCTTCCCCTGTAGTGGTTGCTCCTGATCTCCCTTCTAGCACTCGACAACCTTCGATGGCAGATATGATGCGTGCCATCCAGGCTCTGGGTGAGAGAGTCGAGTCATTGGCGAGTGACCGTAACCAACTCATGGCAGACGTCAAGGAGTTGAAGGGTAAGAGTGCAGTGGGTAGTGACAAAGTGAGTGTTAGTGTTGCGCTTGAGGGTGCGTCTGTTCGTGCCTGTCGTCCTCCCAGTCCGGGACCTCTTGCAAGCTCCCAAGCCCAGGGGAGAAGCAATGTCGTACGACCAAAGGGTTCGACAGGCTTTAATCAGCGGACAGACGTTCCCTCCGTGGTTTCGGACGTATCTTGCCAAGATCGCCCCACCCACAAGAAGACGAGAGAGCCCATTTATTCCTCGTCTGCGGAAGATGTTTCTCGGAAGAAACAATGGACCAAGGTCTCACGACCTCTTAAACGCAAGTCGGTCCCTTCCGCGCAAGTCCAACGGCCCAGTTGTAGCCACTGGGTCAGTTCGGACTCGCTGCAGTCTTCCGATGACTGCACACCTCCTAAGAGAGGCAAAGCGGTACCGCAACAGGCAGTAACACCGTCTGTTGCCGCACCTGCTACTGTAGACCCTAAGTGGTCTTTGCTGCAGACCATGCAGATGCAGTTAACATCTTTAATGCAGGACTTTCGTGCGGAGAAGGTTGACGCTGCACCCGTTAGCCTACAACCAACCACGGTTGTGCGTCCAGTAGACGCTGAGGCTACCTTCTCCCGCACTCCAGCTGTGAGAGTCCCGCCACCCATGCGCAGTGTACCCTGCCAGCCGCATGTTGACGTTCAGCGACGCACGGAACCCTCCGTTGACGTTCGCGAGTTACAACAACAACCTAAGTTGTTTTGTTTTGACGCGGTGCGTCAACCTCCGCAACCCTCTGTGGTTACCACTACTCGCCCACAGCAGACTAGACAGTCAGGAGTAGACGCTTTGCGCCCCCACGCTACTATGGTTGTTGCCAGCTCACAGACTGGCCTACAGTTCCATGACGTTGCGTCCAGTGCAGTCACGCATGCACCCGTGCTGCCGGACTCAGCTGACCAGCCAATGCCTACTCCTTTGCCGCTTCCTCCTCAGTATTCAGACGATGGACTCTCTGATGATGACGACGCTGCACACCTTGACGACCCGCACACGGACATCGACGAACCCAAGACCACGCCTCCCTCCTTGGACTTTAGGAAAGTTCTTGCACTGTTCAAGGAGATGTATCCTGATCAGTTTGTTTCTGCAGCCCCACGCTCTCCTCCATCTGAGTTCGCTTTAGGCACGCAGTCATCCGCGCCTGCCTTTACGAAGCTCGTCCTCGCCCGCTCGTCCAAGAGAGCTTTAAGAGTGTTGGGAGATTGGATGCAGTCCAAAAAGCACCTTGGGAAGACAGCATTCTTGTTTCCCCCTGCGAAACTCGCTTCCAGATCGAGCGTCTGGTATGCCACGGGAGAAGTTCTCGGCTTGGGAGTTCCTGCCTCTGCCCAGGGCGACTTCTCAAGTTTAGTAGACTCTCCCCGCAGGCTAGCCATGAGACGCTCCAAGATTTGTTGGACTCCTTCAGACTTAGACCATCTGATGAAAGGAGTGTTCAGAGCCTTCGAGGTTTTTAATTTTTTGGATTGGTGTTTGGGAGCGTTGAGCAGGAAGACCTCCCCTTCTGACAAGGAAACTTCCATGCTCATTATGTCCTGCATGGACAAGGCCATACGGGACGGTTCCAGTGAGCTTGCGGCTTCGTTCGTTTCCGGGGTCCTCAAGAAACGGGAAAACCTTTGCTCCTTCTTGTCAGCTGGAGTAACTCAATGTCAGAGATCGGAACTTATGTTTGCCCCTCTCTCAAAGTGCTTTTTCCCAGAGGATTTGATCAAGGAAATTGCTGCCTCCTTGATTCAAAAAGACACGCATGACCTTGTTGCGTCATCTGCCCGCAAAGCCACCCCTTTGCCTACCGTGTCTAGACCCAGGATGGATACTCCAGCGTCAAGATTTATTCCGCCCTTTCGTGGCAGAGCCTCCAGCAGAGGAGGTGCTCGTGCCGAAGGTAAACGCGGGAGTAAGAAGAAAGGTACCAAGTCCTTTAAAGGCAGAGTCTGACTGCCACCTTCTTCAGACAGCAGTGGAAGCCAGACTCAAGAACTACTGGCAGTCCTGGGAGAACAGGGGCGCAGATGCACAGTCTGTGAAGTTGCTCAGAGAAGGGTACAAGATCCCGTTCTTGCGCAAGCCCCCTCTAGCAACGACTCCCATCGACCTCTCTCCCAGGTACAGAGAGGAGGACAAGAGACTAGCTTTGAAGCAAGAGGTGTCTCTCTTACTAGAAAAGGGAGCGGTAGTCAAAGTCCGGGACCATCAATCCCCGGGCTTCTACAACCGTCTTTTCTTAGTGGTAAAGAAGACAGGAGGGTGGAGACCGGTGCTAGACGTCAGTGCTCTGAATGTCTTTGTCACAAAGCAGACGTTCGCCATGGAGACGACAAAGTCTGTCCTAGCAGCGGTCAGGAAGGAAGACTGGATGGTCTCTTTAGACCTCAAGGACGCTTACTTTCACGTCCCCATCCACCCAGATTCCCAACCTTTTCTAAGGTTCGTTTACGGGAAGGTTGTCTACCAATTTCAAGCCCTGTGCTTTGGCCTAAGCACGGCGCCTCTTGTCTTTACGAAACTGATGAGGAATATTGCCAAATTCCTGCATTTAGCAGACATCAGAGCCTCCCTCTATTTGGACGACTGGCTTCTAAGAGCTTCGTCCAGTCGTCGCTGTCTGGAGAATCTAAAGTGGACTCTAGATCTGACCAAGGAACTGGGTCTCCTGGTCAATATGGAAAAGTCCCAACTGGTCCCATCCCAAACTATAGTGTACTTAGGGATGGAGATTCACAGTCAAGCTTTTCGGGCTTTTCCGTCGGCCCCCAGAATAAGTTCAGCCCAAGGATGCATCCAGAACATGCTAAAGAAGGACCGATGTTCAGTCAGACAGTGGATGAGTCTGATAGGGACGCTTTCATCACTGGACCAGTTCATTGCGTTAGGGAGACTGCACCTCCGTCCCCTTCAATTTCACCTAGCTGTTCACTGGAGAAAGGACAAGACGCTAGAAGCGGTTTCGATCCCCATTTCCGAGAAGATGAAGTCATCACTGACTTGGTGGAAGGACAACATCTACCTCAGAGAGGGTCTGCCCCTGGCTGTTCAGACCCCCAACCACGTTCTCTTCTCGGACGCATCGGACACGGGCTGGGGTGCGACATTAGACGGTCGGGAATGCTCGGGAACTTGGAACTCGGATCAAAGAACGTTACATATCAACTGCAAGGAGCTACTGGCAGTTCATCTGGCCTTGAAAAGCTTCAAGTCCCTCCTTCTAGGCAAGGTGGTGGAGGTGAACTCAGACAACACCACGGCCTTGGCGTACATCTCCAAGCAAGGAGGGACCCATTCTATGACGTTGTACGAGATCGCAAGGGACCTCCTCACCTGGTCAAGAGATCTAAACCTGTCTCTAGTAACGAGGTTCATTCAAGGCAACATGAATGTCATGGCGGACCGCCTCAGTCGGAAGGGTCAAATCATCCCAACAGAATGGACCCTACACAAGAATGTATGCAAGAGACTATGGGCCACATGGGGCCAACCTACCATAGATCTCTTTGCAACCTCGATGACCAAGAGGCTCCCAAATTATTGCTCGCCAATCCCGGACCCAGCAGCAGTTCATATAGATGCTTTTCTACTGGATTGGTCCCATCTAGATCTTTATGCATTCCCCCCGTTCAAGATTGTCAACAAGGTACTGCAGAAGTTCGCCTCTCACGAAGGGACAAGGTTGACGTTGGTTGCTCCCCTCTGGCCCGCGAGAGAATGGTTCACCGAGGTACTTCAATGGCTGGTGGACGTTCCCAGAACTCTTCCTCTAAGAGTGGACCTTCTACGTCAGCCACACGTAAAGAAGGTACACCCAAGCCTCCACGCTCTTCGTCTGACTGCCTTCAGACTATCGAAAGACTCTCGAGAGCTAGAGGCTTTTCGAAGGAGGCAGCCAGGGCGATTGCTAGAGCAAGGAGGACATCCACTCTTAGAGTCTACCAGTCGAAGTGGGAAGTCTTCCGAAGCTGGTGCAAGTCGGTATCAGTATCCTCAACCAGTACCTCTGTAACCCAAATAGCTGACTTCCTATTATACCTGAGGAAGGAAAGATCGCTTTCAGCTCCCACGATCAAAGGTTACAGAAGCATGTTGGCAGCAGTCTTCCGTCACAGAGGCTTAGATCTTTCCAACAACAAAGATCTACAGGACCTCCTTAAGTCTTTTGAGACCTCGAAGGAGCGTCGTTTGGCCACACCAGGTTGGAATTTAGACGTGGTACTAAGATTCCTTATGTCAGAAAGGTTCGAGCCACTACAATCAGCCTCCTTTAAAGATCTCACTTTAAAGACTCTTTTCCTCGTCTGCTTAGCAACAGCTAAAAGAGTCAGTGAGATACACGCCTTCAGCAGGAACATAGGATTTTCATCTGAAACGGCTACATGTTCTTTACAGCTTGGTTTTCTAGCCAAAAATGAACTACCTTCTCGTCCTTGGCCGAAATCGTTCGATATTCCAAGCCTTTCTAATTTGGTTGGAAATGAAATAGAAAGAGTCTTATGCCCTGTTAGAGCTCTTAAGTTCTATTTAAGACGAACTAAACCTTTACGAGGACAGTCAGAAGCTTTATGGTGTGCTATTAAGAAACCTTCTTTACCTATGTCAAAGAATGCAGTTTCCTATTATATCAGACTGTTGATACGAGAAGCTCATTCCCATCTGAATGAGGAAGACCATGCTTTGCTGAAGGTAAGGACACATGAAGTTAGAGCTGTTGCAACTTCAGTGGCCTTTAAACAAAACAGATCTCTGCAGAGTATAATGGACGCAACCTATTGGAGAAGCAAGTCAGTGTTCGCGTCTTTTTATCTTAAAGATGTCCAGTCTCTTTACGAGAACTGCTACACCCTGGGACCATTCGTAGCAGCGAGTGCAGTAGTGGGTGAGGGCTCAACTACTACATTCCCCTAATTCCATAACCTTTTTAATCTTTCTCTTGAAATGTTTTTATTGTTGTTTTTTGGGTTGTCCGGAAGGCTAAGAAGCCTTTCGCATCCTGGTTGATTTGGCGGGTGGTCAAATTCTTTTCTTGAGAAGCGCCTAGATTAGAGGTTTTGATGAGGTCCTTTAGTATGGGTTGCAACCCTTGATACTTCAGCTCCTAGGAGTCGCTCAGCATCCTAAGAGGATCGCGAGGCTCAGTAAGGAAGACGTACTTAAAAAGGCAGAGTAATTGTTCAAGTCGACTTCCTTACCAGGTACTTATTGATTTTATGTTTGTTATTTTGAATAACTGCTAAAATGAAATACAAAATACTTAGCTCATAATAATGTAAACATGTAATGCTGGTCTCTACCCACCCCCCTGGGTGTGAATCAGCTTATATGATCACCGGCTAAGTTTAATATTGAAAAATGTTATTTTTATTAATAAAATAAATTTTTGAATATACTTACCCGGTGATCATATATTAAAGGACCCTCCCTTCCTCCCCAATAGAGACCCAGTGGACCGAGGAGAAAATTGGTTCTTTGTTTACTTGGAGTACTAAGTACCTGCTCGACAGATGGCGCTGTTGATGTACACCCCCTCCTGCATAGCGATCGCTGGCGTATTTTGACCGTAGGTTTTTCTGTCGGGCAGCAGAGCTGCAGCTTATATGATCACCGGGTAAGTATATTCAAAAATTTATTTTATTAATAAAAATAACATTTTTCCTCCTACTTATAATCTCTTACTTGAGGCTATACTGAAACATGCCATTCTATCTTGTTTCTCTTTCTCTTTTTTTTAAGTTTTTATAGTATATATATGAACAAGAGATGGTAATAAGTGCTAGCTTTTTCAAAAAGAAAGATAAAAACAAGTATACATGGGTAAGAGTGGCAAATGGAAGAGTGGTAGAAAGGGCATTAATGGATTATGTGTTGATAAGTAAAAGAACGTTTGGAAGATTGAAAGACGTGCACATGTTTAGCGGTATGGCTAACGGTATGTCTTGATAATTTTTTGGTGGAAGGAAAATTAGTTTTAGCAAAAGAGTGGGGGAATAGAGTAGGTGAATGTTAAAGGGAGCTAGTGAGGGTTGAAGAGCTAATAAAACGGGGGGTAAAAAGTGAATATCAGGAAAGGTTGAAAATGGCATATGACGAAGTGGGAGTAAGAGAAACTGGTAATTTAGAGGAGAAGTGGAAGTTAGTAAAAGAAAATTTTATTGGGAGTGCAAGTGATGTGTGTGGCAAGAAAGTTGTTGGAGGCAGCATGAGGAAGGGCAGTGAATGGTGGAATGAAGGAGTGAAGGTAAAAGTGGAAGAGAAAAAGAGGGCTTTTGAAGAATGGCTGCAGAGTAATAGTATAGAGAAGTATGAAAAATATAGAGAAAAATGTAGAAGTAAAGCGCAAGGTACGTGAGGCAAAGAGGGCAGCCGACCTGAGGTGGGGTCAGGGATTGGGTCAGTCATATGAAGAGAATAAGAAGTAGTTTTGGAAAGAAGTGAAGAGAGTAAGGAAGGCTGGCTCAAGAATTGAAGAGACAGTGAAAGATGGAAATGGAAGGTTGTTAAAAGGAGAGGAGGCAAGGAAAAGGTGGGCGGAATATTTTGAAAGTTTACTGAATGTTGAGGATAATAGGGAGACAGTTATAATTGCTGTTGCAGGTGTTGAGGTGCCGGTGATGGGAGATGAGAATGACAGAGAGATTACAATAGAGGAAGTGAGGAGAGCACTAGATGAAATGAGAGTAGGAAAAGCATCTGGTATGGATGGTGTGAGAGCTGAGATGTTGAAGAAAGGGGGTGTGACTGTACTTGAATGGTTGGTGAGATTGTTTAATATGTGTTTTGTGTTGTCTGGGGTACCAGTACATTGGCGTTGTGCATGTATTGTACCACTATATAAGGGTAAGGGAGATGTGGATGAGTGTTGTAATTCAAGAGGTATTAGTTTGTTGAGTGTAGTTGGAAAAGTGTATGGTAGAGTAATGATTAATAGGATTAAGGATAAAACAGAGAATGCAATCTTAGAAGTACAGGGTGGTTTTAGAAGAGGTAGGGGTTGTATGAATCAGATTTTTACAGTTAGGCAGATATGCGAGAAATATTTAGCAAAAGGTAAGGAGGTGTATGTTGCGTTTATGGATCTGGAGAAAGCATATGATAGAGTTGATAGGGAAGCAATGTGGAATGTGATGAGGTTATTTGGAGTTGGTGGAAGGTTGTTGCAAGCAGTGAAAAGTTTCTACAAAGGTAGTAAAGCATGTGTTAGAATAGGAAATGAAGTGAGTGATTGGTTTCCGGTGAGAGTGGGGCTGAGACAGGGATGTGTGATGTCGCCGTGGTTGTTTAACTTGTATGTTGATGGAGTGGTGAGAGAGGTGAATGCTCGAGTGCTTGGACGAGGATTAAAACTGGTAGACGAGAATGACCATGAATGGGAGGTGAATCGGTTGTTGTTTGCGGATGATACTGTACTGGTTGCAGAAGAGAAGCTTGACCGACTAGTGACAGAATTTGGAAGGGTGTGTGAGAGAAAAAAGTTGAGAGTTAATGTGGGTAAGAGTAAGGTTATGAGATGTACGAGAAGGGAAGGTGGTGCAAGGTTGAATGTCATGTTGAATGGAGAGTTACTTGAGGAGGTGGATCAGTTTAAGTACTTGCGGTCTGTTGTTGCAGCAAATGGTGGAGTGGAAGCACATGTACGTCAGAGAGTGAATGAAGGATGTAAAGTGTTGGGGGCAGTTAAGGGAGTAGTAAAAAATAGAGGGTTGGTCATGAATGTAAAGAGAGTTCTATATGAGAAAGTGATTGTACCAACTGTGATGTATGGATCGGAATTGTGGGGAATGAAAGTGATGGAGAGACAGAAATTGAATGTGTTTGAGATGAAGTGTCTAAGGAGTATGGCTGGTGTATCTCGAGTAGATAGAGTTAGGAACGAAGTGGTGAGGGTGAGAACAGGTGTAAGAAATGAGTTAGCAGCTAGAGTGGATATGAATGTGTTGAGGTGGTTTGGCCATGTTGAGAGAATGGAAAATGGCTGTCTTCTAAAGAAGGTGATGAATGCAAGAGTTGATGGGAGAAGTACAAGAGGAAGGCCAAGGTTTGGGTGGATGGATGGAGTGAAGAAAGCTCTGTGTGATAGGAGGATAGATGTGAGAGAGGCAAGAGAGCGTGCTAGAAATAGGAATGAATGGCGAGCGATTGTGACGCAGTTCCGGTAGGCCCTGCTGCTTCCTCCGGTGCCATAGATGACTGCGGAGGTAGCAGCAGTAGGGGATTCAGCGTTATGAAGCTTCATCTGTGATGGATAACGGGGGAGGGTGGGCTGTGGCACCCTAGCAGTACCAGCTGAACTCTGTTAAGTCCCTTGTCAGGCTGGGAGGAACGTAGAGAGTAGTGGTCCCCTTTTTGTTTTGTTTCATTTGTTGATGTCGGCTACCCCCCAAAATTGGGGGAAGAGCCTTGGTATATGTATGTATGTATATGAAAGATCTATTTTAATGTTGTAACTTCTAAAAATATTATAGTTTGATTGTTCATTCCTATGTACCTAGTTGCATCTCGTCTAAAAAGCGGTTTTAGCATATGCCTAGAATGAGAGGTAGAATAACCGGCCTTCTACCCTTTTTTTTCTCATCCCTTGTACAATGCAGTAGTCGTGGTTGCCATGCGCGGAACCAGACATCAGATGCAGGTATGCTCCATAACTTAGCAACCTTTCTTTTTCAATATTAAACTTACCCGATAATCATGTAGCTGTCAACTCCGTTGCCCGACAGAATTCTATGGAGGGATACGCCAGCTATCACAATACTAGAAGGGGGTGTATTTACCAGCGCCACCTGTGGCCAGGTACTCAAGTACTTCTTGTTGACACCTCCTCAATTATTCCTCTGTCGTGCTTCCGGCAAGACGTTCTGGGATACGCTTATGTTCTTGGAGTATTTTCACGACTTTGGTGAAGTATTTCTCTTTGATTTCGGCTGTCGCTTTACTGGAAACTTCTATATTAGCTTAGTTAGCTTTTGGAATTAATTTGATTAATTATGGTGACGAGAGAGTATGAACTCTCGTTCACCTTTCAATGGCCGGCCCTTCCCTTAGACGGAAGTGTTGGTGTCTAAGAGAGTATAGACTCTCTTTCTTAATTTTGCTTAACAAAAGTTATAGATTTATTTTATATCTCTCCGCCTCTTATAGGCCTCTTCGATTAACTTCCTTTTATTATAAACTCATTAAAATTAATTTTTATATTTGTTTATATTCGACCTTCCTAATAGTAGGCGGTCTTTTACCGAAGTTAATAAACTTTGAGCCCGTCATTTCGGTTTTACCTGTTAACATATTATGCTATTTCCGCCACAGAGTTTGAAAGAATTTCTTTGACAGTCTCGTACTGTTTTCAAAGTTGAACTAACGTTTTGTTTTGTCTCTGCAGTTGTTGACGTTCAGAACGTTCAACTTGCACTCTATCGTTACGATAGAGAAAGAATGTTCACGGTTTCACGTTGCAGTAAGAGTAACCGTGTCTAGCGTTTTGTTCATTCTTTCCTAACTTAATGGTTTTGATCCTAATAAAGGAACTTTTCAGTTTTTTCCTTTAACAATAATATGTTTTAACGATATATATGATTGGGCTCTTCTCTCAGGTTCTAAGTCAAGAGAGAGAGAGAGAGAGAGAGATAGAGACGGAAGGAGAAAGAGGATAAACGTTTCATTCAAGCCTGCCAGGCGTACGAGTAACGTCGTTATCGTTTTTGCTCTTCTCCCTAGTCTCTTTAGGGGAAGAAACTAAACGTTTCTAGAGTGATCTAGTGTTTAGTCTCTTTCCAGCCACTGAATTATCTTTCATTAGATTTTTCTGTTACATTGTAATTCTGTTTTCGCAATTACTAACTTTGAGAAAGGATAGAATTGCGTATTTCAGGTACAAACCACTTAAAGTTTCGAGTTCAGTGAAATAAGTGCAAACAGAAATCAAAGTGATAAGTGATTAGTGCGTGAGGGTACTTTTGTGCGCGCCAGTCGTCCTCCCAGTCCGGGACCTCTTGCAAGCTCCCAAGCCCAGGGGAGAAGCAATGTCGAAGGGCATAAGGGTTCAGCAGGCCTTGATCGGCGCACAGAAGTATCCTCGGTGGTTGTGGGCGTGTCTTACCGAGACCGTCACTCCCACCCGCAGACGATTGAGCCCTTATTTTGCTCGTCTGCAGAAGAGATTAGGGGAGAAAATAAAGGCAGAGTAACGCTGGTCTCAGGTCTCAAGACCTCTTAAACGTTAAGTCCAGATCTATGCCAGACGTACGAAGTTAAAGTTCACAACCCGAATGCAGTCATTGGGTTAGCTCTGACTCTCCTCAGTCATCAGTTGATTACACTCCGCCTAAGAGGAGTAAGGTTCTGCCACAACAGATCTCTGCTGTTAAGGCTTTACCTCAGCAGAACTTAGTGTCTGCCGACCCCAAGTTGACTCTACTGCAGTCCATACAGTCACAACTTTCGGTCTTGATGCGTGAGTGTCGGGCTGAGAGTGTTGCGCCTCCGCCTACACTCCCCCCCGCCTATGATCGCTCCGCCTGATCGCAGTACCACCTGCCAGGCGTACGATGTTGTGAACTCTACTACAGTCCATGCAAGCACAGCTTTCGGACTTGATGCGTGAGTGTCGGGCTGAGAGTGTTGCTCCTCCGCCTCCGCCTACACTCCCTCCACCTACACTCGCTCCGCCTGATCGCAGTACCATCTGCCAGGCGTACGATGTTGTGGACTCTACTACAGTCCATGCAAGCACAGCTTTCGGACTTGATGCGTGAGTGTCGGGCTGAGAGTGTTGCTCCTCCGCCTCCGCCTACACTCCCTCCACCTACACTCGCTCCGCCTGATCGCAGTACCACCTGCCAGGCGTACGATGTTGTGGACTCTACTACAGTCCATGCAAGCACAGCTTTCGGACTTAATGCGTGAGTGTCGGGCTGAGAGTGTTACTCCTCCGCCTCCGCCTACACTCCCTCCGTCTACGCTCGCTCCGCCTGATCGCAGTTCCACCTGCCAGGCGTACGATGTTGAGCCACGTGCTGAGTTTGCTGTTCCCTGTGGTGTTCAGCCTCCGCCTTCCTTAAGGCAACCTTTACATTGGGATCAGGAGGATTATACCTCTCTTCCTCCGCCTCCACTTGCTGCTCCACCAGTGATGCAACACTCGGTTGAGGTACAACAACCTCTCCCGTCCATGAGTCAGTCTCCTCAGCTCTCGCTGCAGCGAGCTCAACCCTCCACAAGGCAAGCACCACAACACCTTAGCCTTGCGCCTCAGGAGCCTCAGCTTGCGAGACATTTACCTTGTTCTGCGCAGCCTCTTCCTCATCGCGCTCCGCTCACACCACAGGAACTGGAACTTGCTACTCCGCTTCCGCCAACCGCTCAGCAAGCGCAACCCTTGGGTTCAACCACTCATGCTAGGAGTCAGCCTCCTCCACCCATGCGCCTTCCTTCTGCTTGTCTTTTATTCAGCCTTTGCAGACTGAGCCTCAGGTGTTCCCTCAACGGAGTCTTGAAGAGGAAACCACAACTATTGTTGTTCCAGCTCGTTCTGACTCTGCTGTTCAGCATACCTTACCTCCATTTTCATACCATGGTTTAAACCCCATGCAAGCATGCATAAAGCACTCTAGCACTGGTCATGGAATTTCTGAGAAATGTTAAACGCCATGCACACGCTCTGCTTTCCTTACAGCAGGCTCTGCTTACTACATGCTCAGCATACAGCATGCTCTGCATTCAGCATGCTCTGCATACAACATGCTCTGCATACAGCATGCTCTGCATTCAGCATGCTCTGCATACAACATGCTCTACATACAGCATACTCTGCATACATCATGCTCTGCATACCTTACCGCATGCTTCTCAACACATCTTGGGTTGTTGCCAACTCACTAGACTGTCAAGCAGTTTCATAACGTTGCCTTCTAGTCTGCTGCTTTTGCACCAGTGAACCCTCACTCAGAGAACTTAGCTTTTCTAGGATAAGGTCCCTGTAGATGAGAAAGTTCTTTTCTCCCTCCTTCTGATATTCCCTTGAGGACTCTGTCATTTGGAGGGAGCCTTTAGCTGCATAACCTCTTATGGACTTTTATTTAAGCATAACATGCTTACAGGGAAGGTAATGGTTCCACTTCAGCCGCTAATCCCGTCTGTTACCACACCTGCTCCCATAGACCTTGAGCTGTGTTGCATGACATGCAGTCCAAGCTTAGTCCTTGTTAGAGGATTTTTTTGTTTACGGAGTCAATGTGTCACGGGGAAGACGTTCAACAACCAACAGAAGTGACTTGTTGTGACGCAGTGCGGCAACCTCAGCAACCCGTTAAGGAGTTGTCTGTACGACCCAGACAGTCTAGACAGATTCGGGTTGTCACTGTACTTCCTCGCTTGCCCATGATTGACAGTTTACAGACTGTGCAGCAGTATCATGATCTTGTGTCCGGCTCCGTCAGACGACTGGCTTTTAAGAGCTCCACAAGTCGTCGCTGTCTGGAGATTTTCAAATGGACTATGGATCTGACCAAGGAACTGGGCCTCCTGGTCAATTTTGAGGAGTCTCAGCTCGTTCCATCCCAGACCATTGTCTCCTTGGGTATGGATCTTCAGAGTCGAGCTTTTCGGACTTGTCCGTCGGCCCCAAGGATCTTCCAAGCCCTAGAATGCATCCAGAGCATGCTGAGAAGGAACCGATGCTTAGTCAGGCAGTGGATGAGTCTAACAGGGACACTTTCATCGCTGGCCCTGTTCATCGAGTTAGGGAGACTCCACCTCCGCCCCCTTCAGTATCATCTAGCTGCTCACTGGATAAAGGACATGACGCTAGAGACGGGCTCAGTTCCTGTTTCCGAAGAGATGAGGTCTACTCTAACGTGGTGGAAGAACAGCATTCTTCTCAAGGAAGGTCTACCATTGGCTGTTCAGACCCCCGACCACCGTCTCTTCTCGGACGCATCGGACACGGGCTGGGGTGCGACACTGGACGGACAGGAATGCTCGGGAACATGGAATCAGGAGCAAAGGACACTTCACATCTATTGCAAGGAGTTGTTGGCAGTTCATCTGGCCTTGATAAACTTCAAGTCCCTCCAGCTTAACAAGGTGGTGGAGGTGAACTCCGACTACACCACAGCCTTGGCTTACATCTCCAAGCAGGGAGGGACTCATTCGAGGAAGTTGTTCGAGATCGCAAGGGACCTCCTCATTTGGTCAAAAGATCGAAAGCTCACGCTGGTAACGAGGCTCATTCAGGGCGATATGAATGTCATGGCAGATCGCCTCAGCCGGAAGGGTCAGGTCTTCCCCACAGAGTGGACCCTTCACAAGAATGTTTGCAGCAGACTTTGGGCCCTGTGGGGTCAGCCAACCATAGATCTATTCGCTACCTCGATGACCAAGAGGCTCCTCTTGTATTGTTCTCCGATTCCAGACCCAGCAGCAGTTCGCGTGGATGCCTTTCTGCTGTCTTGGTCCCATCTCGACCTGTATGCATTCCCGCCGTTCAAGATTGTCAACAGGGTACTTCAGAAGTTCGCCTCTCACAAAGGGACACGGCTGACGTTGGTTGCTCCCCTCTGGCCCGCGAGAGAATGGTTCACCGAGGTACTGCAATGGCTGGTCGACGTTCCCAGGACTCTTCCTCTAAGAGTGGACCTTCTGCGTCAACCTCACGTAAAGAAGGTACACCCAAACCTCCACGCTCTTCGTCTGACTGCCTTCAGACTATCGAAAGACTCTCAAGAGCTAGAGGCTTTTCGAAGGAGGCAGCCAGAGCGATTGCCAGAGCAAGGACGACATCCACTCTCAGAGTCTTTCAGTCTTAATGGGAAGTCTTCCGAAGCTGGTGCAAGGCCAATGCAGTTTCCTCAACCAGTACCACTGTAACCCAGATTGCTGACTTCCTGTTACATCTAAGGAACGTAAGATCCCTATCAGCTCCTACGATCAAGGGTTACAGAAGTATGTTGGCAGCGGTTTTCCGCCACAGAGGCTTGGATCTTTCCTCCGACAAAGATCTACAGGACCTCCTTAGGTCTTTTGAGACCTCAAAGGAACGTCGGTTGTCCACTCCAGGCTGGAATCTAGACGTGGTCCTAAGGTTCCTAATGTCATCAGGATTTGAACCGCTCCAATCAGCCTCTTTTAAGGACCTCACATTAAAAACTCTTTTCCTCGTGTGCTTAGCAACAGGTAAAAGAGTAAGTGAGATCCACGCCTTCAGCAGGAACATAGGTTTCACATCTGAAACGGCTACATGTTCCTTGCAGCTCGGTTTTTTGGCTAAAAACGAGCTTCCTTCCCGTCCTTGGCCTAAGTCGTTCGAGATCCCAAGCCTGTCCAACATGGTGGGGAACGAACTGGAGAGAGTACTTTGCCCAGTTAGAGCTCTTAAGTACTATCTAAGAAGGTCAAAACCATTACGAGGACAATCAGAAGCCTTTTGGTGTGCTATCAAGAAGCCTTCTCTACCAATGTCTAAGAACGCAGTTTCTTACTACATCAGGCTTCTGATTAGAGAAGCAAATTCTCATCTGAAGGAAGAAGACCTTGCTTTGCTGAAGGTAAGGACACATGAAGTGAGAGCTGTGGCTACTTCAGTGGCCTTCAAACAGAACCGTTCTCTGCAGAGTGTTATGGATGCAACCTATTGGAGAAGCAAGTCAGTGTTCGCATCATTCTATCTCAAAGATGTCCAGTCTCTTTACGAGTACTGCTACACCCTGGGTCCATTCGTAGCAACGAATGCAGTAGTAGGCGAGGGCTCAGCCACTACATTCCCATAATCCCATAACTTTTTAACCTTTCTCTTGAATACTTTTTATGGGTTGTACGGTCGGCTAAGAAGCCTTCCACATCCTTGTTGATTTGGCGGGTGGTCAATTCTTTCTTGAGAAGCGCCAAGGTTAAAGGTTGTGATGAGGTCCTTTAGTATGGGTTGCAGCCCTGTATACTTTAGCACCTTTGAGTTGATTCAGCCTCCCAAGAGGAACGCTGCGCTCAGTAAGGAAGACGATCTTATTAAAGGCAGAGTAACGGTTCAAGTCGACTTCCTTACCAGGTACTTATTATTTCATTGTTATTGTGGATAACTGATTATATGAAATACGGGATACTTAGCTATCCTTTAGTCTTGTACACTGGTTTTTCACCCACCCCCCTGGGTGTGAATCAGCTACATGATTATCGGGTAAGTTTAATATTGAAAAATGTTATTTTTATTAATAAAATAAATTTTTGAATATACTTACCCGATAATCATGATTTAATCGACCCTCCCTTCCTCCCCATAGAGAACCAGTGGACCGAGGAATAATTGAGGAGGTGTCAACAAGAAGTACTTGAGTACCTGGCCACAGGTGGCGCTGGTAAATACACTCCCTTCTAGTATTGTGATAGCTGGCGTATCCCTCCATAGAATTCTGTCGGGCAACGGAGTTGACAGCTACATGATTATCGGGTAAGTATATTCAAAAATTTATTTTATTAATAAAAATAACATTTTCAGACAAGATTTGGTAGGCAGTATCTTTATCTTTCTCCCAGATGACAGGAGCATGCATAGAGTGCATTCAAACCAAGTAACTATAGATGCATATGCATTTGGTCAACATGTCCTAAACAAGGACATACAGTAGGTTCTCCTTTGACCAATTACCAGTCTTATTAGAGGCCTAACCTAATGTCTGTGACATCTCCATTCTCAGACTCATAGGAAGATGGCATGACAGCTAGATTCTGGTTCATGGAACTTCCTCCCCACAAGGATATTTATCCTATTAAAGGACTATTTGTTCCAACACAAATACTTACCTCAAACTACTTTCTTAGGAATTACCTGTAATCTCCTCTCAACCGACCAGAGTTTTGTGTAGTATACCCTACGTCCGTTTTCTATGGAGGACTAACCCGTGAGTAATGAGAACGTGCCCCGAGGGTAGACCTGAGCTAGGTCGGCGTCAGCTTGGGTCCCGTTAGTCAGTAAGTTCTCTGGTCGCGTCGTGATACCATCACGCCGCTCTCATTCTCTTACGACCCTTTGTGTCCCGACTCGTGTGTCCCGCGTGGTATCTCTGTGCTTATCCCTTGTGTTCTTGCGTGTTCACTGCCTTTCCTTGTGCTTCCCAAGTGTATTCCTTGTTTATTCCCTTCGTTCCTGTGTCTTGTGGTTGTTTGCGATGGAGCAGATCCGCCGTTGTCCTGGGCCTAGAGCCGGAAAGTCGTGTGGAGCGTTCCTTTCCAAGCCCGAAGTGGACTCTCATTCCCTTTGCTCTTCCTGTAGAGGCAGAGTGTGCTCGCCGTCGGATACGTGCAATGAGTGTGTTAGCTTGAGTGAGATCCAGTGGGTGCGTTATGGCTCTAAGAAGAAGAAGTCATCGAAACGTTCGCCCAGGAAATCTAGCATTTCTTCGCCGTTACCGTCACCCAGTGGACGGTCCGACGGGGCTTCTGTCTCGCCTTCCCCTACCCAGAGTAGGGGACGAGGTAAGTCCGTTGCGGGGAAAGAGCCGAGGGCCCTTCCCCAGGAGTCTAATGTGTATGAAGTGGGGGTTGCTGGGACTTCTCAGGCTAGTGGGGAGCCTGATAGTGCTGTGTCTGGGGGTTCTGGAGACACTGCCCTTGTGCTTGGGGGGCACGTCTCCTCCTCCGACCCCTTGTGGTGTAGTAATGTTATGCCTGTTTCTTCGCCCGCTTCGTGGGCCTGTGTTTCAGGTTCTTCAGCGGCTGGTGACGCCCAGGGAAAGTTGGATTCCACGGTAAGTGAGCCCTTTGGGTGGAGGCTCCCTAAAACGCCAGGTAGGTCCCCAATGCGGATGGAAGAGAGCCTGGATACCTGGTTCCCTAGTGTAGTACGTCCAACCTCTTTTCCAGCTCCTCTGACGACGGTTCCGGAGTCTTTCCTACAACCCTCGACCTCTGGAACGCAGCAGGTCGCGAAGCCCTCCGTAGCCGCTCCTGCCCGTCGGTCGGGTGGTACAGTATCGTCGGGCTCTTCAGATGATGGTCCTTCGTTCTCTTCAGAAGGGGAAGCGAGGAGGAGGCACTGCCGACGGAGAGAGCGGTCCAGGAGCAGGCGTTCCCGCTCAAGGTCCCGCTCGAGGTTCAGTAGAAAACGGTCCCGGTCTCCACGGAGGAAGTACAGGAAGAGTAGGTCCCCCGATGGTGATTGGGTCTTCGTTCCCCGTAGGAGTGAATTGCAGCGTTCCCCTGACCGGCGGTCCAGGGATTACTTGCCGCGAAGGCCATTTTCCAGCCGCAGATATGACCCTCGCAGGGAGAAATGCGAGAAGGCCTCTTCAGGCAGGCGTAAGTCCGCGAAGCTTCCGGCTCACCCCGCCCAGCGGGGGGAGTCGTGCTTCCGTACGGGCAGCCTGGGCGAGTCAGCACAGCTGGCTCGGCCCTTGGACTTAAAGGAACGTTTCCCTCCGTCGGGTCAGCCCACGGGATCCGCGTCCTCGTCCCCCAGAGAGATTACACGGACGATAGTCCTCGCCGGCACGGCGATGCCCGTTCTGACCCCCAACCCTGGTGCGGAGGTTCCCGCCGGGGCAGACCGGTACCACCGCAGGGGAGTGCCTGTTGATCCAGAACCGAAGCGCCCGGTAGGAGTGCCCGGTGACCCGACTCCTCGGGATCAGACGGAAGGTACTGCTGACAGTAGAGAAGGTTCCCCGACCGAGGACTCGGCGTATCGGAAGGTAATAGGCCTGATACGAAGGCATCATCGAATTGAGGAACCGGTCCCAACCGATGAGGACTTCTGGAGGTCCAGCCTGAGCCGCTTGATGGAGGCACCCGTCCAGCAGAAAACCTCCCTGGCCCTGCTTGTGGCCCGAGATCTAGTCCTGGGACGGGCTCATGTTGATAAAGTTGTGGCAGGCAATGCCGAAGCTCCCAAAACACAGAGCTCCTCGAAGTTGCTCCAAGGACTCAGGTCCCAGAGTAGGTTCTATGTGCCAGAAGGTCAACGGCCGGGAGCCTGCAAAGTGGAGCCTTCCCTCGAAGTTCTGGGACAGGGTGCCCCGGAGGACAGAGCCTCCTCAGCCCCGATTTGCTTTTCGCAGTCGGAGGCTGCGATGATGGAGGAGATGTCGAAAGACTTGGTGCACGTCTCCTCTTGGTTGGACTGGTGGGCCTCCACGCTGGTAGGTGTTCAAGCCACATATGACTTAACAGACCCAGAGCAACAGAACCTACTGAAGGAGCTTATCATCTCCGGGGGCAAGACCCTGAAGTTCCTTACTTATCAGTCCCTTGCCCTTTCAGCGAACTGGGTTCTGCGCAAGAGGGATACTATTCTGGCAAAGCTTTCCCGGAAGATCCCAGACAGGGAGGCGAGGGCCATGAGGAGCCTTCCTGTGTGGGGTGACTCCTTGTTTCCCTTGAAACAGCTAGAGGAGATAATGGAGAAGGTAGCTAAATGAAAGGAAGTGAGCGCTCCCAGGCCTCAACCGGTAAGGAGGCCCCCCTACAAGTGGTCAGCATCAGACGGGCCCTCTACTTCTCAGGCCCCTCCTAGCCTGACGAGGAGAGAAGCCCCTTCTTCCTCGTGGGCTTCTGCGCCACAGCCCCCCCGTAGAGGAGCTCCAGCAGCGTCTGCCTCTTTTAGAACAGGGTATTCTGCCTCCAGGAGAGGCCGTCCAGGCCGCTCCTCCAGGAGGAGGTAGAGTGGGAGGCCCCCTACTCCTGCCCAAGCCTCAGGTTGGGGGATGCCTCAGACTACATTGGCAAGCATGGAAGGCTCACGGAGCGGAACCCTGGACAGTATCCGTACTGAAGGAGGGGTACAGGCTCCCGTTCTTAACGGAACCTCCACCTTTGATTCCAGCCAGCCTGTCGGAGTGGCTGGCACCCAAGGACCCGTTGAAGAGGGCGGCCCTTCAAGAAGAGGTGTCCACTATGCTGGAGAAGGGCGCCATGGAGGAGGTCCTGCACCCGGGACCAGGTTTCTACAGCCGACTATTCCTGGTAGAAAAGGCGACGGGGGGATGGAGACCGGTGATAGACCTGTCAGCTCTCAACAAGTTTGTTTGCAAGACAGATTTCAAAATGGACACTCCGAAGTCGGTCTTGCAGTCCTTGAGGGAGAAAGATTACATGATGACCATAGACCTCAAGGACGCATACAGTACTTCCAAATCCCGGTCCACCCCTCAAGCCGAAAGTTTCTCCGGGTGAAATGGGGTACCCAGATCCTGCAATTCAAGACCCTCTGCTTCGGGTTGTCGACTGCTCCCCAGGTATTCACGAGTGTCTTCACGACAGTCTCGGTGTGGGCCTCATCCGGTACCTGGACGACTGGTTGCTTCTTTCCTCCTCAGAGGACGTTTTGAAAGAGCAGGGTGTAAAGCTTCTTCAATTTTGCAAGGGTCTGGGTATCATGATCAACCCAGAAAAATCGAACCTATCTCCCTCCACCAGGATGACCTATTTGGGGATGACACTGGATTCCCGACTAGTGAAAGCCTTTCCGGTCAGAGGAACGGGTAAGCAATCTAATAAAGATCCTTCTGCCTTTCCTTTCGGGGCAACCCAGGAGAGCGAAGGACTGGCAAAGGCTAATAGGTCATCTGGTGTCATTGGAGAAACTGGTTCCTCAGGGGAGACTCAGGCTCAGGGCCATCCAATGGAACTTGAAGGGCTTCTGGAACCAACTGGACTCGCCCCAAAAATTAATCCCAGTTCTGCCAAACACAATACCCTCCCTGGAATGGTGGCAGTGCCGGTCGAATACGTTCAAGGGGATGCCCTTCGCGACCGAGCCTCCCGAGATGCTCCTATTCACAGACGCCTCCAACCAGGGATGGGGAGCCCATCTCCTCAACGAGACGGCGAGAGGAACCTGGACGGACGTGGAGAAAGGCCTACACATCAATGTCCTAGAGTTGAAGGCAGTCCAAAAAGCTTGCCTGCAGTTCATCGATCTACTAAGGGGAAACACTGTGGCGTTGATGTGCGACAACGCCACAGTAGTAGCGTACATAAAGAAGCAAGGAGGCCTCAAGTCAAGGGAGCTGTGCGATCTCGCCCTAGAGATCCTGGATTGGGCGGAGGCGAACCAGATAGTGTTATTGGCAAGGTTCATCCCCGGGAAGAAGAACGTCCTAGCCGACGGTCTCAGCAGGATGGGTCAGATAGTAGGAACAGAGTGGTCCCTCCTCCCAGAAGTAGCCAGGCTCATCATTCAACGGTGGGGTTCCCCAGTGTTGGACCTCTTTGCAACCAGGCTGAACGCACAACTCCCCGTGTATTGTTCTCCTGTCCCAGACCCAAAGGCAGCCTTGGAGGATGCCTTTCAGCACAAATGGGACAATCTAGACGTGTACGCTTTTCCCCCCTTCACGTTGATCAGGCAAGTGCTCAACAGAGTAAGGGCTGCCCGAAACTTAAGGATGACTTTGGTAGCGCCCTGGTGGCCGGAGAGAGAGTGGTTCGCGGACCTAAAAGACCTGGCAAGCCATCCTCCATGGCCACTCCCCGACAGGCCAGATCTTCCACAACAGCCACACTTTCTCAGATTCCACGACAACCCACAGTCTCTACGCCTTCACGCCTGGAGACTATCGAGCGCCTCCTGAGGAAGGAAGGATATTCGTCAGGAACTGCTAAGAAGATGTCGCTATACCTGAGAAGGTCGTCGGCAGCGGTCTACCAAGCGAAATGGGCCTCTTTTACGAAGTGGTGCGCTTCAAAGAACATCAAGCCCCTCAAAGCCTCAGTCCCAGATATCGCAGACTTTCTAGTTTATCTCAGGGACGAGGTAGGGATGTCAATCCCAGCTATAAAAGGAGTACGGGCAGCCTTGGGTCAGGTCTTCCTTCTGAAGGGCATCGACCTGGGCTCCTCTAGACACATCTCTATGCTTATCAGGAGTTTTGAACAGTCCTGCCCTCCTCAAACTGTTTGGGTGCCTCAGTGGGACTTGGCTAGGGTTCTGAAGATGTTAAGTAGCCCCCCGTTCGAACCGATGAAAGATATTGTAGACAGGGATCTCACTCTCAAGACGGTCTTTTTGTTGGCCTTGGCCTCTGCGAAAAGAGTAGGGGAGATCCATGGGCTGTCTTACGACGTCTCTCATTCGAAGGGGTGGAGTGAAACTCCCTCAAGTTCGTCCCTTCGTTCGTGGCAAAAACCCAGAACCCAGCAGTCTGGGATCCAAAGTTCGAGGGGCTCTCACTGCCAGCTATTCCTAAGACTGGGAATCCAGAGGATTTGAGGTTATGCCCTGTCCGTGCCGTTAGGAAATACCTTGAGAGGACTGCACATCTCCGGCCGGGCATCAAGAGTCTTTTCGTCTCCACAAGTGTTACAAAGAAGCAGGTATCGAAGAATACCATATCCTTTTGGTTGAGACAAGTTATTGCCAGGGCCTACAAGGAGGAGGGACTGGCCGTGCCAGGTACTCCTAAGCCCCATGACATTAGAGGACTAAGCACTTCCTTAGCCTTTGAGAAGAACATGGCAGTGGGCCAGATCCTTCGGGCAGGCACCTGGTCGAACCAGTCGACCTTTACTGCCCATTACCTCAAGGATTACTCAAGAAGGTCTTTAGACGGGTTCTCCATTGGGACAGTCATCTCTGCGCTCCAGGTGATTTAACGGTGAAGCCCCAGGCACAATCGTGGATAGCAAAACCAGGAGACACAGGTTCGTTCCTTTTCACCCTAATCCCCGTTTCCTATCCCTACCGGAGATAACCACACATATGTAACCAATGAAGAACACGTCTCTGCAACTTTGTCACTGGACTCAGCATCAGAAGATTTTTCAAAGGGTGAGTACCTAGACACTAACGTGAGCTCTTTGTGTAGTTACCCTACCGTTCGTTTCCCAGTTTTTTTTAGAACCTAGTTCATATCTAGGTTACTTGTCGTCCGCTTAGCTGGGTCTGAAGGTCAGGAAGCCACTCCCATCTCCTAAAGTGTAAGTCTCCTAAGAAAGTAGTTCGAGGTAAGTATTTGTGTTGGAACAAATCAAAAATTTTAAGTAATTTTTATTTTTCCTAACATACTTACCGAGAACTACTTTCGGGTAATGGCCTTCCCCGAGTGCCTTTCTGCCCTTGCAGGGACTTTTTGCAACATCCAAGGAACTTACTGACTAACGGGACCCAAGCTGACGCCGACCTAGCTTAGGTCTACCCTCGGGGCATGTTCTCATTACTCCCGGGTTAGTCCTCCATAGAAAATGGACGTAGGGTATACTACACAAAACTCTGGTCGGTTGAGAGGAGATTACAGGTAACTCCTAAGAATGTAGTTCTCGGTAAGTATGTTAGGAAAAATAAAAATTACTTAAAATTTTTGATGTTTTGTATTTGTGGGAACAAATAACAAATTTACAAACCAGAATCTCTTCCAGTTACACTCCCTACCTCAGCCTCCACACAAGTCCCAGGTCTAAGGTAAAAAAAAAGTATCTAGCTGACTGACAGGTAGCTAAAACTACCTTGTTAAGATTTTAACAACCATTCCAGCTTTGTTGAAGTCATACTCATTAAAGGACTCAGGCTTGTATAGTTAGGACAAATTCATATTCTTAAATTTTTTTTATTTTATGTTATCAGTCTCATCAGGTAGCGTGATGAATTTTTAATATTTTGATTACTCTGCTCCTAGTTATGATTTTACAATATATCACATGTGTAGAAATGACTCTGTCCCATCAAAACAGTGTTATTTTAAAGTTACTTCAAACTATATAATTGATTGTTTCTCACCAAATTCTTCAATTTGAAAAGTGTTTGAAAGGTAATTTTAAATATAAAACATTTAAAAGAGGAAACTTTGATATTTTAATATTTTATTTGTATTTTATCAATATATTGAAGACACTGTAAATTGGGACTATTTGTCATGTGAAAGTTATTTGATTTTAAAAGGAGTGATTTTCCACATTTTAGGCAATAGAATTCCCAATCTTTTCATGTTTGAATGACAAAAATCAGTCAATATTAAAAAAGTTGATGCAGTTTTTCTTCGAAAATTTAAGTTTGAAAAATTGGGCTCAAAGTTTTTTGTAGAGATTGATTGAACAGACTTTAGTTTGTATAAGTATTGGCTTTTAGTAGTAATTTTCCACACCACTGGGGATTGTAATGACATAATCATAATATTTCAGGGTTGCTTATTAACCAATGAAGAACTCTTTCCCTCAAATTCGATACAGTATATGCTATTTATACCAAATGCTCAACATGAGGGAAGACGTGGCTAGCATAATATGCTGTCTTCTCATTGTATATTTATGGGAAAATTTTACACCCGTAGATTATTTATTTATTGTCTCTAACTTTTTATGTATCTTTCAACATAATCTAAATGTAAATATTTTGAATATATGTATGAGCAAACAAAGAAATAAGAACATGCCTACAGCAAACAGCAAACTTTTATTTATGATTTTCATGCCAGATATAAGAAAACTGATTATCTAGTCCTTGGTAAATCATAGAAAATGGTGGAATTACTATATATGAGATCCTAAAATAAATAGCTTTCTCAAGTTTTTTAAGAAAAGGTAAATTAATACATAAGACTATTTAAACATGTAACATAGACAATCTAGCCCAAAATGGAATACTGTAATCTTTGTCACATGTTTATGGTAATATAATATGTAGTTGCCTTATGTAATTATGATTTTGTTTCCAGGTTAAACGTATTCAGAGTGTGCCACTGGTCATTGGTCAGTTCTTAGAAGCCGTGGATCAAAATACAGGAATTGTTGGATCTACTACAGGCTCTAATTATTATGTTAGAATATTGAGTACTATTGACCGAGAATTACTCAAGCCTTCTGCATCTGTTGCTCTTCATAAACACAGTAATGCATTAGTAGATGTTTTACCACCAGAAGCTGATTCTTCCATTTCAATGTTACAAGCTGATGAGAAACCAGATGTAGCATATTCAGACATTGGAGGTCTAGACATGCAGAAACAGGAGATTCGTGAAGCCGTAGAGTTACCTCTTACTCACTTTGATCTTTACAAACAAATTGGAATTGACCCACCTAGAGGTGTTTTAATGTTTGGTCCCCCTGGATGTGGTAAGACTATGTTAGCAAAAGCTGTTGCTCACCACACAACTGCGTCTTTCATCAGAGTTGTGGGATCCGAGTTTGTACAGAAGTACTTGGGAGAAGGACCACGTATGGTGCGTGATGTATTCCGGCTAGCAAGAGAGAATTCTCCTGCGATTATATTTATTGATGAAATTGATGCTATCGCCACCAAGAGATTTGATGCCCAAACTGGTGCGGATCGAGAAGTTCAAAGGATTCTTTTGGAACTCCTTAACCAGATGGATGGTTTTGATCAAACTACAAATGTCAAGGTAATCATGATCTTTATTTTAAATACAGTAATAGTCGGTATTATAGATTTTGTTATTTCAGTGAAGGATTGTTCATTTATCATGAGGCTTTCAGGTAAGGAGAAGTAATGTAATGAGGACAGTGATTGATGATGTTAGGTTGTAAGAGGTAAATAATACCAACATTTTTACATTTTCATTTCATGTATTTTCCTTCCTGAAATGATACGAGTTGTAGCTAGTTTTGAAAATGATAGAAGATCACCGAGTTAAACTGGTTTTATAATTGCTATTTATCAATTTGGAATGTAGTTTAAGTATCAGTGACCTATGTTATGATGACTAATATGCTGCATGACAATAAGATTTTACAATACTGGTACAGTATTTCGATGAGTCTTTCTCAATATTCATATGCCCCATGCTTAAAGCATTAGCTTAGCATTAAAAATAAAGGGAAGCTGATGTTTCCTGGATTTTAGCCCGATCATAGGATGTTTACACTTGCCCATCACCAGGTGGTTGTACCAGTATTTTTATTTACAGACTAAGTCGGTTACTTGCTGCAAGCTGATGGACAACTTTTTTTTTTTTATGTTATTAGGGCCGTTAGTGGTTTGTGTGTATGTGTATTAGAATATTATTTTACTGACGTCATCTGAATTTGTACTTATGCAAGCCATTGTTCTTTAGATAGGATTATGTTCTCAGCGAGCTAGGATATTTCTTCATTTCACTTGTGGTTTTTTATCCTGCTGTTTTATATCTGATCCTTAAAACAAATATCCCTGATATTTTGTATTAGCGTTTCCACCCCCTCCAAACTTTGTCTTAAGATTACAGTATTCATACATCTATAGTGCTCACTTTTAGGGAACCTGTCACTTTTCCTCTTAACCTTAAAGATCTCTCCCCCTATATTTAAAGCATGGTGAGTACTGAGAGCCGTTTTGTTTTAAGATATATACTTTTTCAGTTTTTGGGCTGTTTTGTTTACACTTTCCTTATGCCCTTACCTACATGCTAAACCCACTTTTATCTGGGCTTAGAACAGACTGTTTAGATGGTAATGCATTTTGAGTTCTAGTTTATAACTGACAAACTAAATATTTTGAAGATATTTAAAAAACAGATATATTACTCTGTTCAGTGTTCAGTATAGAGAAAATCTTGGTGTGTAGAAAGTATGCTAGACTATTCAGCTTACTGTGCATATAGGTAAAACATAGTGACATAATTAGAGTAAGAAATCATGCCATGTACTGTCCAGTTAGTTATAAAAGTGCCCCATTTCCTGTAGCGGTATTATCTCGATGGGCTATTGATGCCTAGGCTAACTCTTACTAAGATCGAATATATTTGTTAAGAGCAAACCCTTTCTTCCAGCCCTATTGTATTGTAATTTACAGCATGCAATTGTGATTTTATTATTATTGCTAAGCTACAACCCTTGTTGGAAAAGCAGAATGCTATAAGCCCAGGGGCCCCAACAGGGAAAATAGCCCAGTGAGGAAAGGAAAGAAGGAAAAATAAAATATTTTAAGAGTAACAACATTAAAATAAATATTTCTTATATAAAATATAAAAACTTTAACAAAACAAGAGGAAGAGAAATCAGATAGAATAGTGTGCCTGAGTGTACCCTCAAGCAAGAGAATTCTAACCCAATAATAATTATTGTGATTTACCCAAGATTTTTCTATTGTTATCTTGATTTTTGCATTTCTGTGAAATTTTGCAGACCACATTATTGATTATGGTGTTGAGTGTTCTGATGGTTTATAGTTGTCTTTAATTCCATTTACTATTACAGGTTATAATGGCTACAAACCGAGCTGACACCCTAGATCCTGCATTACTTCGCCCAGGTCGTCTGGATCGTAAGATCGAATTCCCCATGCCGGACAGAAGACAGAAGCGTTTAATTTTCTCTACAATCACTGGTCAGATGAATTTGAATGAAGATGTTGATCTCGAAGATTATGTCGCGCGTCCTGACCGTATATCCGGTGCTGATATTAATGCTATTTGTCAGGAGGCTGGCATGCATGCCGTAAGAGAGAACCGTTATATCGTCTTGGCCAAAGACTTTGAAAAGGCTTACAAGAATAATGTTAAAAAGGATGAATCAGATCATGAGTTCTATAAGTAAAGTATTAAATTTGTCAACTTATAGTTTTCTTTATCTTTAGGTTATATAAAGATTTTTCCAGAGATCCGTACATAAAGTTCTCAACCATTGCTTTAGATGGGTGTAAAGTTTAAGAGGGAGTGTAATTTAATATTATTTTGATTCTTACGCAAGCGCTGTTTGTGGTGTCTCTACATTCAAGTGTACTTCAGCTTGTCTTATATTAATTTTTGTCAAGTGTACAAATCAAAGGGTTATAATTTATAAGTAACATAAGCTATTTTTGCAGCAATGGCTGGAAAAGTTATGACATCACATTACTATGTTACTAATCGTCCCTTTTCAACATGCTAACCTAATCCTGACCAATAAATTATGGTATTTTTGGGTGAAAACTTAGTGCTGTATTATTTTCCTTTTGTTAGAGATATATATTCTTTTAGCATCTGCGGTATTTGCTAAATATGAAGAGTATTTATACTTATTTTTGGACAGATCTCTATGAAATAACTTTGTTCTGCCATTTTACACTATACTGAATACAGTACAATACTGTATTACAGTGTATAACAAGACTGAATGACAAGCGCATCTTAAGAATTGATAATAAACTGTAATAGTAACGGATTTCTTTTGAAATAAAAAAAGCCTTGTGAACGATGCTGTATATTTTATTATCACTTCTGTATTATTTTTATCAAACTCCACTGATGTTCATATTGCTTCTCTTCGAAGCTGTGTTTATGACTGCCCCAAAATAAACATTTCATGTTCTCTCTCTAACTACAAAAGGCCTCTCCTCTCTGGGAACCACCACACCATCTGGCAGTTGATGGCCAGTAATTAGTTGAATTTTACCTTGTGTGGTAAAGCACAATATACAGGAAATGTTTTTTTTTCTGGTAGGATATTGAAGTAAGTTAACCGAGTTAAGATTTTTAGTTTTTTTTTTTATTTAATTATCTCAAAATCTTCTACGACAAGTTTTCAGTTTGTGATTTTATAAACTAGATTTGTTCTTGGCTGAAACGAGTCTCATTTAGTGTTGAGATTTTTACCTTTTAAAGTCATCTGCAATATAGAACAGTCAGTGGTATAACCTTGTTCATGTGTATTTTTTAAACAATTACGTTAGCATGTAGGAGTATATTTGCTTCTACATACAGTACTATCCCTATCTGGTTTGTACCTTACATGTCATGAAACCTATCATGCCACTATTTAAGTTAGTATTTGAATCGTATGCTTTAGTTATAGTATGGCAGTAAAGAAGACAGAAACCTCTTTTGCATTTTAAGGTAATTTATGACTTGGGTAATAAATTTATGTCTTCTGCCTGGTAGTTTTACTCCTGTACAAGGTATAGTAGAATACTGAATAAGGATGGGTGGTGTTTTGGGTAAGACAGTTTTTAGTCTGATATACCCAACAAATTTTTCTTATATTGATTGGCAAAAAGGTTTCCTAGGGAAGAACTACTTGGACATCGGAATTTTGGCTATAGGTTATTTGGCTAATCAGTTAAATTTTGATTCATTTAAAGTACAATATTTCTACAAGGAATGTTATGTATTTAAGTTTCAAATGGAGTAAATTAGGTTTTATTTTTATGGTATTAATTCAATACTGATGAACATTCATATGGATCATTGTAAAGGCTAAGTAATTCGCAAACTATAACACTGTAAAAAGAGAAAACATTAAAAAAAAGTTTTATTTGGAAAATGTAAACCAGTAAACATATGTGCAGAGCAATGCCATTTGGTAAAACCTAAGTCATTGGCTGTTACTTCAAAGTACTACAGCTCCTTTAAAACTTAGGAACATGGCAATAATAATGCTGCTGTAAAGAACATTCTGTAGTTTTATAGTAAGGAAAATGAAAGAAATTAGGTATTGTATTGGTTGATTTGAAAACTTTAACTTGGCAGAATGAGGATGATCATGTTTTTCAAGCAAGGATATGGTTTCCATTAATTCCTTTACTGAGACTACAGTAAAAAATCCAAGTTGAAAAATGTTGTACAAGACAAAACATCTATGCTGCAGGATCAAGTAATGGTTTAGCTTTCTCACATAAAAAAAAAAAATAAGCAACCTCCCTAAGTTATTGTTTATGAATATTTTGGGAGCTGCAGACATCCAAACAATATTCCATTAAAGTTTTAAAGGCCACTCATGAATGGTAGAGGTAAGGGAGAGTGACTTTGCCCCTTCAAGTGGGACAATACCTTAGAGGCTGACCATATACAGTACAGTATACATATGATCAGCGCCCACGCCCCTTCTCCATCCAAGCTAGGACCAGCAAATGAACCTATAGGCTCCCCAAAACCCCGCATCTTCAGCTCACATGGATGGTGAGGTGGCAGCGACCAAAGAAACTAACGAATTTGAGCGGGATTCGAACCCCAGTCTGGTGTTCACTAGTCAGGGACGTGGCATTTGTACCATCATCTCTGTAAATACAGGAAACCATTAGTACAACTTAAGTTTTTTTGTAACCTCAGATTTTTCAAGAGCTGTGGAGAGAAAGCACATCAATGACAACAAAGTAAAGTGCAGTACAATATTGCCAGATGTTCAGAACAATATATGTATGGTCGCATGCACAGTAATTGAGTTCAGGAAAAGAGTGAGATATACTAGAAAATTAGTTTACTTTTTTTTTTTTTTTTTGTAGTTTTCATCATACATTCTTAACTAATATGCTGAAGGTGGATTTTGTAAAGATCCTAAAGTATGTGATGTCCTTACAATTTGCAATATTGCACAAAATTCCCTTGATTGTGGTCAGGAAGTTTGTATTACTTTAATTTTTGTTTTCAGTACTGTCTTTTAGTGTTTTCTTTGACAGTGTTAATTATGGGGCCTTTGTTTTCAAACTTTAACAGATGGGAATAGATGGTCTTTTTTAGTATCATTATTGAACTTTCGAGTATTAGATAGCGAAGAGTAGTTGTTGATGGGCACCATAGTCACTAATAGAATGTTATACCTGGTGTTCTTGGCCCATTATTTTTCGTATTGTATATGCATAATATGGGATTTTGCCTTGTAAACAAACTTGTTGCATATGCAGAGGATGCTACTATCTTTACATCAATTCCATCTCCAGAATGTAGATCTTGGTTTGTTAAATCTGCCTATAGAAATCTAACTAAATTTGTATACGGTGGAAATTATAGGGCATGACGTTAAACACTTACAAAACTCGAAGAAGGATTGTAAGTTGGTCAAGGAAAGTGGCTCTTAAGCATCCAGATCTTTTCATTGATAATGTCTTTAACTATACAACTTTAAAACTATAGTGTGATTTTTTATTCCAAATTTACTTTTGAGGAACATACAGTCTATTTTTTTTTTTCAAATACAAAAGAATATTGACATATTTAGAAAGTCTTATAAGATGTTTGGTGATCAATTTATCCTGAGGAAAAGATATAATTCTTTCATTCACCTCTTGCCTCTTTTCTTAACATTGTTGAACAAAAGGTTCCTGATTTGAATATTAATCTCCAGCACAACTGTTTAGTGAGCTCTTTTTACTCTATCCCTCTAAAGTAATGTTTAGTCTGATTTAATGACAAAATCAAATGATAAAGATTTTTTTAGGGTTGAGGAAGTTCAACTCATTACTCATGTCCTGGTAAAATTTATTACATTCCATGTTCATCTTTATTTATATGTAGCTTTTTATCATGTAGTTTATCCTTTACTTTGCTTATCGGGTGACTTTCCCTAATGTGGCCATTTGGCTTGTAACAATTTGAGCTCAAAATTCCCTTTTCTTTAGTATGGAAGAGGGGGAGGCAGATTGCTGCCAGGTGAATAGCTTATTGGTAGGCAGCAGATTAAAGAATTTTATTAACTCTAGCGACCCCACTCGGGTTATGAGAGTGCATTACAAAATTACAATTTGACTTACAATACTAGTGCAAGATGACAGTAAAAAGAAGCAAAACTACTTCCATTCACATATCTTACATAAAACGAAGCAACAACTCCTAACATAAAACCTAATTACAAAATTGCGATAATGTTAGGCAGTCATGCATATAATTACGTTTATTCATTGAGATACTACCGCTAGAGAGTTATAGGGTCCTTTGACTGGCCAGGCAGTACTACATTGGATCCTTCTCTCTAGTCACGGTTCTTTCCCTTTGCCTACCCATACACAGAGTAGTTTGGCCTATTCTTTACAGATTCTCCTCTGTCCTCATACACCTGACAACACTAAGATAACCAACAAATTTTTCTTCTCTCAATGGGTTAACTAATGCACTGTAATTGTTCAGCGGCTACTTTCCTCTTGGTAAGGGTAGAAGAGACTCTTTAGCTTTGGTAAGCAGCTCTTCTAGGAGAAGGAAACTCCAAAATCAAACCATTGTTCTCTAGTCTTGGGTAGTGCCATAGCCTCTGTAGCCTACCATGGTGTTCCACTGTCTTGGTTTAGAGTTCTCTTGCTTGAGGGTACACTTGGGCACACTGTTCTATCTAATTTCTCTTCCTCTTGTTTTGTTAAAGTTTTTTATAGTTTATATAGGAAATATTTATCTTAATGTTGTTACTCTTCTTAAAATGTCTTATTTTTCTTATTTCCTTTCCTCACTGTGCTATTTTCCCTATTAGATACCCTGGGCTTATAGCATCCTGCTTTTCCAACCAGGGTTGTAGCTTAGCATTTAATAATAATAATAATAATAAAGTTTTTATAGTTTATATAGGAAATATTTATCTTAATGTTGTTACTCTTCTTAAAATATCTTAATTTTCCTTATTTCATTTCCTCACTGGGTTATTTTCCCTATTGGATCCCCTGGGCTTATAGCATCCTACTTTTCCAACCAGGGTTGTAGCTTAGCATTTAATAATAATGATAATAAAAATGGGTGCTATTATAGTATGCTATCTACCGCCGATTTTGCTATCTACCACCCCTTTCTGAAATTTTGGAATTGGTTTATTATTTTGTTCAGGAGACTCCAATTAACACTACTTTACAATTAACTGGGAAATCACCTAATACTGTCACTGATTGGTTTAATGTGTCTGGAAGTGTGTAGTGTGGTGGTTTCAATTGGAAAGTTCTGAGAAAAGGCGACGATGTATTTCCTGCTTTCTTGAATGAGTAAGATATGTTTACAAGCAGTAGTAGAATAAATTTTTGATTTAATATTTTTCATAGATTATTTTCTTTCAGTTTTGTAATATTTGATTTTTCATTTGATTAACTTGTAACATTGTTGTATGATGAGCTTTGAATAATTAGTAAAAAAAAGTTTCCCTACAAACTGCTTATGATTATGCACCCATGTTGTCCTGCCAATAAATGTTATTAAACTATCATTAAAGTCCACTGAGGATAACATACTGGTGGTAAGTAATCGGTTTGATAGTCCTCATCAAACAGGAGGAATAACATTGACGGTAGATAACATACTTTGTGGTAGATACCATACTATAGTAGAAATTCGACGGTAGATAGCATACTATAATAGCACCCTTATTTTTTCTTATTTCCTTTCCTCACTGGGCTATTTTCCCTGTTGGAGCCCCTGGGGTTATAGCATCTTGCTTTTCCAACCAGGGTTGTAGCTTAACCAGGGTTGTAGCTTAGCATTTAATAATAATGATAATAAAAATGTTCTTCAAAACATGCGCTGTTTTGGAAGATGATCCAGGAAGAGATACCAACCGTCATAGTGAAAAGACAGAAGAAGAAGAAGGTGCCAATCAGGGGTGCCATTCGTACGATAATTATTGTACATGTACGACTATTTTAGGTCCAGGATGGTGTACGATACATACCTTACATATATACATATGTGTGTGTGTGTTTAATTCAACAGGTATACTGTAATATTTTGAAATAAGTCAATCGTGTAACTCTTTGATAATTATATTGAAACCATGTACGGTAGTTATGATTGGAAAAACGACAATTTAAGGCTCATGTACGATAAACTCTGGTGCCAATCCTAGCTTCGGAAAACAATTCCCTTTTTTGTTACCTGTGGTACGTGATCTGAATTTCAATTATTCGTTAATCAATCGGTGACACATTGGATTTTATGAATGGTGCAGTGACTAAGGAAACGTTAGAAATGTTGGATTTTCCCTGGGAGAAGTTATATTTGTTGTATTTAAGCTATTTATCGGTGAGTATCACGGCGAACCCTATTTACTATTTTGTAAGGTTATTTTCTATATCATTTGGATTTCCTCACTTATGTGTTTAAGGTCGTTAATATATTTGTTTATGGAGGGTATATATTGAGTATATTTGATTATATAAAAGGAGAGAGAGGGATAAATGAGAACTAGGAAGTGAGAAAAGATAACGGTACACAGGTTTCCGAAATGCGGTTACCAGTGAGCGTTTTTCGACCATGTTTACCTCTGTCAATATTGTTTTTTTATTGTTTGTTATCAGTGTTTGTTATATGGGGTGTAAATTGGCTTTTATCCATTTAGCAATTAATTGTCAAATGCAGTAGGTACATTACGTGACCTGTGAGTGAAAGGTAGGTCAAGGTTGTTTGTTAGGCCTAAGATATGATGGGTGTTTTACCTCGAGCTTTTGTTAGTAGTAGACCTAAGTTTAATTTTATTATGCCATATATGGGTATTTATGATCGCTTTGGGGTCTATTTTGGTGGCTGTTGCCAAAAAATAAGGAAAAGTAGCCTTTTCAGAGCATTTGTGGTTCATTGGAACAGACTGAATAAAAAAAAAAAAACATTTTACGAGGGAAACGGACACAAGAACACCACTTAACCTAAGGTTCCCCACCCAACCTAACCTAAGTGCTATATCCTTACCTACATACACAGCGGGAGCTTTACGCCCCACTGCACCCTATGCTACCGTATTCGTAGCTTACCCTGTTCCAACGAACTACATTCACCCTAGCTTAGGGATATGCTAAGACTGTTTACTACAAAATCCTTTAAGTTTTGTTAGGATTTACTTTAGGATCAAACTGTGTACCAGTAAGCTTAGCTTAGGGATATATTAAGACTGTTTAATTTTTGCTCATGCTGTATGATTGAAACTAGACTAATTCTTTTAGATTTCAAAGAAACATTTTATTCTTTATTTCTCTATGGGTTAGGTTTCTTGGTGGCATCCAGTGAAAAAAACCTCCTGCTTGGGTTATGATCCACAGGGGTATTATTATAGTTCTGGTCAGAGCAACATTTCCTAATAGAAAACCCTTTTTGCTATAGGGGAATCATAATTTTACTCTCATAGGTTAGGTTTTGACCCCATAGGTTAGGTTATGCTTTGGGATTAGATATGTACAGTATTCTACCTATAGTACAAAAAGGCTTGTGGGTTTCCTGTCGTATGATGTATGCAATTCTCCTGTTTTACCAAGAATAGTGTAGATAAAAGGCATATCCTGATGCTACCGATTCCCCAGAAAAGAGTTTTGACATAATGTGTGGGGAAAATATTAAGATAAATTATCTAAGATGTCTACATAATCATTGCGGTAACTACATAATTTCATGAAATTAATAAACTGTTGATGCACAATCATATGTTCCGCATAAAAGTAGCAGCTATGATGTTAGACCAATGTATATTATTCAGAATAAGATAACTCAAGGACAGAATAATTCTATAATTTTATGTAATTTAAAGTCTCATGTTCTTAGTTCATTTACATGTAGATTTAAAAAAAAAAAAAAAAATCATATAAAATTCTATAATATAATGTTTAATGGTAACATGGCAGTTACCAGAGTTTTATTTATTGTGGTATGGTAATTGTGTAAGAATGTGATGCATAGCTTTTAGATATTATTACTTTGCCAACAGCAGGCCAATTCATAAACCAAATTGAAGTTGATTTTGAAAAGCATAGGTTTAGGCTATACATGTTTGCTTTATCTTACATAGTGTTTTTGTAGTAATATAGGTTTGTAAAATATGGATTTTTTTTAATTAGGATTTATTTTTGAGGACTTGTAGCTTTGCCCACATTGTGTCAGACTTCTCTGAAGTTGGAAGGAATTGGTATCGGGCGGAACAGGCTTCACCTGAGCATGCTAGCACTTGGAAGCATGTGCACATCTTTCTTCAAATGTGCAACATGCTCAACGTGCGTTCAAAGTGAACGCATGACTCTCACCTGAGTGCTCGCTCTCACCTGAGTGTGCTAGCTCTTCTGAGCTTGTGCATGTCTGTCCTCAAACGTCCTGATATGGCAGCTCGCTCATCTGAATGCGGCTCTTTTGAATAGGCATGTAGGGTAACTAACCTTACTTGACCCCTGACATGCTCTTATCCTGTTAGGAGTTTAGAATAGGTTAGTTACAACTCTTCACTTGCTTGCATCACTCTTAGCCCCTTGTGAGATCCAAGACGGGCCCCTACAGCTTTTACTTCCAGGGTTGAGTGCAATTTTGAACTCTCTTTAAGAAGACTTTGCGCCTGCAAGAGCTAAAACTTGTGTGCTCTTCGTCCCAAATGTATAATTATATCTGGCAGTCTATCCAGTAAACCTTCCCGACTACCGGAGTCATGACCGTGTCATCCAGTTACTCCTCAGGCTGATCCTCGCCCTCAATCCCTTTTTGGATTGAGATCACCCAGAGTAGTTTCTTTTGTCGACAATTATAAATTGTCCCCGATAGAATTTGGGTCAACCCCTCGCTCCCCCTCTCTCTTTCTATCTTCGGTATCAAAGAGTTCCCAGTAGGGAACATCTTCAATCATCCTAGGAATAAACAAGTTCCATTCAGATCCGGAGTCTTTACACCTTGGAGGATAGGAGGTTTCCAATTAACCCCTTCCCCTCTCCCTCAGAAAATGTACGCCCAAAATAAAGTCTTGACAGACATATAGCTGGTACTGAATAAGAGATCTTCTTCTAGGCCTATACCTGAAAAAAATTCTCAAGCTTTTTAGGAGATCATGACTTGGGATATGCTTGGGACAGATAGTAAAGATACACGCAAACACACCAATTTTGAAATCCTTCAGCACTGTCCAAGGACTGTTGCTGAGCCCTGGCCAACATCCATTTCAAAGCAGACAGGGCCAAAGGTACAATGGACACGGGACAGGTATCTGCTTTGACAGTACATACTGTATGAGGAAATTGTAATGGTACAGACGAGTTAGTATTGCCCCTGAGCAAGGATGGTACGCACAATACCAAAGCATAACACAATTTTCTCCTCAGTTTTCCAAACCAAGTGGGCCATCTTCTATGGTTGGGGAAGTGGGCTTTCCCCTCTTGGAGCCTCTATACCATGTTTAGCCAAATATTTACTCTTCTCTGGGTCAGCGGAGCTCTCCATACTCATATGGAGTTTTGAGCAGATTTTTCCTCCAAGAGAGTTGAAACCGCCATCCTCGGATGTTAATTAAGATCTTGTGGTCCCTGAAGAGGACACCTCTGAACTGTTGGGGCTTACATCACACAGAAACCTCTTATGAGTTTCTTACTTGCCTTAGCATTTGACAAGTGAGTTAGCGAGCTTCATCGGGTCTCTTTTAGCGTCGCTCATATTGAACGTTGGTGACGGGCCTCGTTCCTCTTCGTCCCTGAGCTTGTAGCTAAAACCCAGGATCTGCCAGGATTCCATTGTTTCAGCTTGTGACCCATAGAGATGTAACCAACAATCTTGATCAGGTACTTTTGTGTTTTGTAAAACAACTTGATCTCACCTGCAGTACCACTTCCTCAACATGAGGAGAATGAAGAAAGAGGTAACAGTAAATACTATCTTCTCCTGGCTGAGGGATGTCATTGATTGTACCCATTCGCCATCGTCACCTTCTACTCCGGGTGGAGCATGGGATAAAAACTTATGATGTCAGGGGTAGTAGCTATAACCCTGTCATTCTGTAAGAATCTGTGGCACAGGTTCTCCAGGCTGGCATGTTTACTGTCCATTACCTGTTGGAATTGACCTACAGGAACCTAGATACCTTTTCACTAGGACCTGTAGTAGCTACACAGCCAGTGGTATAGCTGCCTCATGTCCTTTCAGAGGATAATTAGCGTCGTATCGAGGGTGGAGGTTGCTTGTTAGACTGGGATGAAAGTGAAGATTGACTGCTCCTTTCCTTTTACTTCCATCTTTCCATTTATTGGAGCACAGCATCGGAAACTCTGTTGACTGGAATCAATTCATTTGCAGGCAAGCCCTCTTTTATGGTAGCTTCTCTATTACGGGGTATAGAAGTGTTGTTTCACACACACTTCTGTGTTGTAACCAGGCATAGCCATCGTATACAGATGCCTTACGGGTGGAAACCAGGAAGAACATTTGGTACGCCTATGCCTTGTTACGACAGATTTTCTGATCTGCTTCTGTTGTTGCACAGGCCGTGGCCCGACTGGTATTGTCAAACCACCTGTCCTCAGGATAAGTTTCCAGTCAGTTGGGAGGCACCTTCCTCCCACCTAAGGATGAGTCTCCCATGTAAAGGACGAAGGTTTGTATAATTCGTTTTTCTAATTATACAAACCTGGGTCCTATACTCATACTTTCCCACCATCACCAACCCCCTAAAAAGTCCCAGCTGCAATCAAAGTAACTACTCAATGAGCAAGCTGAGGGGTGGGGCTTCCCCACACCCTGCCAGGTAATTTCCGGCCACCCGTTAACACCTCGTTATAAAAGTTTTGATTACTGTAATCTGCAGTTTTGCAGTTATCTCTCCTATGTAAAGGACTCAGGTTTGTTTAGTTAAGAAAATTATGAATTATCTTAAAATTCTTCATATCTGATATATGTCCCATCTGTTTGCTGATCCATTTTACTTGCGGGTACATGTGCATCTCACTAACTGGGGAGGTCATGAAAAATAAACTAGACCTAATTCGGGGGTTTGAGATGGAAGACCTGGCTTATTAGCTGGTAGTATGTATGGTGAATAGAAAAAGGAAACATGAAGTAATAACAACTTTTTTCACATGTTTTTTTATTTCTACTATTTTACTTATAATCTGTTAATGACTTGGCCATTTACTCTACCTTTTGTCAGAAAATTTAGTTTAGAGAGAGTGTGTGTGTATGTGTGTCATATGCAGCACTATCAATTTATTTCTTAGTGATACATGCATGTCTACAAATATTTTTTGTAAGACTTTAGCTGTTTTTTTTACTTATTACCCTTGGTGATATACCTTTGATTTTTCTTTTTCCAGGTGGATGTTTGTAAGATCATCATATGAAGATTGAGGTGCAAATTATAACAAAAAGTAGCTGCTCAGACTTCCTCCCAGAAGGGGAGGGTTTTGAAATCTGATAAATAGTTTAAGTTTATTTAAGACACTATAAACACACATTGGTGCTACCGAGTTGAGTAATTGTGTTTTGACGGTGATATTGTAAAGAACAGGCTAAGAAGGAAATAAAAAAAACAAACACTGAAAATAGTTTAGCATTTTAAAATTGTGTTACTTTAAAACTGCCGATTTTGTTCTATAGTATAATACGGTATAGCTCGTCTGAATGATACTCAGTAGCTAAGAGATATCCTGTGACTAAAATAAATTCGAGCGACATGGCCTGAATGGATATCAGCCTCTGCATGGCTGGTGCATCACTAAGGGTGTCACGGAACGGCAAAGATGAGTAGATCACCGAACCTCTCAAGACGAGCCTGGAAATTACGTGAGTAGAACCCTATTTATTTTCCAGTTTGACTTTGCCTTGCTATGATATAAGCCTCGCCTAAAAGTTACTAGTAGTGTTGAGATTTATATGGAAATGTGGAAATACGTGTTTGTGTGAATAATTTCATGCATAGTGTACATGCATTCACCTTATTCGCGGCCTTCCCTTTTATAGTCTTGTACTAGTTTATTAGTACGGTTTAAGGAAGGGAAATATTACTGACTATATATAGTGACAAAGATTAAAAGGTATGTAAATATGTTTCTAAGAATTTTGAGGCATCCTGCCTTCAGGTTGTGTTGTTAGTCAAGCATTTTCATTGAGGTTCTGCCTTTTTATGTTAGGTTGTTAACAGTCTTATCCAACAGTTTTATTTCTGATGCTATAGATTGCACATATTCCACAGTGACATTGGCAAGTACTGTACCAAAAATTCACAAATTGTATTTAGTCGTCATCATCATTTCCTCCTACGCCTATTGACGCAAAGGGCCTCGGTTAGATTTTGCCAGTCGTCTCTATCTTGAGCTTTTAATTCAATACTTCTCCATTCATCCTCTCCTACTTCATGCTTCATAGTCCTCAGCCATGTAGACCTGGGTCTTCCAAATCCTCTAGTGCCTTGTGGAGCTCAGTTGAAAGTTTGGTGAACTAATCTCCCTTGGGGAGTGCTATATCATAGTTAATTTATTATCCTGAAGTTATCGAGTTTATTATTGGTGAGGACATGTAGAGGGGGTTAAAATCACCGAGTTAAGTAGGTCATTTGTTGTTTATCGTAGTTCCTTTATGAAAAACATTACAATCCATTAGTCCTCAGGTTATGAAGTCCCTTGTTAGTTAAACATCGTTCTGTTTGATATGGAGCAAAAAATATGATGTGTAACAAGAACTATACACTATAGTATTGCTCACACTTGAATATTTTAGATATCCCACAACTAGCAGTATTTCAACGTGATTTTGGAATAAGCTAACCTGTACTGTATATGATTTTGATTAAATTTATAATGTTTATTTAGAAAATCAACTGCATGTACTGTAGTTCTAAAAAGACAACTTAACATGTTCAGATTAAGAGGTAGACATGGTTTGGATATTTTTAGTTAGTTGTACAGAAGTATAGAAAATTCGTTTGCTTAGGTAATGTGATAAGACAGAGTGAAAAGTCATTAGTCAGAAAAATGGTGCATGCAGGTCAGTAAGGAGGTTCCTAGACACAGATAGAATACAGTAAAGAGTATCTCATTACACTTTTAGAAAATTACAGCTTAAAAGAATGTTTTCAAATACGGTATTTAAAGTGTAGTGTAGCTGATACTATCCATGTTTGTAAGAAAATATTTTAGATTGACATATATTTTCCCTGTTGGGGCCCCTGGGCTTATAGCATTATGCTTTTCCAACTAGGGTTGTAGCCTAGTAAATGATAATAATAATTGTCCTATATGCTTTAGATTAGTGAACCAAAATTCCTAACCCTCTCTTCAAAGGGGTACTTTGTGTGGTTATGTCTTAATTTATTCAGTCAGTATAATCTTAGGCTAGTATTTTTTAGAGAACAAGTTAATTACCTCCACCAATGAAGTTGGAAGGAGGTTATGCTTTCGCCCGTGTGTGTTTGTTTGTGAACAGCTTCCTGGACACAATTCTACTCGTAGAGTAATTAAACTTAGAGGTATTAACTGTTATGTAAAAGCTAGAAATAATTACATTTTGAAAGGTCAGGGTCAAAGGTCACAGTCAAGTAAAATGTTCAATTCACATAATCAGCCATAAGTTTGGACATCGTTGTCACAGAAACTTCAAACTTGGTTCATATATAAGTGTATGAAAATCCATGCCTATTAATACATGTTAAGGTCGAAGGTCAAGATCAAGCAAAAGGTCAAGTTCCGGTCATCAACCGTATGGCCACAATTTTAATTGTTTAGTAATGAAACTTTAAGGGATTTTAAACTATTATATAAAGAACTGGATATGAATAAATTTTCGAAGGTCTAGGTCACCGACGGGCAAACGTCCAAAATCAGTCCAAAAGATCGAGAAATAAGCTGCCGTGGCGGAGGTCTACACTCTCGGAGTGCTTTTCTTAGTTTTATATTTTTCTGTGTTAGTATGTTACAAGGATTTTATTCTGGAGTTGGTCTACCTCGGAATATAATTTTGAACCAAGAGTTAGAAAATTGAGGGATGTCATTAAACTAATTGATAAGGAATATAATAAAACAAGGGTTATATGTTATTTGTAGGAGGGCTTGATCCAGAATTAAGTTATTTTTGAAAAGGTTACCTGACCTATCAATTGAGGACATGGAATCATATATGTGAAGTATGAACTCTTTAGTTCTTAGTCTTCTACCAGAACTTTCTATAATGTTTTAAGGGTCTTAGATTATATAGCAATAAGGATACAGGTATGATTAAGACAGCTACTTCTTTTTATTTAAATTTTTTTCCATGGATCCAAGAATAGTTAATGTAATTAGGTTGATGGATACGTGTTGACGTGGTTGAAAAGTATGTTGGTGTAAACATGGCTGTCCTTTGGAAACAGATCAACAGAATAAATGTGTGGTGCCTACTTGTTTGTTTATTATTGACTTAGCAATCTCTCTCTCTCTCTCTCTCTCTCTCTCTCTCTCTCATGTGTTCGTGTGGTTGAAAAGTTGTGTAAACAATTTTTCCCTATGGAAATATGAATAAAGAATAAATGTGTGGTGCCTATTTCTTTATTATTGACTTGGCAGACACACTCTCTCTCTCTCTCTCTCTCTCTCTCTCTCTCTCATGTGTTCGTGTGGTTGAAAAGTTGTGTAAACAATTTTTCCCTATGGAAATATGAATAAAGAATAAATGTGTGGTGCCTATTTCTTTATTATTGACTTGGCAGACACTCTCTCTCTCTCTCTCTCTCTCTCTCTCTCATGTGTGTTTGCGTGGTTGAAAAATGGTTTAAACAAGGTTTTCCTATGGAAACATAAACAAAGAATAAATGTGTGGTGCCGAATTGTTTATATATTATTGACTCAGCAGACTCTCTCTCTCTCTCTCTCTCTCTCTCTCTCTCTCTCATGTGTGTTTGCATGGTTGAAAAATGGTTTAAACAAGGTTTTCCTATAGAAACATAAAGAATAAATGTGTGGTGCCGAATTGTTTATTTATTATTGACTCAGCAGACACTCTCTCTCTCTCTCTCTCTCTCTCTCTCTCTCTCTCTCTCTCTGTTAGAACTACTTGTGTCAGGAAACTCAAATCTCTTTATAGATGAATTCTTTCTTACGGATATGTGTAATCCTCTCAATTTGCGCATCAGACATGTCCAAAGCTTCTTTTCAGATTTGCTTCATCTTTGGTTTGACGTTTTATTCGAGGCTTTTTTCGATTTATTTTCTTTCTTTCCGTTTAGTGATGGATTTTATAGCGTGATCATTCCAAAAGCAATTTTGATTTAAATGCATAGATACATGAAGCCTGGCTTTAAGTCTTATCTTTGGAAACTGAATGATTTATCCTTATTATCTTCAAAAATTCATACTTGCAGGGATTGTTGTTATGTTGAACAAGCTGACATAAGTCTCTTCTTATAGTTTATTTATGAAAGATCTATTTTAATGCTGTTACTGTTCTAAAAGTACATTATTTTAATTGTTCATTACTTTTCTTGTAGTGTATTTATTTCCTTTATTCCTTTCCTCACTGGGCTATTTTTGCCTGTTGAAGCCCTTGGGTTGTAGCATCGTGCTTTTCCAACTGGTGTTGTAGCTTGGGTAGTCATGATAATAATAATAATGATAACTGATAATAATAAAGATGATAATAATAATCATGAAACACTTATGTTTGTATAAGCAAGCTATGGAGCATCGCTTGAATAACTGCATAATGCAAAGTGCAAGTTCATGAACAAGGCTCTCATTGCATAATAGTGTTATCATTGGTGTGCTCTCGTCCGTAAACTCTGAGCGCAGAATGGTGTTAGTAAACCTGCTGCTTGGTAAAAGAGAAGAGAGAATGGAAAGTATATTAATATTTCATGAAAGCGATCTCATGTTAGGGGACAATAAGAGAATGGTTGCTAATTTTTTTTTTGCTTTCACCATTCCCATAATTCCTTGATATTGCAACTCTCTCTCTCTCTCTCTCTCTCTCTCTCTCTCTCTCTCTCTCTCTTAGCGAGTTACTTGAAATTTATTTGTATAACTTCCGAAATTAGAAGTAAGGAAAATACATTGTTTTAAATCCCATATGAATTAGGCTACATTGGCACCGCATTAAAGAAAGTATGGTAGTGTAGAATGTTTCCTACGAACCTTGCAAGATATTATATATATATATTTATATATATACTGTATATATACAGTATATGTATATATATATATGTATGTATATATATATTTTTTCTGTGTATGTATATACATAGGCTACATACTGTAAGCAAGGAAAAGTGTGTGTATATATGTATATGCATACATCATATAATATATATATATATACATACATACATACATACATACATACATACTGTAAGCAAGGCACACTCGAATTATTTTGTGTAACAACGGTGCTAATGCCTCTGCTTTATTGTTGGTTTCGCTCCTTAACTTTGTTTTTGTTTACTTTTTCTTAGTAAAGAATTAGTTTTAAAACCAACCATATATACGACTCATTTGTAATGAAAATCAACGAAAAATTATACTGTATTTGTGTGTGTGTGTTTGTTTGTGCACGTATGTCTGCGTTATCGAATGCTTGAAGCTGATGTCATATTCTGCGCAGGCATTGTAAGTCTGGAATGCGAAGTGCCATTGCTCCTTTAGCTGCAGCTCGTATGGAATGAAAGAAAAGTATTGATTAAACGTTTAAGGTTTGTCAATGTTGCCTCATATGTTGGTTTCCCAGCATAAAATGATTAAAGTTATGCGTTTCTCTCGCTCCTCTTTTATTACTAACGTTGTTTGTGATACATTAGACGTTCTTTTGAATTTTACATTTAAGAAACGTTTTGGGTGGATAGTAGGTCCTAGGGAGTGCCAGGCATTGGCTGCCAATGACTCAGTACCCCGCATCCTTAGCTCACAAGGATGGTTAGGTTGCAGACACTAAAAACTGTCGATCTTGAGCCGGTCTGGAACTCCCGTCCAACAGAACGCTTGGTAGGAACGTTTGCAATAATTGTAATTGTAGGCATTTTTTTCTTTTTGTAGAACGAGCTGGTAAGCTACGTACTTAACTTGGTTCCGGTAAATAAGTTTTTTAAGAAGTAAAGGTTCTAATAAATATAATTAGTAAAATTGCTCGCACCCCAATATTGAAGGACATCAATTATATAGTCACACTTGCCATAAGAAAATATATATATTACTTAACTTTACATAGCTGCCAAAGACAATGAATAGATACTCCAATAAGGAAGACATGATAGGAAGGAGCTGTTGGTGACTCCCCCCCTCCCCCCATTTTCAAAGTAGCTCTTATGCTTTTGCCCTCCAAAGAAAAGTAAATTTGCTGAGACAGCATACTGTAAGAGAGATCTTTTGAGACATTTATAAACTGACATTTAAGTTGTTACTTCTTGACATTTTCATGCCGGTTTTTATTTTTTATTTTAGACAATCGTCTGGTATAGTGCACGAAGAATTTAATATCATCTTTAAGTTCATTGCGTCAAGTAAATGTAGTTTTTATAATTAGATAAAATAATTGATTCAGAGCTGAACGATTTTAGTTCATTATGCATTGTAATTTTATTGATAAGAATGATTTATATTGGTAACAATCTTATACTTAGCACAAAGCAAATCCATTTTTATTGTTATAAAGTAAGTTTGGATTTGTACAGCACATTTTTCGTACACTTCAATGCTATTATTTTTTACCTTTTTTTATCTCTCGCTCTCTAGCGCACCGATAATACAAAAACCTGTTTAAGCTTGCCTTCGCATGTTTCACATTGTTGTAATATTTGTGCCATTGTTGCTCTCAACCGTTTGTTTATAAGCTCTTTATCTTGTTGAATAAAACCCTTTTATCCCTCGCTCTCTCCCGCACTGATAATAGAAAAGCCTATTTAAGCTTGTCATTGCATGTTTCACATTGTTGTAATATTTGTGCCATTGTTGCTCTCAACCGTTTGTATATAAGCTCTTTATCTTGTTGAATAAAACACTTTTATCTCTCGCTCTCGTCCGCAATGATAATAGAAAAGCCTATTTAAGCCCGCCATTGCATGTTTCACATTGTTTGAATTTTTGTGCTACTGTTGCCCTCAACTGTTTGCATATAAGCTCGTTATATTGTTGAATAAAGCTCTTACATTAAAAGAGCAAAGGCATTACAGTGTATGAGCGTGTGTGAAACACATACGATACAGATGTATTATTCTTTTCATTTGCTAGATATAGGGACACATGTAGAGTATAGACATTGTAAAAGTTATTTTTAAGTAGGGGGAATGAAAAGCATTTATAACCCCATAAAATACAATAATACAACAAGGCTGTCAAATGGGGTAAAGGTTGTTCTCCCATTTTGATCCCTTACATTTTCGAAAAGGTCAAAGGTCATGATCCACTTTAGTAATACTTTGCTTTCCTTTTCGATTATATGGTCACACTTGTCATAGGCAAACATATACTATCTAAATTAACCTAGCTGCCATAGTCAATGGAATAGATACTCCAACAAGGAAGAAGATTTGGGTGATCCCCCAAAATTATAGATTATCATCTATCTTGCATTTTCCTTCTTACCCATTTTGTTAGCACCGTTTCCCCAACACAACCCCAAAGGAGCTCGTATGTTTGTGCTATCCTCTTCAGAAAATATTATATGATGGTGTCATATATCTAATTGGTTTCGTTTAGCTTCTTCTTAGAATCTTTTATCCCTGTAATGATTGATACCTGGGCGGGGGCGGGGGTGGGGGGGGGGGGTTTACCGTCAATAAAGGTAAAGGTTAAGATGTCTGGTTTCAGTACCAGTTTCTTCAGAATACATTCTCACCAGAACGTCAGCTCGGCCAACCCCTCACTTTAGTGCCCAAGCACAGCAATGGCCTCCAAAACAAACAGCTTAAATTCACGGTTCCGGGCTGGGATCGATCTGTTGCCATGCGAATGGTAGACAAACACGTCACTGCTGTACTAGCCAGTAGGCTAGTATTCATTATAGGCATTACTATTTTTTTTTTGGGTGGGGGGGGGGCGTGTCCTTACGGCCCCCTACCCCTACTCGCTTTTAGCCTTCTACGCCATCATCTTTCCCACTTCCTTTCTACCAACTTATCATGCAGCCTCTCTCAAAGTTTTATTTTATATTACAGCTGGAACTTCTCAGTTACGTGTTGCTATTGATTGGCCTCCCAGGTTCAGTTACGGGGCATATGCTCCAAATTGATGCAACCAATCAATGAATTCCCCCCCCCCCCCTCTCTCTCTCTCTCTCTCTCTCTCTCTCTCTCTCTCTCTCTCTCTCTCATTACTGAAGTACCATCCTTTAATAATCCCGTACACAAGAAGTTTGTCATTTACTAAGGGTAGGGAAAACTGACATTGGAATATGATGTACGCTCTCTCTCTCTCTCTCTCTCTCTCTCTCTCTCTCTCTCATTACTGAAGTACTATCCTTTGATAATCCTGTACACAAGAAGTTTGTCATTTACTAGGGGTAGGGAAAACTGACATTGGAATATGATGTACTCTCTCTCTCTCTCTCTCTCTCTCTCTCTCTCTCTCTCATTACTGAAGTACCATCCTTTGATAATCCTGTACACAAGAAGTTTATCATTTACTAAGGGTAAGGAAAACTGACATTGGAATAGGATGTACTCTTCCAAAACATCTATGAGATAGAAACAAAGTAAATGATCTGGAGACCCTAGGCTTATAGTATCCTGCTTTTACAACTAGGGTTGTAGCTTAGCAAGTAGTAATAATAATTCTGATTTACAATAGATGCAACCTACAAAAACACACAGCACAGAAAACATTTTATTAACTTTAGTTTTGTATAGATAAGCTAATACAAATTAAATAGCATTAAATGAAATATAATGTTTAAGTAAGCTACAATAGATGATGAAATGAGACGATGAATATCTTATAATCTCCGGAAGAAAAACAGCTTCAAGGACTTTTAAAGTATATTAGGCTTCGTCGTGACAATTGTAGTAAACTGCAAGGTTAACTGGTATCCAGTTATATTGGTATTTCGTAAGTCTGTTATTCAATATGTAGATAAAAAATTACATTTGAAAAAGCTTTTCGTGAAATAAGAAACATTTTTATTCAAAGAGCAGCGAATCAGTGATTTCCAAACTACTGTATTCGTATTGTAGCTTGTGATAGGAAAATGCAAAATGCCAGTCAAGGTAAAAGTCAAAATCTATCTATCTATCTATCTAATATATATATATATATATATATATACATATGTATATATATATATATATATATATATATATATATATATAATATATATATATATATATATATATTGTATATATATTTATATTTATATTATGTCACATATACATCAGTAAGTTTCCCCATATTCATAAGTAAATGTGATACGTAAGAACATTTTATTCACCAAATCTGTAAATTGTAACTGACAAATAAATGGTACCTAGAGAGGGTACAAGTGGATGTTCTCATACATTACTAGTGTATGCGACCCGTCATATATGACGGCTAAATATTTAGATAGATATGCATGATGCATGCACGCGCGCACACATCCAGCCCTTCCCACCTCCTCCCCCTTTCCTGACTACAACACGAAAGTTCCGCCAGGGTATGACTACTACCACTCCAACGGAGAGACCGAGTAGTCATGCGTTGGACAGTGCCACTAAGCGTGACAGGAAGGCTATGTATTTATATTTATAGCCAGACACTTGCTCTATTATATGAGGGAGATAATATACAGTATATGTTGTGAATGTGTTTTGAGGTTTTTATGCGATTTCTAAGCACCAACAAACACTGTGGTCTTTTTTTTTTTGGCAAAAACTATTACAATTTGTTAACTATAGGGGCACACAGTAGAGCACAAACCTCCGCCGTGGCAGCTTATTTCTCGACCTTTCGCCCTGCGACCTTAACCTTAACCTTTGACCCTAACATGTATTAATAGGCATGAATTTTCATACACTCAAATATGAACCAAGTTTGAAGTCTCGGTGACAACGATGTCCAAACTTATGTCTGATTGCGTGAATTGGACATTTTGTTTGACCGTGACCTTGACCTTCCAAAATGTAAAAGTTTCCAGCTTTTTACGTAACAGTTAATCGCTGTAAGTTTCCTTTTCGATGATTAAAATTGTGGCCAGGAAGCTGTTCACAACACACACACACACCACACACAACACACACACCAAACAGGGGGTAAAACATAACCAGCTTCCAACTTCGTTGGCGGTGGTAATTATAGCCTGTTTTCTTTAAAAAGGTACGTTTGGATTATTGAGTTTGATCCTATGTAAGATAAGAGGCCTTTATTTGTTCCAGTTCCACTAGCCGTAAGATAAGGAAAGCCTTTATTCATAGAATAGTTTATTTACGTCAGTGAAACTGATTACACGGCTGATTAAGATAAAGTGTAGACAGTGATGTTTATGACCTTTATTGGTGTGACGCCAGTGCATAAACATGTCACACAGTTAATCTTATAAACTAAATAAACATATAATTGAATTCTCTGATATGGAATAAAGTTAGAAAAGCACTCTTGTTTTCCTGGAGAGAGAGAGAGAGAGAGAGAGAGAGATGAGAGAGAGAGAGAGAGAGAGAGAGAGAGAATTTTTATCAAGCAATGCAGGATGAATGCAATTGTAAGAAAGAGTAGATGCTCTCTCTCTCTCTCTCTCTCTCTCTCTCTCTCTCTCTCTCTCAGCAATGCAGGATGAATGCATTGTAAGAAAAAGAGTAGATGCTCTCTCTCTCTCTCTCTCTCTCTCTCTCTCTCTCTCTCTCTCGTCACCCAGGTGTGTTCGTGTTCGTGTTCAAGAAGGAGAGACATAATTGACGTTTCATGAGAGCGGATATAAAGATGTAAAGTGAGAGTGAGGACGAGAGTGAGTGTGTGAGGGAGGCAGGGCAGACGCACTTATGTATCAACTTCATAAGGCCCTTCTCCCAACACACACACACACACACACACACACACACACACACACACACACAACAACAACAACACCGTACGGACGTTCACCCTAAAACATGCACGTAGATATTCAGCGCCGGTTGGTTGCCAGTCTTACGCGAAGCGTCCTTCTCGTCTGAGACACACCCCCCCCCCCTTTCCTCTTTATCTACTACCCCCCTACCTGCTCCCCAAACTCCTCTCGTGTGAGTCTACCCCCCCCACCCTTTTCTTTTCTCCTACCCCCTACCAGTTCCCCATATCTCCCCCACTTACTCCCACCGTCTTAAGCTTCTGGCTGCATTGCCACTCTAATGTCACTATCCTGGATAGATCACAATCGATGTTCAGCTGATTTCGAGGATATGGGTGAATAATGGTGATGATGATCTTGTTAAACGCTTTTTTTTGGTAAAGAATATTTTTTTTTTTTTAATTTATTCATTTGATATGTGGCCTTGGATATTTCTTCCTGGTGTATTTTGAGACTAAGCTGAAGCTAAAACTTTTGAAGCTTAGTAGTGGCTGAAAATCTGAAGCTAAACTTTAAAAGCAGATCAGTGGCCGAAATATAAAGCTAAACTTTTGAAGCTTAGTAGTGGCTGAAATCTGAAGCTAAACTTTTGAAGCTAAGCTGTGACTGAAATTGAAAGCTAAACTTTTGAAGCTAAGCTATGGTTTAAATCTGAAACTAAACTTTTGAAGCAAAGCTGTGGCTGAAATCTGAAGCTAAGCTATGGTTTAAATCGGAAGCTAAACTTTTGAAGCTAAGCTATGGTTTAAGTCTGAAGCTAAACATTTGAAGCCAAGCTGTGGCTGAAATGTGAAGCTAAACTTTTGACGCTAAGTAGTGGCTGAAAATCTGCAGCTAAAGGATTTGAAGCTAAGCTATGACCAAAATCTGAAGCTAAGTTGTGGCTGAAATCTGCAGCTAAAGATTTGAAGCTAAGCTATGGCCAAAATCTGAAGCTAAGCTGGGCTGAAATCTGCAGCTAAAGATTTGAAGCTAAGCTATGACCAAAATCTGAAGCTAAGCTGTGGCTGAAATCTGCAACTAAAGATTTGAAAGCTAAGCTATGGCCAAAATCTGAAGCTAAGCTGAGGCTAAAGTTTGAAGCTAACTGAAGCTATTCGATCGTTGTCTCTAAGTAAAGGGCCTTAGGTGTAGTTTTATTTTATTTTTGATACCTAAATTTTGCCACATTGGATAAACTTATTATTATATTGAATTCTAACACTTAGCGTTGCTATTTTTTCTGTTTTATATGTTGAAGTTCCGGTTAGCTATTAATCTGTTTTTTTTAATTCGTTTATATTTAACTTATATTGAACTTCGTGATTTGTATCATCTTTTTCATCAGACATTGTGTTTTTTTTTATTAGAAAATATACATTTACCATCCTTAATATTTCGGTGTTTTTCTTCTTCGGACTTTAGGTAAGATGTATTTGAGATCATATTTGTCGTTATCCTAAGCCAACCTTAAGCCTAAGCAAGCTGTCTATGCAAGGTCCTTATGTCCTTATGATTCGTTGAACACGAGAAGTTTTGGGCCGATTATATAACAGCATAAGATATGTAGCTTGTATTAAGTGAACAGTTTTCACCATACCTGTTTTGGTGTTGTCATTATCTGCGTATCGCATTTCTCAGTTGTGACTTATTGATTGTGACGTTTTACGATTTTCTAAAATAGTTTAGTTGTGTGCGTAGCCTATATATATATATATATATATATATATGATAAATTTTGCACATTTAAACGTGTTATTCATATTTCAAATAAGCCATATATTCTAATACATTAAAGTCTGGATTCTGTTAACGACCTCTGGATCAGAGCCCCAGGCGAAATCACTCCAAGACTGTAGTATTTGACCGGTCGGATTTCGAACCCTGGTCCTGGATACTTGTATGACAGTGACCATACCACTTAGCCACGAAGAAAGATAAAAGTCAGTGACAATTATTCTGTACATATACCTGTCGAATTCAGGTTTTTTGTACTTCGAATTGAAATCAACCCATCTTCACCCTCGTAGCTAATTAATAAGGTTGTAACTTGGCATTCGATATATATATATATATATATATAGAGAGAGAGAGAGAGAGAGAGAGAGAGAGAGAGAGAGAGAGAGAGAGAGAGAGAGAGAGAGAGAGAGAGATAGAGTTTATTTCTTTATTTTCAAATATTAATGGATTCTTTAAAAATATATTTCTAATGAACCTTAATTTCTCTGAGCTTTGGAGAGAGAGAGAGAGAGAGAGAGAGAGAGAGAGAGAGAGAGAGAGAGAGAGAGAGAGAGAGAGAGAGAGAGAGAGAGAGAGAGAGAGTGTTTTAACGTCTTAAAAGGATATTGTAATCGGTATCTTTCTTGTCGTTTTAACCTGAATTGTAAACTGTCTCCAGAAACACTGCTGAAAGAAACAGATTACACGAAACAGTCCCCAATTGATTGGCTTAGTTATATTTCACTTATCAGTCATTGTATATTTTACTTCTGCCACAATTTGATCTGTATTTTATGATTTCAGTGGATTGATATTTTACATATTTTACGTTATTTATGAAAACGTGTTTTACGTTTTAGCTTAGGAAATGTTTGGGGCTTCGATAACTTCATTGTGATGTCAATCAGTTATTCATTTGTTTTTAAATGAAGTCAATTTTTAGGACGATAGTTGTCCAATCAGAAATCATCAGTCAGTTTCATTTGTTTTGAAATTGAATTCAGTTTTTAGGAAGATAGTTGTCCAACCAGAAATCATCAGTCAGTTTCATTTGTTTTTAAAATGAAGTCAGTGTTTAAGAAGATTGTTGTCCTGCCAGAAGTCATCAGTCAGTTACTGTAAAGATTGTAGCTCTCTCTATCTCATTCTCCTCACTGATCCTCTTGTCTAAAGCCGAGGTGGGGAGGAAAAGCCTTACAGTTACCCACCTGCCCATTATTGGTAGCGCAAAGGTAGCGGCCTACCTGGATGTCGATGCTGCTGTGACCTTTTAAGGGTGGCAGCTTAAAAAGAGATTTAATCCCCTCCTGATTGAACTGGTCTTTCTGACCAGACCAGTGGGACGTCTGTTATAATAGATTTCCGTCTCTACTGTTTTTTAACGCTTGAGATTATGTAGATTCTGGAGATTCTCGACCGTTTCAAAAAGAAACAGTAGAGACAGATATTCTGTCTCCAATATCTGTGTCATATGTCAAATAATTTTTTTATTTAGATGTTCTTTTTTCCAGAGAAGAAATATTTTCACAAATTCGTAAATTGTTACTTAATTTTTTTTACTGAGTTAGGTTTTTATCTCATTGTGATTGTCTGTTGTAACAAGCAAATAATTTTTTATTGAGATATAGTGTTCTATTTTTCGTGAGGGGAAATATTTTCACCAATTCGTGATTGGTATATATATTTTAATTTTTTTTACTGTCTGTTTTTTCATCTCATTGTGACCCTGTTTCACAACATAATGTTCATTGTAATTTTAATAACTTGGCTGTTACAAGGCACTGGTGGTAACTGAGGTTCAGTATTTATGTTATCCTGTGGAGCACACTCCAAAATAAAATCATTGTTCTCTACTCTTGGGTAGTTTCATAGCCTCTGTACCATGGTCTTCCACTGTCTTGGGTTAGAGTTCTCTTGATTGAGGGTACACTCGGGCGCATTATTCTATCTTATTTCTCTTCCTCTTGTTTTGTTAAAATTTTTATAGTTTATATAGAAGATATTTATTTTCTTGTTACTGTTATTGAAATATTTTATTTTACCTTTTTCCTTTCCTCACTGTGCTATTTTCCCTGTTGGAGCCCCTGGCCTTATAGCATCCCGCTTTTCCAACTAGAGTTGTAGCTTAGCAAGTAATAATAATGATAGGGATATGATCGATGGTAGAAAATCAATTCATCCTACTGTAAGAAAATCAGTCTGGAACACCCTGTGACCAGTCCAGGCAGTCCTTGATCTGGAGTCATCTTATTCGTCCAAGGCTGTAAAGATTAGGATCTGGTTGACCTTAGGGATCATCTTAAGTCGATGACCTTGTTTTTTTTCGGGGATTTGGATTTCCCGGGTAATCGAACACCATTAACAACAACAACAACAGAGAATGGAACATTTGGGGTAAACAAGAAATAAAGAAAAATTTACTCTTTGCTTTTCTGCCGTTATTTGTTGGTAATCTAAATAGAAATGAAGTCAATGTCAGTCAATCTTATTTAGATATACTGTGTATATATATATATATATATATATATATATATGTATATATATATATATGTATGTATATATATATATATATATATATATACACATATATATATTATATACATATATATATATATATATATATATATATATATATATATATATACATATATATATATATATATATATATATATATATATATATACATACATACATATACTTACATACATAGAGAGAGAGAGAGAGAGAGAGAGGAGAGAGAGAGAGAGAGAGAGAGAGAGAGAGAGAGAGAGAGAGAGAGAGAGAGAGAGAGAGATTGAGATTTAGCTGCACTATGGTCATAGTGAAAAAGTCAATAAAAAGACATTTCATAATACCTAGAAACAAGACATTTCCGAATAACTGAATTTGGCACTGTACGTCAGACGATAATTGTTTACTCACTATCTATTGATTATTATTTTCAAGGAATTATAAGAAATGTCATACGTTATCACTTCTCCCTGACTGTTCTAATCTATTCTTTGATAATTACTTGTCTTGATTGGTTATTTTAATCTGGTATTTTCATCTCTTAATCCCTTTGATTAAAAGAGTAACGAACCCCTTTGGATCTTTTGTTTTAAGTGTTTTATCTTGACCTAAAGATGTGTTGTGAAGACTGGAAACTGAATAATGAAAGAATATGGAGATTGTTTTGCCATGATTAGTAAAGTTTTGTCTAAGACTAATTAAATGTAAAATAGTTTGGGTATGTGTATATGCAATGTAAAGTGTATATATATATATATATATATATATATATATATATATATATATATATATATATATATATATATATATATATATATATATTTACTGAGTTCTAGACAGGTTAATTCCCCACACACATAGTACACACGTACAGTTTACTTTATTCGATATTACTGGGTTATTTGTGGATTAATATTTAAATACTGTATGTATATATGTACAATTTTACATTAAATTAGTTATGGACAGAACTTTTTCAGCAACATCATTACTATTCACTAGAACATTCTCTCTACTCTTTTATTGTTCTGTTTGGTCCTGTCCACGTGTTCAGGGGAAGAAGAAATGTTTGAAATAAAAGACCCCAAGAGGTTAATTACTGTTTTAATCAAAGTCAAATTCAAAACTTTATTTCATTGCAAAATGGTTATTCTGCTACATAACAATGTGAATTATTATTATTATCATTATTATTATTATTATTATTATTTGCTAAGCTACAACCCTAGTTGGAAAAGCAGGTTGCTATAATCTCATGGGCTCCAACAGGGAAAATAGCTCAGTGAGGAAAGGAAACAAGGAAAAATATAAAATTTTAAGAACAACAACATTAGAATGGACATTTCTTAAATAAACTATAAAAACTTTAACAAAACAAGAGGAACAGAAATAAGATAGAATAGTGTGCCCAACTATACCCTCAGGCAAAAAAACTCTTAATCCAAGACAGTGGAAGGCCATGGTAAAGAGGCTATGGCACTACCCAAGACTAGAGGTTATCATCAATGATCACTTCTTTATTGTTTCAAGAGGTGAAATAAATGACATGCCAAACATGCTTTTTATTGTTGGCGGTACTTTGTGAAATAAATGACATGCCAACCATGCTTTTTATTGTTGGCGGTACTTTGTGAAATAAATGACATGCCAAACATGCTTTTTATTGTTGGCGGTACTTTGTCTCACCATCTTGCTTGATTAACCTTCCCAGTCTCTGGATATTTATTTTTTGGTGAAGCCCACACCTTGTTTTGCTAGGCATGAATATAAATCATTATTGTTCTTTTCAGTGGGAAGGAGAAGTTGTCGTAGACAGATGGTCTCTGTCGGGCGAGCAGTAGGATAGAAGTTGGTAGTCATAATTTCATTCATTATTCCCACGTGTTTTTGATGATGAAAGGATAACTCGCCAAAGATTGTTGTTCATAGCATGGCTGATCAGCAAAGAAACACTGTATATTAAAATAATCGAATAAGTGGTGTTTGGATACCAAAACACTTTAGAGGTTTAAGTGCAAGCATTAGCAGGGGTAGAAAGAAGAGTTTGAGATTAATGTCATTATTTCTCATATCATTTATTTCCTTATTTCCTTTCTTCACTGGACTATTTTTCCCTGTTGGAGCCCTTGGGCTTATAGCATCCTGCTTTTCCAATTAGGGTCGTAGCTTAGCTAGTAATAATAATAATAATAATAATAATAATCGGAAGAAAGGAAAAAAGGATATATAGAATAGTGTGCTTGAGTGCACCCTCAAGCAAGAGGATTCTAGCGTCGAGTCCTTTGTTGTTTATCGAAGAAGTGGAAGAAGCTTCAAAATAGTGAATGAAAGGATGCCTCAAGGAGATACTTTATGAAGATGATCTAGCCTTTGAGGGTTAACGATAGAATCTAGGGAAGGTTTGGGGCGGTTGGGGTGGGGGCTATTTGAAAGGTAGAAGTTGGAAAAAAAAAGACTGAAAATCAATATAAACTCCCCCCCCCCCAAAAAAAAAAAAATGATAGGAAAGTAAGCAAGGGAAATTATGATCAGGAAAGGGGCCACGTGTTGGTTGTGGGAAAGGTTTGTGGGTGAAACATCCGCATTGTGTACCGAATGTATGATTTTAGATGCTCAAAATGTACAAGGAAGGCGAATAGGAAAGATAGAGGAATTGGGGAACCTACTTTGTTAGAAGAACAGTTTTTAGATGTGACAGTACATTTCTGTTTATCTTCGAAACTGAATTGACTGTAAAACAAGTTGGCGGATTAATGGATAAATACCCCATTAGTAAGAAAGCAAAGATTTAAGATATTTGCTACTTTATTTAGCAGAAATATGCCAGTAAAATGGAAAGGAAGAGATTTGAAAAGACGTGACCTTGGAATGTTAATATTTGTGACCTATATTAAGTGGCCAGCGCGTTGATGAAAATGGCCAAACTGCAGGCATGGCTAAGATGAGGCAGTGGGCTAGAAACCGCTGCATTTTTGTTGTTGTGGTTTTTGTATAGTGGGAAGATGGTTTTAAGAATTGGTAATAAAATATGTTGTCCAGAGGATTGGAAAAAATCCGAGAACTTAAAGATGGACATGGTTTGAACATGTGGTGAGTAGTGATGGGGAAATGTTCAGAAAAGCAATGGATATGGAGTGTGTGTGGATGAAGACCTGTAGTAAGGTTTAAGATATCGTTGAAAAGGGTGGAGGGAGCTTATTTACGTCTAACCAATAAAGAGAAGAGTCAACCTAAAGACATTTATAATGTTGATTATTTAAATTTTTTGAGAATACCGAGTGTTTAGAACTAACTAAAATTTTTAGTCATATACTGTGAAAGTCACAAAAATATCTTACTCTTGAGAGATATGACTGAATATCGTAAAGACTAGTGAGGATGCCAGTGTTATGTATCGGGAGCTAACGATAGTCAAAGTTACTTCAGAGTAGAATGCAACATTATGACCAACGATAGTCAAAGTTACTTCAGAGTAGAATGCAACATTATGACCAACGATAGTCAAAGTTACTTCAGAGTAGAATGCAACATTATGACCAAGATCTATAATTGTATATTGTACTGTAAGTGAATAGCCATTGAGGACGCCAAATCTCTCACACAATCATCTTGGAATAATTCCAACTGTGCTGGATTAGATGAATAAATTTGTGGGACCTCTATTTAGTGACGAATATTATTATTATTATTATTATTATTATTATCCCTGCGTGTCGTAAGAGGCGACTAAAAGGGACGGGACGAGGGGGCTGGGAACCCCCTCTCCTGTAAAAGTATCCTGTGAGACAGCAACAAAGAGATGGAGCTGGGGGGAGAGTGACTGCTCCCCGCACTCTAGTTTTGGGGTGTTTGAATGTGCGTGGATGTAGTACGATAGAGAGTAAAAGATGTGAGATTGGAAGTATGTTTAGAAGTAGAAGGATGGATGTATTGGCCTTGTGTGAGACAAAGATGAAAGGAAAGGGTGAAGTGATGTTTGGTGAAATATCTGGTAGAGTGTCTGGGATTGAAAGGGGAAGAGCGAGAGAGGGTGTGGCTTTATTGTTGAGTGAATGGATGACAGGTAAAGTAGTGGAATGGAAGGAGATATCATCTAGGTTAATGTGGGTAAGGGTTAGGTTGGGTAAGGAATGTTGGGCGTTTGTCAGTGCGTATGGGCCAGGTAGTGAGAAAAGTGAAGAAGAGCGGAATGAGTTTTGGAATGAATTAACTAGGTGTGTAGAAGGACTGGGTAGAAGGAATTATGTAGTTGTTATGGGTGACTTAAATGCTAGAGTGGGTGCTGGAGAGGTAGAAGGTGTCATTGGGAAATATGGCGTACCAGGTGAAAATGAGAGTGGTGAGAGACTGGTAGATATGTGTGTTGAACAAGAGATGGTAATAAGTGCTAGCTTTTTTAAAAAGAAAGATAAAAATAAGTATACATGGGTAAGAGTGGCAAATGGAAGAGTAGTAGAAAGGGCATTAATGGATTATGTGTTGATAACGAAAAGAATGTTTGGAAGATTGAAAGACGTGCACGTGTTTAGGGGTATGGCTAACGGTATGTCTGATCATTTTTTGGTGGAAGGAAAATTAGTTGTAGCAAAAGAGTGGGGGAATAGAGTAGGTGGATGTAAAAGGGAGCTAGTGAGGGTTGAAGAGCTAATAAAACCGGGGGTAAAAAGTAAATATCAGGAAAGGTTGAAAATGGCATATGACGAGGTGAGAGTAAGAGAAACTGGTAATTTAGAGGAGGAGTGGAAGTTAGCAAAAGAAAATTTTGTTGGGATTGCAAGTGATGTATGTGGCAAGAAGGTTGTTGGAGGCAGCATGAGGAAGGGCAGTGAATGGTGGAATGAAGGAGTGAAGGTAAAAGTGGAAGAGAAAAAGAGGGCTTTTGAAGAATGGCTGCAGAGTAATAGTATAGAGAAGTATGAAAAATATAGAGAGCAAAAGGTGGAAGTAAAGCGCAAGGTACGTGAGGCAAAGAGGGCAGCTGACCTGAGGTGGGGTCAGGGACTGGGTCAGTCATATGAAGAGAATAAGAAGAAGTTTTGGAAAGAAGTGAAGAGAGTAAGGAAGGCCGGCGCAAGAATTGAAGAGACAGTGAAAGATGGAAATGGAAGGTTGTTAAAAGGAGAGGAGGCAAGGAAAAGGTGGGCGGAATATTTTAAAAGTTTGCTGAATGTTGAGGATGATAGGGAGGCAGATATAATTGCGGTTCCAGTGTTGAGGTGCCAGTGATGGGAGATGAGAATGAGAGAGAGATTACAATAGAGGAAGTGAGGAGAGCACTAGATGAAACGAGAGTAGGAAAAGCATCGGGTATGGATGGTGTGAAAGCTGAGATGTTGAAGGAAGGGGGTGTGACTGTACTTGAATGGTTGGTGAGATTGTTTAATGTGTGTTTTGTGTTGTCAATGGTACCAGTAGATTGGGTCTGTGCATGTATTGTACCACTATATAAGGGTAAGGGAGATGTGCATGAGTGTTGTAATTCAAGAGGTATTAGTTTGTTGAGTGTAGTTGGAAAAGTGTATGGTAGAGTACTGATTAATAGGATTAAGGATAAAACAGAGAATGCAATCTTGGAAGTACAGGGTGGTTTTAGAAGAGGTAGGGGTTGTATGAATCAGATTTTTACAGTTAGGCAGATATGCGAGAAATATTTAGCAAAAGGTAAGGAGGTGTATGTTGCGTTTATGGATCTGGAGAAAGCATATGATAGAGTTGATAGGGAAGCAATGTGGAATGTGATGAGGTTATATGGAGTTGGTGGAAGGTTGTTGCAAGCAGTGAAAAGTTTCTACACAGGTAGTAAAGCATGTGTTAGAATAGGAAATGAGGTGAGCGATTGGTTTCCGGTGAGAGTGGGGCTGAGACAGGGATGTGTGATGTCGCCGTGGTTGTTTAACTTGTATGTTGATGGAGTGGTGAGAGAGGTGAATGCTAGAGTGCTTGGACGAGGATTAAAACTGGTAGGCGAGAATGATCATGAATGGGAGGTAAATCAGTTGTTGTTTGCGGATGATACTGTACTGGTAGCAGACACAGAAGAGAAGCTTGACCGACTAGTGACAGAATTTGGAAGGGTGTGTGAGAGAAGGAAGTTGAGAGTTAATGTGGGTAAGAGTAAGGTTATGAGATGTACGAGAAGGGAAGGTGGTGCAAGGTTGAATGTCATGTTGAATGGAGAGTTACTTGAGGAGGTGGATCAGTTTAAGTACTTGGGGTCTGTTGTTGCAGCAAATGGTGGAGTGGAAGCAGATGTACGTCAGAGAGTGAATGAAGGTTGCAAAGTGTTGGGGGCAGTTAAGGGAGTAGTAAAAAATAGAGGATTGGGCATGAATGTAAAGAGAGTTCTATATGAGAAAGTGATTGTACCAACTGTGATGTATGGATCGGAGTTGTGGGGAATGAAAGTGATGGAGAGACAGAAATTGAATGTGTTTGAGATGAAGTGTCTGAGGAGTATGGCTGGTGTATCTCGAGTAGATAGGGTTAGGAACGAAGTGGTGAGGGTGAGAACGGGTGTAAGAAATGAGTTAGCGGCTAGAGTGGATATGAATGTGTTGAGGTGGTTTGGCCATGTTGAGAGAATGGAAAATGGCTGTCTGCTAAAGAAGGTGATGAATGCAAGAGTTGATGGGAGAAGTACAAGAGGAAGGCCAAGGTTTGGGTGGATGGATGGTGTGAAGAAAGCTCTGGGTGATAGGAGGATAGATGTGAGAGAGGCAAGAGAGCGTGCTAGAAATAGGAATGAATGGCGAGCGATTGTGACGCAGTTCCGGTAGGCCCTGCTGCTTCCTCCGGTGCCTTAGATGACCGCGGAGGTAGCAGCAGTAGGGGACTCAGCAGTATGAAGCTTCATCTGTGGTGGAAATGTGGGAGGTTGGGCTGTGGCACCCTAGCAGTACCAGCTGAACTCGGCTGAGTCCCTGGTTAGGCTGGAGGAACGTAGAGAGTAGAGGTCCCCTTTTTGTTTTGTTTCTTGTTGTTGTCGGCTACCCCCCAAAATTGGGGGAAGTGCCTTTGGTATATGTATGTATTATTATTATTATTATTATTATTATTATTATTATTATTACTACTGGCCAAGCTACAACCCTAGTTGAAAAAGCAAGCTGCTATAAGCCCAAGGGCTCCGATAGGGAAAATAGCCCAGTGAGGAAAGGAAATAAGGAAATAGATAAATGATGAGAATAAATTAACAAAAAATCATTCTAAACAGATATGTCCTATATAAACTATAAATTATTAGTCAAGGAGGTTTGATACCTCCTTGTTATTAGTTGAGCTTTGTATTTAACGTCAATCATGATTTTAAGTGTACTCTGAATCTACCATTTCTTGGTTGTGTGTGATATTGAGGTATCCTGGGTCCTGGTATTCGTTGTATCAGAGACCACCTGTCATTTGATATTTTAGAATGGGGGCCGGTAATGTTGCGTACCCTTTTTACTATATTTTGTTTTGTTTTTCCATGGAAGCAGTACGATGGGTGCCTGCTTTTGTACATTCGTCTTAACCTTTTAGCCATTGTCTGCTTCCTTTAAAGTCAATCGCTGTAGTCATGAAAACAGTGAAGAGAGAAGTATTCTAATGACTTAGGGGTCAGTGATATCCTAAAATGATGTACAAAATTACGAGTGAAAAGAACATACTATATACATTACTTATCATGTTTTTCTTTTTTATGATTTGCATGATTTTATTTTCTATTTCACTTTGTACCCTGAAGAAGTGCACGTAATACCAGAAAGCTCTTGGTACCTGGTCTTTTACTTTCCTGTTTCCTGTGGATTTTACACTCATACTTTATACATGTAATATATATATATATATATATATATATATATATATATATATATGTATATATATATATACACACACACACACACACACACATATATATATATATATATATATATATATATATATATATATATATAAACACATTTATATATACACACACACACATATATATATATATATATATATATATATATATATATATATATATATATATACATATATATATATATATACATATATATATATATACATATATATATATATATAATATATATATATATATATATATATATATATACACACAAACTAATAATAAGAATATAATCAAGCACGATTTCACCATAGTTAACGAGAAAAGAACAGCATCTGTTCCCTTTCCGTATGCTGATAAAATTCCTCCTTGTAAAAAAAATGAAATAACTGTTATTTAATGAAGAAAGGTTCTTTGTCTGTATCCCTGTTCCTAGAGAAAGCGAACATTATTTCCCACGAAATTTTTCTTCCGAAAAAGTAACTTTATCCGGGAATTGTTGATAAATATTTGTCTTATAGTATTTCAGATCACAACCATTGTTACCTGTTAATAAACTAAAAGAAGAGAACAAAAGGTTAATACAACCGTTAACCATTTGGAAATGAAGACGATGGTATATACAACTAGAGGGGCACTCTAGAACGAAGACCTCCACTGCGGCAGTTTATTTCTCGACCTTTAGAGCGACCTTGACTTTGACCATCGACTATAACATGTATTAGATAGCGTGAAATTTCATACACTCAAATATGAAACAAGTTAGAAGTCTTTGTGACAACGATGTCCAAACTTATGGTTGATACGTGAATTGGACATTTTTGTTGACCGTGACCTTGACCTTTGACGTTGACCTTCCAAAATTTAATCATTTCCAGCCTTTTACATAAGTTTAATTACTCTACGATTAAAATTGTGTCCAGGAAGCTGTTCACAAACTAACACTAACAGGTGGTAAAACATAACCTCCTTCCAACATCGTTGGCGGCGATAATAAAGTGTATACATGTAGAAATTGTGCAGTGGCATATATAGGGGAAGCAAGGTCCCTTGCCCTTCACGTGGGATGGCATGCAATGAATTATGCATTTTGAGAAATGACGCTGGTTTTACACACGGATATAAACTCCGTCAGAATTTAGACATCGATCCAGGAAAGCTGATGGTCGAATCTGTTGTTTTCTGGAAGATCCTTATAGTTAATGTTCCTGGTGGTTATGATTGTTGTTATTATTATTATTATTGTTATTGTTATTATTTTTAGTAGTAGTAGTATTGTTATTTTTGTTATTATTATTATTATTGTTATTATTATTATTATTATTATTATTAGCAGCTAAGCTACAACCCTAGTTGGAATATCAGGATGCTATAAGCCCAAGGGCTCCAAGAGGGAAAAATAGCCCAGTGAGGAAAGTAAATAAGGAAATAAAAAAAGAGAAGTAATTAACAATTAAAGGGTTTTAAGAATAACAACAATCAATTAAATCATTCATATATTAATTATAACAACTTTGAAAAAAACAAGAGGAAGAGAAATAAGACAGAATAGTATGACCAAGTGTACCTTCAAGCAAGAGAACTCTACCTCAATACAGTGGAAGACCATGATACAGAGGCTATGTTACCATCCAAGACTAGATAACAGTGTTTTTTTTTCCTATATTTTTTCTTGCAACTGAAAGAATATACAAGAATAAGAACAGTGGAGTTATTCGAGTTATTATTATTATTATTATTTATACTTGCTAAGCTACAACCCTAGTTGGAAAACCAGAATGCTATAATCCTGAGGGCTCCAACTTGGAAAATAGCCCAGTGCGGAAAGGAAATAAGGAAAATTAAAATTTTTAAGAAGAGTAACAACAATAAATATCTCCTATATAAACTATAAAAACTTTAACAAAATAAGAGGAAGAAAAAATAAGACAGAACAGCGTGCCTGAGTGTACCCTCAAGCAAGAGAACTCTTACCCAAGAAAGTGGAAGATTTTGGTACAGAGGCTATGGCACTACCCAAAACTAGAGAACAATAGTTACTCTATGTTTTTCTCTAGCAACTGATGGAATCTACAAATAGAAGAGCAGTGTAGTTCTTAGATAACATCGAGCTTGACTAACCAAAGACAGTTTTAACCGTGATACAGAGGCTATGGCCCTACCCAAGCCTAGAGAACAATGATTACTCTAGTTTCATATCTAGCAACTGAAGGTATGTACAGGAAAAACAACAGCTATTAGATAACTTCGAGCTTAAACTCTACCCCAAGACAGTGGAAGACTATGATATACAGAGGCTATGGCACTACCCAAGACTAGAGAACAATGGTTACTCTATGTTCATATCTA
>NC_090732.1:162149470-162163658 GCF_036898095.1 Palaemon carinicauda | reverse complement strand
ATGGCGCAGTGTGTATTACGTGGCTCGACGTGATACGTATGAGCTTTAAAAATAAATATTCAAAGGTTTTAAGGTCGCTCATGAGTGGCAGAGACAAGGGACAGTGACATTGACCTAGCAATCAGGACAATACCCTAGAGACTGACCATATATTATATGATCAGCGCCCAAGCCTCCTCTCCACCCAAGCTAGGACCAGGGAGGGCCAGGCAGTGGCTGCTGATGACTCAACAGATAGACCTATAGGCTCCCCCAAACCCGCCAACCTTAGCTCACAAGGATGGTAAGATTGCAGACACCAATGGCACTAACGAGTCTGAGCGGGACTCGAACCCCCATCTGGCAAACACCATACAGAGACTTTACCAATCAGGCCACAACAACTATGCCTATGGTATTTACTATAGTCAATTTCTTTTAGCGATGCATATTTGCACCGACTCGCGGCGGTGCCCTTTTAGCTCAGAAAAGTTTCCGGATCGCTGATTGGTTGGACAAGATAATTTTAACCAATCAGCGATCAGGAAACTTTTCCGAGCTACTTGTCCAACCAATCAGCGATCCGGAAACTTTTCCGAGCTAAAAGGGCACCGCTGCGAGTTGGTGCAAATCTGCCTCGATAAAAGAAATGGACTATAGTCAAGAAGTTCTATTTTGAGTAAGCTGTTAAAGTATAAATGTAGTTATTGTAATTCAAACCAATTCAGTAATTGCCCATGACCTAGACACACTCTATTCACCCCGGCAACTGATAAGACTAATTGTGATTCCTTGACGTCCGTATCTGGTTCCAAAGGCCTAAATTTGTTTACGAGGCCTCATTTATTTATGCACTTCTATAGCTCAAGGTCTGCTGTGTGATGCACTCTTACACGCAGGCGGCCAAGTTTCGATCAAGATTAATTCATCGAGAAATGGCTCTACCCTTGACCTAGATGACAGCGTTAAGTTTTAAAAATCCTTGTCAATAGTTTTATATATATATATATATATATATATATATATATATATATATATATATATAGTATATATATATATATATATATATATATATATATATATATATATATATGAAAGTACTGTTTTAATTGTTACTGTTCTTAAACTATTTTATTTTAATTGTTCATTACTTCTCTTGTAGTTTAATTATTTCCAATTTCCTTTCCTCACCAGGATATATTTCCCTGTTGGAGCCCTTGGGGTTAGAGCATCCTCCTTTTCCAACTAGGGCTGTAGCTTAGGCAATAATAATAATAATAATAATAATAATAATAATAATAATAATAATAATAATAATAATAATAATAATAATAATAATAATAGTAATGTTTTATTGAAAGTGATTGTTCAATAAAACCTGCTTAAAAGAGGGTCTACTCCCGAAGTAATAATAATAATAATAATAATAATAATAATAATAATAATAATAATAACAATAATTGTCATTATAATAATTTCTACATATTTCACTCGTAACATAAACAACACACGACACATGAAACCTCTCAGTCACCCTCGACCTCATAAAGTGACCTTGATCTTGAACTTAAGAGCTATCTAAGATTAAAGGGTCATACATAATGCGGGGTAGATGCTATTCTCGAAATGCCTAGGAGGCCTCGTCTCATGACCTACATGAGCATCAACACTTCATCTCAAATGCAATCGGCATCAAGTTCTCTCTCTCTGCTCTCTCTCTCTCTCTCTCTCTCTCTCTCTCTCTCTCTCTCTCTCTCTCTCAGCAATCCAATCAATAGCATTAATTATAATAGATCAAAATTAGGCGGGTCTCTCTCTCTCTCTCTCTCTCTCTCTCTCTCTCTCCTCTCTCTCTCTCTCTCTCTCTCTGTACTACAGCTGTACACATCACTAGTAAGGCCCCATCTAGAATACGGAGTCCAATTCTGGGCTCCAGTATTCAGAAGGATATAGATAGACTGGAAGCAGTACAAGCTAGGGCCACCAAACTAGTTCCAACACTAACGCAATTCGGATAAAGACGGAGGATGGAACGATTGAACTTATTTGATCTACAAACTCGACGACTAGGAGACAGTTTATAGGGGCTTTTCAAAATTCTTTAAGAAATAACAAATACAGATTACAATAATCTATTCAGGCTCAGCACAAATCAGTCCAGAGGTAACAGATAAGAGCTGAAATTGAATACAACACCACTCAATGTGGCAATTTCTTTACATACAAATAGCAAATGCATGGAACATACTTCCAGCGGATGTAGTAAACAGTAACACAGTAAACGAGTTCCAGAATAAGTTAGACAAGATCATAAGAACTCTCTAAATGCTTAAAACTAAATAGCTCTACCCAAAGAGCAAATGGAGTCTCCGCGGATGGACTAAAAAGTTTTTGAGACATAAAATTATTGTAACTCCCCCCCCCCCTCTCTCTCTCTCTCTCCTCTCTTCTCTCTCTCTCTCCTCTTCTCTCTCTCTCTCTCTCTTCTCTCTCGTCTCTCTCTCTCTCTCTCTCTCTCTCTCAGCAATCCAATCAATAGCATTGATTCTGATCAATCAAAATTAGGCAGGTGTTGTTAGCAATTGGCGCAGCATCATATGTCATCTAAGTAGTGTTCGTTCTTTAAAGCAATAGAGACCTATTGATGAGATAATTCGTCAAATTATTGAATACTTTTAAGTTTTATTTACGCTTTGTTTAATGCGATATCTACCATAGAGGTGACTTTTGATCTAATATTTTAACAACTGGAGGGAATCAACCGATTGAATAGATAACTTTTAACCAAAGATTTTAACATCTGGAGGGAGTCAACCCATTGAAGAGATAACTTAACTTTCGACCTTAGATTTTAACATCTGAAGGGAATCAACAGATTGAAGAGATAATTTTCGTCCCAAGAATTCAACATCTGGAGGGAGTCAACTAAATGAAGAGATAACTTAACTTTTGACCTAGAATTTAACACCTGGAGGGAATCAATCGATTGAAGAGATAACTTTTAACCGAAGATTTTAACATCTGCAGGGACTCCACATTTTGAAGAGAGAATTTTCTAAGATTTGTAATGTCCAAACCGATTTCCTTCACTAGCTTTGTATAAAAAAAACACAAACTGAGAAGACAGCTTCAGTTCTTTAATCACAACGGTTAACATTTGCTTCAGCAAGTACTTTCTACAGGAACACCGCTAATTGATTAGTGCTTGTGGTGCTTGTTGCACGCGAACGATGATTTTTCATCATCATAATCATTTCCGATTTCAGATTTTCCCCAATGACAAAATTAAAACGTTGTAAGCTTGTATCGTTCATTGTTAGGCTTTACAATTATTGATATCATTCATTTATTCACTGACTAGTGTACGCGCTCTGTCAAAAATGACGACTAAACATTTAGATATATTTGCATACACCCCTTCTCTAAAGGGTATGAGTACTCATTCTCCCTTTACCTGAGGGAGATGGAGGACTAAGAGTGAGCGAAAATTTATATATATATATATATATATATATATATATATATATATATATATATAGTATATATATATATATAGTATATATACATATATACACACACACACACATATATATATATATATGTATATATATAATATATATATATATATCTATATATATATATATATATATATATATATATATATATATATATATATTCAAATAAGCCATATATTTTAATACATTAATGTCTGAATTATCTTATCGACCTCGAGATCAGCGTCCCAAGGCGGAAACCACTCAAAGACAATAGCATCTGACCGGCCGGGAATCGAACCCTGGTCCAGGATGCTTGCATGACAGTGACAATGCCATTTATTTATATAATTAGTTAACCAGCCACTTGCCCTTTATTATATAGGGGAGATAAATGGTCTTAGCGGATGTATAGTACATCCTAAGAGCATTGGTATCAACATTTAAATGTTAAAACCAGTCTTAAAATGCTTTAAAAAAGTTAGTATTATTTCCCAGAAGAGTAACATATTAAGTCTGATTTAACAGTACAGAAAACGTTTAACTGAAGTGTCTTGAAAGCAGGATCCTTTTTCAGGATTAACGCAGAAGAGCAATAAATCAGATTACCAGAATGATAACATCATCATACATATGTTTATATGTACTGTATTTTTTACATATTGTTGACTATACCATTTAATCATATGATTTTTTTAATGTCTTATTTATATCAATTTATACTCATTCTCTATGTTATTCTATTAATATTTATGATACAACATTAATGTTTAGTGTGGGACAGAGGTAGATGGAGAACGCTGGCCAGAAATATCGACCCCCACATAAAAGTGGGAAAAGAAGAAGAAGAAGAAGAAGAAGAAGAAGAAGAAGAAGAAGAAGAAGAAGAAGAAGAAGAATGAATGAATGAAACATCACCACAATTAAAAAGACATAGATTTTAGCATGAAATGCAACAGAGAAAAATCAAACATCCAGAAATTCCGTACATAGACAACAAATCTCTCTATCCAAAGCAACTCGCTCTAGTACTGACTTTTTAATGTAAGCTAATCTAGGAAAACTAGTTTTGCTAAGCGTTAAAATCATGGTGACCCAGCAACAACTTTTACAAACTACACAGGACACCTCTGTGTGCCAAGACCTGAAGGGTTTCTACACACCTCCTCCCACCTGTCAAGGATTCTTAGACACTTCAAGAGACAAAACGCCCACTGCCGTCAGAGAGATTCTTATCAGGTGTCATTCTTTTTCCCGTTTTTTTTTTTTTTTTTTTTAGATATGGGAACATATTAATGAACATTATAACTGATTTGTAGATATAAGTAATATTTTGGCTGAGTGGGGATACCTTAACGTGGTGAAAGAGTTTGTGTATCGCTATGATCACAAGAGCTGTACTATACTCAATTTTTCTTAATGAGGCGCATTTCCACTGACTCACAGCGGTGATTTTTTAGCTCGGAAAAGTTTCCTGCTCTCTGATTGGTTAGAATTATCTTGTCCAACTAATCAGCGATCAGGAGATTTTTCCGAGCTAAAAGGGCACCCCTGCGAGTAGGTGCAAATCTGCCTCACTAAAAAAATTTACTATAGTCAGGGACACCTACACTAGGTTGATTTGCTGTAAACGATCAGACAAAAGTCTCCCACCATCACTAATCCTCAGCTGGCTAGCGTGGTCATGAAAACTGGCCAAACCACAGACATGAATAAGGACATGTCTGAGGCCTTTCTCCTACAGTGGACTAGAAGGGGCTGCATTTGTTGTTGTTGTTGTTGTTGAGTGACTATTTGCTCTCCTCCACAGTTAATATTGGAATTCAGTCCTCTTCATAATTGTTTTTCCTCAGCCGTAAATCATTCAAATCTTCAAACAAAACGTTTACTGTTCAGTTCAGTTTCCAAACCCCTTTAACTTTTAACGCCATCATAAGGCCCACATAGATAAGACCGTTGGTATGCCAAAACGTTGGACTATGCGATTAAATTGCAATAAAAATTTCTTAATGAATAAGTAAAATTATAAATAAATGAAAAAGCTTTATTTGTAAACCTAGAGAGGAGTATTTTCTTGTTAAAAAAGAATAACTTCTTATTTCCAAAGGGAAGTTACTATGCCTCAGGTCCAACAGCATTATGTCTCAAAACATTTCATTATAATAGCGTTACTTAAACCGTACTAAAATGCATAATCACCCGAAAAACGGCTAAAACTCTCTAATCCTGTCAATGCATGATGTATGTTTACATATATATATATATATATATATATATATATATATATATATATATATATATACACACACACACACACACACACATATATATATATATATATATATATATATATATATATATATATATATATATATACACACAGTATAAATGTATATCTGTATATACATACACTGATCATAAACAGATATATGTTATACTTCCTTTGAAGCTAAAGGTCACGTGTCAAGGAGTCATATGGAGTCTCTAGGCCACAAAAGATAAGCGAGATATGAGTTCAGGATGTTTATTTTTCCCAAAGCTGTTGTCCTTGCTACAGAGAGAGAGAGAGAGAGAGAGAGAGAGAGAGAGAGAGAGAGAGAGAGAGAGATTTGGGTTTGGTCCTATATGAGGCAATACAGTCCAAGTATATTTAGAGTAAGACTCCCGGGTTTGTGGTGGCCTATTGAAAACGTCCCTGCCTCGCGATCTGTCGGACTGGGGTTCAACTCCCGCTCAAGCTCGATATTTTTTTGTTGTGACTGCAATCTCACCATCCTTGTGAGCTAAGGATGGGGAGTTTGGGAGAGACTATAGCTCTACCTGCTGAGTCATCAGCAGCCATTGCCTGGTCTTCCTTGGTCCTAGCTTGGGTGAAGAGGGGGTCTTGGGCTCAGATCACTTGTATATATTGTCAGCCTCTAGGGTACTGACCTTAACCTATGCCATTCATGAGCGGCCTTTAAACCTTTACGCTTTGAAGAAAAAATCAGAAGAGGTTGGACAAAGAGATGGAGGAAAGAAAGCAAGAAGGAAGATAAAGAAGAAAGATATAAAGCAAGCGCGAAGAGAGAGAGAGAGAGAGAGAGAGAGAGAGAGAGAGAGAGAGAGAGAGAGAGAGAGAGAGAGAGAGAGAAATCTAGATCAATTGTAAATAACAAAAAGCAAGATTACGATACAAAACAAAGTTGTAAACGAATAAGCCGAATCATGAAATTTGTAAGATCCTTATGTATATATAATAAAATCAATAAAATTATTTTTAGAATTATTATAATTATTAAAATTATCATAACTATCCGGATTAAAATCATTATTATAACTATTAAAATTATTGTTATTAAATTATTATAATTATCAAAATTATTATAATTATTAAATTATTAATTATTAAAATTACTATAATTATTAAAATTATAAAAATTATTATAATTATTAAAATCATTAAAACTTCTTATAATAATTAAAATTATCACAATTATTTTAACTATTATTGTGATTCTTAAAATTACTAAAATTATTTCTATTAAATAACTCTAATAAAAAAAAAAATCCTCCAATTGGCAATAGTTTAATCTGCCTGAGTGAAATGCGAGATCTCGAAATGCAATCAGCACTGGCAGAGGTCAAATAAATTTCAAACGTGATTCAAGAGCAAAACACAAGCCACGAGTTTTGTCTGCCACTGGACACTTAAGAAGAAGGGACCATGATAACAAGGATTGCCACAGGAAACCTTTTGAAAACAGAAGTTATATAAAAATATAGGCTTTAAAAGTCATATTTTCATGTCAATATTCTATGTTCTTTTCAAAGAAGCTGCTCGGTTATTATTATTATTATTATTATTATTATTATTATTATCATTATTATCATCATTGTTATAATTATTAGTATTATTACAAGCTAGGCTATAACCCTAATTGGAAAAGCAAGATGCTATAAGCCCAAGGGCTCCAAGAGGGAAAAATAGCTCAGTGAGAAAATGAAAAAAAAAAGAGAACAAATAAACTACAAGACAAGTAATGAACATCAAAATAAGAGATTTTAAGAACAGTAACAACATTGAATTAGATCGTTCATATATAAACTATAAAAACTTTAAAAAACAAGAGGAAGAGAAATAAGATAAAATAACAAGGACTGCCAATAGAAAATTTTTTGAAGACAGGAGTTATATAAAGATTTTAAGTTTTAAAAGTCTTTACTTTATTTCCAAGCTTCTTTAGCTATGGTAAGCAGCTCTTCTAGGAGAAGGACACTCCAAAATCAAACCATTGTTCTCTAGTATTGGGTAGTGCCATAGCCTCTGTACTATGGTCTTCCACTGTCTTCGGTTAGAGTCTCTTGCTTGAGGGTACACTCGGGCACACTATTCTATGTAATTTCTCTGCCCTCATGTTTTGTTCTTATAGTTTTTAATAATAATAATAATACTAGTTTTAAAAACCCCAAAATAATAATAAGTGTTAAAAACACCAAAATAGTAAAAGTAAGCATTAGATTAGAACATCAGTAACAATGCTCAAATACAGAAGGTAATAACGATAATGTCGCATTGGATAATAAAAATTGCAATTACAGAGATGATATGCAAAATGGTGAAGCGTTTAAAATCAGTATCAAATGACATTATGCAAACACAGCCCTCAGTAGAGGCAACGTCTCCAATTACTCTGGAACACCTGCAAACACTATCTCATCAAGAATCTATCATTATATCGTTAAGTTTTATTAGCTTAAGAGTTGTGGTGGCCGATGAGATAACGTCACTGACTGGTGAACGCCAAACTGGGGTTCGAGTCCCGCTCAAACTTTAGTTTATTTGGTCGCTGCGACCTCGCTATCCCTGTGAGCTAAGGAGCCTATAGGTCCTCCTAGCTATAGGTCTATCTGCTGAGTCATCAGTAGCCATTGCCTGACCATCCTTGATTCTAGCTTGGGTGGAGTGGGGGCTTGGGCGCTAATCACATGTACATATAGTCATCAGCAGCCATTGCCTGGCCCTCCTTGGTCCTAGCTTGAGGAGTGGAGAGTTGGGCGCTGATCATATGTACATATAGTCATCACCAGCCATTGTCTGGACCTTCTTGGTCTTAGCTTGGCTGGAGATGAGGCCTGTGTGCTGATCATATAAACATATAGTCATCAGCAGCCATTGCCTGACCCTTCTTGGTCCTAGCTTGGTGGAGAGGGGGCTTGGGCGCTTATCATATGTACAGTATATATAGACAGTCCCTAGGGCATTGTCCCCTTAGCTAGGTTATTGTCACTGTCCCTTGCCTCTGCCATTCATGAGCAGCCTTTAAACCTCCTCCGATACAAGGAACGTCATTCAACCCCCAAAAAGGTAACCTTCGCCTTACTGTATAAACATTTAAGTATAATTATACGACGAAAAAAATCATTTCATAAAGCAAATGTAAACATGACTGGGCGACTTCTTCTTGTATGAGACGACCGGAAGTTGCAACGCTGGAAAGTATTGAAGAAATTCTGCAGTGTCATTAAAAAAAAAAATTACTGTGAACTGTAAATGTAATCGGACCATATTAAGAGGTTATGACGAAAATATAATTAAAGCTACAGTAATACTAATAACAATAGCGGTAGTGTTATTTACTTTCTTATTTTCTTTCCTCACTTGGCCATTTTTCCCTGTTTGAGCCCTTGGGTTTAGAGCATCCTGCTTTTCTAACTATAGTTGTAGCTTCGCTAGTAGTAGTAGTAATAATAATAATAATAATAATAATAATAATAATAATAATAATAAACAGCGCACTAATCCCAAGACGCTGTCAATTTAATCACCCAATTAATTCCAAGTACTAAAAAACAATGTTGGAGCCCCTGGGTTTATAGAATCCTGCTTTTCCAACTAGGGTTGTAGCTCAGCTAGTAATAATAGTAGTAGTAGTAATAATAATAATAATAATAATAATAACAATAATAATAATAGTAAAAATAATAATAACAATAGCAATAATAATAATAATGATAATAATAATAATGATAATAATAACAATAATAATAATAACAATAATAATGATGATGATGATGATAATAATAATAATAATAATAATAATAAAAATAATATTAATAAACCCACTATTCCCAACAATCTGTTAATTCAGTCACCAAATTAAATCCAAGTTAAAAAAAAACAACTCAAGGATAAAGTGGTAGACAATGCAAGAGAGCAAAAAAAGGTGTCGTCAAAACGAAGAGGAAATTGCTCCTCCTTCCGTGACCTCTTAAAGCCCTTCTCGGTTGACCTCTGACCCCCAGAAGATGAGAATGACCTTGTAGCAATTAGCTCCATGCACTGACGTTCGCTAGTATGCAAGTAGAGGCTTTCTCAATGATTAATTACCAAATTATATGGCGTAATAATATAATACCTCTCTGTACAGTCAGTCGCAAGTACAGTTGACTTCATTAATTCCGGTACACTTCACGGGATGCTAAGAAGACGTCAGTGTACCGGAATTAATGAAGCCAACTGTACGAGGAGTCTCAAATTGAATACTGTCTTTCGGAATTAATGAAGCCAACTGTACGAGTAGTCTCTAATTGAATACTGTCTTTTGCAATTAATGAAGCCAACTGTACGAGCAGTCTCAAATTGAATACTATCTTTCGGAATTAATGAACACAACTGTATGAGTCTCAAATTGAATACTGTCTTTCGGAATTAATGAAGCCAACTGTATGAGGAGTCTCAAATTGAATACTGTCTTTCGGAATTAATGAAGCCAACTGTATGAGGAGTCTCAAATTGAATACTGTCTTTCGGAATTAATGAAGCCAACTGTACGAGTAGTCTCAAATTGAATACTGTCTTTCGGAATTAATGAAGCCAACTGTATGAGGAGTCTCAAATTGAATACTGTCTCTCGGAATTAATGAAGCCAACTGTATGAGGAGTCTCAAATTGAATACTGTCTTTCGGAATTAATGAAGCCAACTGTACGAGGAGTCTCAAATTGAATACTGTCTTTCGGAATTAATGAAGCCAACTGTATGAGGAGTCTCAAATTGAATACTGTCTCTCGGAATTAATGAAGCCAACTGTATGAGGAGTCTCAAATTGAATACTGTCTCTCGGAATTAATGAAGCCAACTGTATGAGGAGTCTCAAATTGAATACTGTCTTTCGGAATTAATGAAGCCAACTGTATGAGGAGTCTCAAATTGAATACTGTCTCTCGGAATTAATGAAGCCAACTGTATGAGGAGTCTCAAATTGAATACTGTCTTTCGGAATTAATGAAGCCAACTGTACGAGGAGTCTCAAATTGAATACTGTCTCTCGGAATTAATGAAGCCAACTGTATGAGGAGTCTCAAATTGAATACTGTCTTTCGGAATTAATGAAGCCAACTGTACGAGGAGTCTCAAATTGAATGCTGTCTTTCAAATGGTTCTTGTCATTAATTTCAAATTGCTTTATTTCGACTTAAACACGATGGGGGGAAGGTAGAACTATGTATGAGACAGAACCTTATGACAGGCTATCATTTCTATTGTGTGATGAGCAATGATAAAATCTAGAAAGGTACTGTACTCAATAGAGAGCATACTTTCGCCACGCCAAGCAGTCTTATTTGATTCTTAACTCCACTGCATCTAGTGGATTTGTCTTTGGGTAGGCAAAGGCAAATTTTATATATATACAGTATATATATAAATATATATATATATATATATATATATATATATATATATATATATATATATATATATATATATGTGTGTGTGTGTGTGTATACAGTATATATACCATCCCTTGGATTAGGGGAGAGGGGGTAGTCATACCCTGGTGAGACGAGGATTCATGTCCGAGGGGCTGCACATGTATCTAGAATATTTGGTCGTCATTTTGACAAGTCGCGTACACTTGCGTCTAACAATAAAAAGTAATAATTAATTCTATTTTCTTGTATTCCTCTGCAATCCTTTTTTAATCTGACTACCATAATTATTATTATTATTATTATTATTATTATTATTATTATTATTATTATTAATTGCTAAGCTACCACCCTAGTTGGAAAAGCATATTGCTATAAGCCCAGGGGCTCCAACAGGGAAAATAGCCCAGTGAAGAAAGTAAACAAGGAAAAATTAAATTTTTAAGAAGAGTAACAACATAGAAATAAATATCTCCTATATAAACTATATATACTTTAACAAAAAAAAGAGGAAGAGAAATAAGAGAGAATAGTGTGCCCGAGTGTACCCACAAACAAGAGAACTCTAAACTATAAAAAAAATGACAGCAGAAAACCTACTTTATTACCAACGACATTCGCTTTAACATAGAATTAAGGTAACGATTTTCATGTCTTCAAGACTAAATATATTCGACAGTTCAATGACTCGGGGTCTTATGTATCTAAATATCAGCGAAGGTCAATGACCTGACCAGGACATCACGGATGTTTTCGAGTAATGGTATGGATTATTACAAGGTTTATGGATATTGAGCTTGGATTATTGTAGATCTGAGAGTATTAAATATTTATTCTTATTTGCTTTGTTACTTTGGGAGATGGGATAGGGGATATATATATATATATATATATATATATAGTACATATATAATATATATATATATATATATATATATATATACTGTACATATTTATAATATAAATATATATAATATATATACATATATATACTGTACATATAAATATAAATATATATAATATATATACATATATATACTGTACATATAAATATAAATATATATATATATATATATATATATATATATATATATATATATATATACAGTATATATATATATACTGTGTATATATGTAATATATATATATATATATATATATATATATATATATATATATATATATATATATATCCAAAATCACGGTTAAAACAATAAGAAAAGAAAAAAAATGAACTTAAAATTCCTATTACAAATATATAAGTAAATTAAAACAAAGAGATATCGTTTATGAAGTATTTAGCGATCAAATAAACAATAAAAAACGAAAATAAAAATATGTTGCATTTAAACAAGAAAAATCTTTCAACGTAGGAATCTTATTATTCATTCTTTATATATACGAAAAGATTAAGAAAAAAGTAAGCGTTAGTTACCTCCCGAAGGAAAACGAATAAGTAAAAAAAAATATATTGTAATTCACTTGCAATTGATACAATATATTAAGGCAAGCATAAAAAGTTTCAACAAAGGAATTGTAATTTCCATTCCTTAAATATACGAAGAACTTAGAATGAAAAGACATAAGTATAAGCTACCCTCCGAAGCAAAGCAAATAAAAAATAAAAATATTGTAATTCCCTCACGATTGATACAATATATAAGGTATATATAAAAAGTTTCAACAAAGGAATTATAATTTTCATTCCTTAATCATACGGAAAATTTATAATAAAAAGAAGAAAACGAAGAAAAACAAAGAAAAATACAAAAAAATATATTTTAATTCACTCACAATTGATACAATATATGAAGGCATACATTACAAGTTTCAACAATGGAATTCTTAAATATACAAAAAAATTAGAAAAAGAAATAAGTATTAGCTACCCTCCGAAGCAAAGCAAATAAAATATTAAAAAAAAAAATATATATTTTAATTCACTCACGATTGATACAATATATCAAGGTATACATTAAAAGTTTCAACAAAGGAATTGTCATTTTCATTCCTTATATCTACAAAAAAATAGAATAAAAAAGAAATAAGAAGAAGCTACCCTCCGAAGCAAAGCAAATAAAAAAATACAAAAAAAAAAAATATATTGTAATTCATTCATAAAAGTTCAATTCCTTAAATATACGAAAAAATTGAAAAAAAGGAAACACGTATAAGCTACCCTACGAAGCAAAGAAAATAAAAAATATAATACATATATATATATATATATATATATATATATATATATATATATATATATACCATATATATATATATATATATATATATATATATATATATTATAATTCACTCACAATTGAAACAATATATCAAAGCACACATACCCCCCCCCCCCTCCAGTGAAAGCTAAGAAAGCCTTTAATCGTAGATTGGGAACCTGAGATTAAGAGCAGACTGACACAGATTGGCACACCCGAAAACCAAGAGAACAATACAGTGATTTCTCCGTTTCTGGGAAAAGAGAAGTAATTAGGTAATGACCTACAGTGTGCGGACAAGGTCTCCACACTCGGATTCAAGGCGGAAAAGAGAGAGAGAGAGAGAGATTCAAGGCGGAAGAGAGAGAGAGAGAGAGAGAGATTCAAGGCGGAAAAGAGAGAGAGAGAGAGAGAGAGAGAGAGAGACTCGAGCTGTATACCCAACCCAATCAATTTCACGGAATCTGCCTTATAAAATTGAAAATATCTTTTATTTAATAATAATTAAAAAAACAATAATCTCCGGTATATATATATATATATATATATATAATATATAATATAATATAATATATATATATATATATATATATATATAATATATATTATCACTTTCTGGTCACACTTCCCGTCCCTTGGCTATAGATGGAGATGGAGTAGTCATACCCTAGTGAGAGGAGTTGTAGATAACTATTCGGTTTCTTCCCGGCACTTGGCTAGGGGGAGATAGAGTAGTCATACCCAGGTGAAAGCGGTTGTAGTTAGGAAAGGGGGAGGGGTGGGAAGGGTTATGTACATATTTATA
>NC_090732.1:162131970-162139470 GCF_036898095.1 Palaemon carinicauda | reverse complement strand
AATTCTTCTTCACTCAAGAGGTTAACTACTACAATGTAATTCTTCAGTGACTAGCTTTCCACTTGATAAAGGTAGAAGAGACTCTAGCTATGGTAAGCAGCTCTTCTAGGAAAAAAACACACTCCAAAATAAAACCATTATTCTCCAGTCTTGGGTAGAGCCATAGTCTCTGTACCATGGTCTTCCACTGTCTTGGTTTAGAGTTCTCTTGCCTGAAGGTACACTCAGGTACATTATTATTCTGTTTCCTTTTTTCTTCTCATTGGGATATTTTCCTTGTCTGAGCCTTTGGGCTTATAGCATCCTGTTTTATAACTAGTGTTGTAGCTTAGGTAATAATAATAATAATAAAATAATAATAAAATAATAATAATAATAATAATAATAATAATAATAAATGCACGACCACTTGTAAAAATAACGCAACAACCATAATGAGTTTCATCTAAAAATGAGCAAAAATGACACGGCAAATATGAAAAAGGACCTTAATAAAAATCTTAAAAATACTACTTTAAGAAGCTTTATTACCATCAAACAGTCATCTTCAACTTTACATTGCTACAACTTCCCCATTTCATTCGAGAGCAAATGCTATAGCCATCTCAAAGAAAGAATTAAAATAAAGAAACAGAGCTCTGGTAAAAAAAATATTTTGTATTAATAGAAAATAATTATAAATATTACTAACACATTATTATTATTACTACTAACTAAGCTACAACCCTAGCAGGATGCTATAAGTCAAGGGGCTCCAACAAGAAAAATACCCAGTGATGAAAGGAAACAAGGAAATAATTAAACTACGAGAGAAGTTGCAAACACTATAAAAATACTTAAAATAACAAGAGGAAAAAGTGTGCCCGAGTGTACCTTTCAGTAAACATTAACCTGATTGAAGAGGTAAAGAAAAATGTTCATCCCTATGTGAAGTGACACCATCAAAGGAAACAAACTTTATATCATTACATATGATTGAGTCTTTGAAAGATTTCTCTTTTCCTGTTACGGTAATTAGTGTCTTCTTGATAAATAGGTATGTATATATATATATATATATATATATATATATATATATATATATATATATATATATATATATATACACTGCATATATGTATTTTAGTTTTAAATGTCTCATGACAGGACTAATTTAATCCATATATCACAGAAGGATGACACAATAGTTCTATATACGATTACAAAATAAATTTGACAAACGAAAGGGATGAAATCTACCTTAAATTAATACACCCAGTGCTAACAGAGATAAGAATACAGATACTGTATGTTTGACCACAGTACTGTCTAAATAGACCTCTATAAATACAGCAATTGGCATCTTCCATCCAGGATGATTCCAAATTATGTACATCATAGAGAGAGAGAGAGAGAGAGAGAGAGAGAGAGAGAGAGAGAGAGAGAGAGAGAGAGAGAGAGAGAGGGGGGGGGGGGGAATCATGTTTATACACCGCACTCATGATATTGTAATAAATCACACTAATTATAACTGGTAATTTTTCGTATACTAAAAAACTTTAGAAACAGGGGTAATTTTCGACTGACTATAAACCACACTCAAATCCAATATAAAACTCCTTAAGTATATCGTATCGTCAGTTACTTAAGAACATAAGTACATAAGTACATAAGTACCTGAAATCTGCATTAAAATATAAATCCAAGTACATATGAAGTAGAATTTTTAATGTATACTTAAAGAATAAATGCAGAACATACGCACATTTAACACGAAGTGGTATTAATATGTACTATTAGGCAAGTTTTCAATTAAAAAATTCATAAAATTGTTTACTTTATTGTACACCACTGTGGGACTTTGTCCAACTTCTACATTGTGGAATTATGTCCAGTGGTATTTTGTCCCCACTCGGGCACACTGTTCTATCAAATTTCTCTTCCTCTTGATTATTTGAAAGTTTTTATTATACAGTAGTTTATATAGGAAATATATATTTTAGTGTTATCATTGTTCTTAAACCATTTTATTTTTCCTTGTTTCCTTACCTCAGTGGGCTATTTTCCCTGTTGGAGCCCTTGGGCTTATAGTTTATAGTATCCTGCTTTTCCAACTAGGGTTGTAGTCTGGCATATAATAATAATAACAATAATAATAATAATAATAATAATAATAATAATAATAATAATACCAGGTTATCGATTACCATATGGACCTGTTTACTTTAAGCTTAGCAATTATCTAATAAAGAAACGCATGTTAACAAATAAAATCTCAAACTATTTATTTATTTATTTTTTTTTTTTTTTTTTGCATGTGTAAGTGGGAGATGATGGTCCTGAAAGTTAGTCACATAATTATGTTTGTGAGGGTTTGAAGTTATACTTTCGAAACATTATATACTAACACCATACTGCTTGCAGACAGTATTGAAATTTCCTGTACTATCCGCAGGAAATTCTTCCTGATCAGGCAGTTGTATCGTTGGAAACTTCAAAAATTCAAATTTTCAGCGAATGTTTTAATGTTGAACAGGGTGACATAAGTCTCTCTTCATAGTTTACAAATGGCAGACCTATTTTAAAGTTGTTACTGATCTTAAAATATTACATATTAATTATTCGTTTCGTCTCATGTAGTTTATATCCTTAATTCCTATCCTAACTGGGCTATTTTTCCTTAATGAAACCCTTCGGTTTATAGCGACCTGCTTTGACAACTCGGGTTGTAGCATGGCTTGTAATTATAATAATAATAATAATAATAATAATAATAATAATAATAATAACAACAACAACGATGTCAGAACACAGAGAAAATGCCAAGGCGTCACTGGGTGATGTAAAAGATTTTCAAACAAAGACTACTACTACTGTATGCTGAAGTGAAGCGACGTGTTGCAACAAGCAAAACAAAAGTAAACAAAATATTGCCAGTTGAACTACAAGTGTGAGCACCACAAAACCGGGATAGGAACAGTAGAAATAAGCTTTTCTGTGATTTAAAATAGATTACAAGGCCAGAGGCGAAGTAGCCTACTTTACTTATAAAGTACTTGGTTTTACTAGCATACTTAGTACAATCTCCCCTATTTAATAAAAAGCGGCAAGTATCTGGATATACATACATACATACATACATACATATACATACATACATACATACACATATATATAATATATATATATATATATATATATATATATATATATATATATAAAATCTTTCTGGTCACGCCCAGCGGTATTGCCAGACGCATAACTACTCGGTCTCTCACCATCCCTTAGATAGGGGGGAGAGGGTATAGTCATATCCTGGTGAGATATGACGTGTATATCTAAATATTTAGCCGTAATTTTTGACGGGTCGCGTACACTAGTTATGAATAGAAGTAAAAGATTGCGTATTTGAAGCTGGACATAAGCCTTTACTCAAGACCTTTAAAAAAGTATGTTATAACATATAACATCTATCTAATACGAATGCTATATTCAAAGGCAATACTGAAGAAAACAAGAAAATGAAGAGAGGTAAGGAATGGGGTAAAACAATAAAGAGATAAAAGGGATGGAGGCTTAACCATGAAAGAAAGAACACGCGACTCATAGGAACTGGCATTAGATGGGATGAAACTAAGCCCCCCCACCCCCACATATAACCTTTAAAGAATAAAGGTGAATCGGATTCGACTTGTGACAGTCTGTCCTTTCTCCGATTCGACTAGCGACTTTCTGTTGTTCATCGAATTCGACTTGTGAAAGTCTGTCCTTTCTCAGATTCGACTAGTGACTGTCTGTTGTTCATCGGACTGGACTTGTGAAAGTCTGTCCTTTCTCAGATTCGACTAGTGACTGTCTGTTCATCGGATACGACTTGTGAAAGTCTGTCCTTTCTCAGATTCGACTAGTGACTGTCTGTTGTTCATTGGACTCGACTTGTGAAAGTCTGCCATTAATCTGATTCGACTTGTGACTGTGTCCTTCATCGGATTCGACATGTGACAGTCTCTCCTTCATTGAATTTGACTTGTGACTGTCTGTCCTTCATCGGATTTGACTCCTGACTGTCTTTCCTTCATCTGATTCGACTTGTGACTGTCTATCCTTCATCGATTTCGACATGTGACTGTCTGTCCTTCATCATATTTGACTTGTGACTGTCTGTCCTTACTCAGATTTGACTTGTGACTGTCTGTCCTTACTCAGATTTGACTTGTGACTGTCTGTCCTTCATCATATTTGACTTGTGACTGTCTGTCCTTACTCAGATTTGACTTGTGACTGTCTATCCTTCATCGAATTCGACTTATCACTGTCTGTACTTCATCGAATTTGACTTGTGACTGTCTGTCCTTCCTCAGATTCGACTTGTGACTGTCTGCCCTTCATCGAATTCAACTTGTGACAGTCTGTCCTTCATCGATTTCGACATGTGACTGTCTGTCCTTCATCGAATTTGACTTGTGACTGTCTGTCCTTCCTCAGATTTGACTTGTGACTGTCTATCCTTCATCGAATTCGACTTGTCACTGTCTGTCCTTCATCGAATTTGACTTGTGACTGTCTGTCCTTCATCAGATTCGACTTGTCACTGTCTGCCCTTCATCGAATTCGACTTGTGACTGTCTGTCCTTCATCGATTTCGACATGTGACTATCTGTCCTTCATCGAATTTGACTTGTGACTGTCTGTCCTTCCTCAGATTTGACTTGTGACTGTCTATCCTTCATCGAATTTGACTTGTGACTGTCTGTCCTTCATCAGATTCGACTTGTCACTGTCTGCCCTTCATCGAATTCGACTTGTGACTGTCTGTCCTTCATCGATTTCGACATGTGACTGTCTGTCCTTCATCGAATTTGACTTGTGACTGTCTGTCCTTCCTCAGATTCGACTTGTGACTGTCTATCCTTCATCGAATTCGACTTGTCACTGTCTGTCCTTCATCGAATTCGACTTGTCACTGTCTGTCCTTCATCGAATTTGACTTGTGACTGTCTGTCCTTCCTCAGATTCGACTTGTGACTGTCTATCCTTCATCGAATTCGACTTGTCACTGTCTGTCCTTCATCGAATTCGACTTGTCACTGTCTGTCCTTCATCGAATTTGACTTGTGACTGTCTATCCTTCATCGAATTCGACTTGTCACTGTCTGTCCTTCATCGAATTTGACTTGTGACTGTCTGTCCTTCCTCAGATTTGACTTGTGACTGTCTATCCTTCATCGAATTCGACTTGTCACTGTCTGTCCTTCATCGAATTTGACTTGTGACTGTCTGTCCTTCCTCAGATTCGACTTGTGACTGTCTATCCTTCATCGAATTCGACTTGTCACTGTCTGTCCTTCATCGAATTCGACTTGTCACTGTCTGTCCTTCATCGAATTTGACTTGTGACTGTCTATCCTTCATCGAATTCGACTTGTCACTGTCTGTCCTTCATCGAATTTGACTTGTGACTGTCTGTCCTTCCTCAGATTTGACTTGTGACTGTCTATCCTTCATCGAATTCGACTTGTCACTGTCTGTCCTTCATCGAATTTGACTTGTGACTGTCTGTCCTTCCTCAGATTCGACTTGTGACTGTCTATCCTTCATCGAATTCGACTTGTCACTGTCTGTCCTTCATCGAATTCGACTTGTCACTGTCTATCCTTCATCGAATTCGACTTGTCACTGTCTGTCCTTCATCGAATTTGACTTGTGACTGTCTATCCTTCATCGAATTCGACTTGTCACTGTCTGTCCTTCATCGAATTCGACTTGTCACTGTCTGTCCTTCATCGAATTTGACTTGTGACTGTCTATCCTTCATCGAATTCGACTTGTCACTGTCTGTCCTTCATCGAATTCGACTTGTCACTGTCTGTCCTTCATCGAATTTGACTTGTGACTGTCTATCCTTCATCGAATTCGACTTGTCACTGTCTGTCCTTCATCGAATTTGACTTGTGACTGTCTGTCCTTCCTCAGATTTGACTTGTGACTGTCTATCCTTCATCGAATTCGACTTGTCACTGTCTGTCCTTCATCGAATTTGACTTGTGACTGTCTGTCCTTCCTCAGATTCGACTTGTGACTGTCTATCCTTCATCGAATTCGACTTGTCACTGTCTGTCCTTCATCGAATTCGACTTGTCACTGTCTATCCTTCATCGAATTCGACTTGTCACTGTCTGTCCTTCATCGAATTTGACTTGTGACTGTCTATCCTTCATCGAATTCGACTTGTCACTGTCTGTCCTTCATCGAATTTGACTTGTGACTGTCTGTCCTTCCTCAGATTTGACTTGTGACTGTCTATCCTTCATCGAATTCGACTTGTCACTGTCTGTCCTTCATCGAATTTGACTTGTGACTGTCTGTCCTTCCTCAGATTCGACTTGTGACTGTCTATCCTTCATCGAATTCGACTTGTCACTGTCTGTCCTTCATCGGATTCAACTTGTGACTGTCTGCCCTTCATTGAATTTGACTTGTGACTGTCTACCCTTCATCGAATTCGACTTGTGACTGTCTAGCCTTGGAGCATGTGATGCCCTGCTTACAATCTCCAATGCTGTACAGAAATCCCTTGATTGTGGTCGGGAAGTTCGTATGATTGGCCTTGATTTTAGTGCTGCCTTTGACCGTGTTAATCATGAGGCCCTTGTTTTCAAACTGAAACAGTTGGGAGTGGGTGGGTCATTTCTTAGCATTATTATTGATTTTTTAAGTAATAGATCTCAAAGAGTTGTTGTTGATGGGCACCATAGTGATTATAGGAATGTGATATCTGGTGTTCCACAGGGTAGTGTTCTTGGCCCATTACTTTTCATACTATATACACATGACATGTGGTTTGGCCTAGAAAACAAGCTTGTTGCATATGCAGATGATGCTACTCTATTTGGATCAATTCCATCCCCTGAATGTAGATCTAGGGTTGGTGAATCCCTTAATAGAGATTTAGCTAGAATTAGTGCATGGTGCAAATTATGGGGTATGAAGTTGAATCCTAACAAAACTCAAAGTATGATTGTAAGTAGGTCAAGGACGGTGGTTCCTCAACATCCAGATCTCAGTATTGATAATGTTTCTTTAAATATGTATGACTCTTTCAAAATTTTAGGTGTGATTCTCGACAGTAAATTTACTTTTGAGAAACATATAAGGTCTGTGTCTTCTTCAATTTCACAAAAAATAGGCTTATTGAGAAAGTCTTTCAAGATTTTCGGTGATCAATCTATTCTGAAGAAGTGTTTTAATTCTTTCATTCTACCTTGTTTTGAGTATTGTTCTCCTGTCTGGTCTTCAGCTGCTGATTCTCATCTTAATTTGTTGGACAGAAACTTACGGTCTATTAAATTTCTTATTCCTGATCTAGATATTAATCTCTGGCACCGTCGTTCAATTAGTTCATTATGTATGTTGCATAAGATTTTTCACAACTCTGACCATCCTTTACATTCAGATCTCCCTGGACAATTCTATCCTGTTCGTAATACTAGGCAGGCAGTTAATTCTAATAGCCAGGCCTTC
>NC_090732.1:162116970-162124470 GCF_036898095.1 Palaemon carinicauda | reverse complement strand
GTTTATATATGACATATCTCTTTTGACATTACTTTTTTTTAGAATGATTTATTGTTAATTTGTTCTCTTCATTTATTTATTTCCTTATTTCCTTTCCTCACTGGGCTATTTTTCCCTATTGGAGCCCCTGGGCTTATAGCATCTTGCTTTTCCAATTAGGGTTGTAGCTTGGATAATAATAATAATAATAATAATAATAATAATAATAATAATAATGATAATAATATCAGGATGCCGGAAAACTTCTTATCCATCAATCAAATAATAATAATAATAATAATAATATCAGGATGCCGGAAAACTTCTTATCCATCAATCAAATAATAATAATAATAATAATATCAGGATGCCGGAAAACTTCTTATCCATCAATCAAATAATAATAATAATAATAATATCAGGATGCCGGAAAACTTCTTATCCATCAATCAATCTTGAAACTCATCCAGGAAGAGACATCATCTTTCACGGCAATGATCCGAACCACCTGTGCCGGTAATTCTACCTCTCGAATCGCAGCATCCGACAGGTGAGCATGTGAGAATACATCCCCGTCGTGACCTTACTTCAAAGCCAGATGGTGCCAGATGGCATGGGGGTAGTAACAGTCGTACCCGGAAGGTCAGAGTTTTCGTCATTGTTACGTCAAGGTGGTTTTGTACCAGGTTGAGTTGTTAGTCTTTACAACAATCTAAAATGTTAATTACTGAAAATCGACTTTCATTAAAAATCGAGGCAATGATACTAAACGTCAATTACTACTTAATATCGATACTAAATGTTAATTACTACTTAATATCGATACTAAATGTTCATTACTACTTAATATCGATACTAAATGTTCATTACTACTTAATATCGATACTAAGTGTTCATTACTACTTAATATCGATACTAAATGTTCATTACTACTTAATATCGATACTAAATGTTCATTACTACTTAATGTCGACTAAATATAAAAATAAATCCCTTAAATCGAAGCAATGATAGTAAATGATAATTACTATTTAATATCGACTAAATATAAAAATAATTCCCTTAAAACCGAAGCAATGATAATAAAACTTAATTACTACTGAATATTGACTAAATGTAAAAAGAATTCCCTTAGAAAATCAAAGAAATGATACAAGATAAATGTGAACTACTACTGAATATCGACTAAATGTAAAAATAATTCCATTAAAAATAAAAGCAATGATAAAAAAATAATGTTAACTACTGAATATCGACTAAATATAAAAAAATTATTCCTTGAAAATCGAATCATTTATACCAAACAGATGTTAACTAATACTGAATATCGACTAAATTTAACAATACTATTAAATTTCAACTAAATATAATAATTCCCTTAAAAAATTTAAGCAATGATACTAAATACAGAGAAAAGCAAAATCGAGAAAGAACCTTGTATTGAAACCTCAATTATTTGTATGCAAGGCTCTCCGCAGAGAAATTCGACCCTGCATGTAAGTAACCTTCTACGTGCTTATATTCGCATACACAAATAAATAAATTAACGAAGCTCATGACCTGTATTATAATCAAATATCCATCGCAATAAAACTTCAAAAAACTCATTTCAAAAATGCTAAAAGTACCAAAAAACCTTAATCCTATATTGCTAAAGCTTCCAATAAACAGGTTCCTCGTAGTTAAGGTTATTATTATTATTATTATTATTATTATTATTATTATTATTAACCTCCACCAAGGAAGTTAGTAGGGGGTTATGTGTCCTTGTTTGTCTGTTTTTTAACAACTTCATTGGACACAATTTTATTCACAGAGTAGTGAAACTTTCAGGGATTAATTGTTAAGACTTGGAAGCGATTCCATTTTGAAAATCCTAGGTCAAAGATCAAGGTCAAGGTCGAGCAAAAGGTCGACTGAATTAACCCTAAGGCAAACTGGTTTCGGGAAATAAGCTGCCGTGGTGGAGGTATGCACCATGAGTGCTTTTCTAATCATTATTAACAACAGTTAAGCTAGAACCCTAGTTGGAAAAGCAGGATACTATAAGCCCAAGGGCTACAACAGGGAAAAATACCCCAGTGAGGAAATGAAATAAGGAAATAAATACGCTACAAGAGAAGCAATGAACAACTTCCCCATTGGCCCACTCTTGTTCCTTGTCGTTTGTCTTATCTAGTTTACGTCGAGAGGTGGGATAGATAAGGGAATTTGAAAGCCCAGCACTCAATCCTGCTTTAATACACGAAGACTCAATGACACAAATAATACCATTGTTCGTAAAACAAGTTACCAGAGATTACACGCAATAACAAAGAACGTTTTTCAGCAATATTTACTCAACTTTTTCAGTAATACTTACTTGACGTTTTTCAGCAATATTTATTTAACGTTTTACAGCAACACTCACTAACGTTTTTCAGCCATATTTACTTAACGTTTTACTGCAACACTTACTTAACGTTTTACAGCAACCCTTACTAACGTTTTTCAGCAATATTTACTTAACGTTTTTCAGCAACACTTGCTCAACCTTTTTTAGTAACTCATGCTTAACGTTTTTCAGCATCACTTGCTTTACGTTTAATACCAACATTTCTTAACGTTTTTCAGCAACACCTGCGTAACGTTTATCAGCAAAACTGGTTTAACGTTTTTTTTTTCAGCAATCTGCTTAACGTTTTTTCAGCAACACTTACATACATTTCCATAGCTTTTTATTTCTGATGGTGCAAGATGGTGCAGGAAATACTTATTACGATAAAACAAAACAGGAAATTCATGCACGGATTCTTGTATTGCATAATTACGTCTTGTTTCACTATCTCTTCCATTATATCTCGTTGAAGGGTTATACCGGGTACTCCCTAATCGTTATCTTATTCACAATTTACATGTATGAGCTTGCGGCCCACAATTATGATCAAAATCAAACACGTGACATACTCGGTCATACTTAGTTTATGGCCCTCCATAAAAAAAGACTTGGGAATCCAGATAAATAGAAGTTTGGTGCTAGCGTCAATGAAGAAAGAGAGAGAGAGAGAGAGAGAGAGAGAGAGAGAGAGAGAGAGAGAGAGAGAGAGAGAGAGAGAGCGCATGCGTTTCGCATTAACCTAAAAACTTGATGTATATTTTATAGTGAACGTGGTGCACAGCTGAAAATTACACATATATATTTCATATATGCAGTAAAATATTTATATATATTAATACATACGGTATGTATATATATATATATATATATATATATATATATATATATATATATATATATATATATATATATGCAGAAGAACCACAGGGAAAATGAAAATACGAAATATACACTTAAGTCCTGACTAGTTTCGTGATACTTCCTCAGAGGACTGAGGAAGTATCACGAAACTAGTCAGGACTTAAGTGTATATTTCGTATTTTCATTTTCCCTGTGGTTCTTCTGCATCTGAGCATCACGTTTTCCTGTGATTTTTACGCATATATATATATATATATATATATATATATATATATATATATATATATATATATATATACACACACACATACAGTATGTATGTGTGCGTGCGCGCGTCCGTGTGTGAGCATGAGACACGTCTACCCCAAACATGGATAACCACACAAAAAATGGACACGAGACTTCCTTGAAAGTTGAAAACTTCTCTCTGGCTGTGGGAAGAAACAGAAGTGAAAGGACTCCTTATCACGGTGTACATGCCACTCAAGAGATTAAACCACCTTGTGGAGTTTTTTTTTTTTTTTCTTTTTTTTTTTCTGTCGTCCCATGATCAAGAAATCCATATCTCTTACCTCACGGTAATGAAACATTAATAAAAACTATGTGCGAGTATATTTATCTTCTGGCAATTACATATTATTAACCTTTATTTTTAAAGGTGATTCATTCAGATTCAGCTGTAAGGAGTAGACCTTATTAACCTTTATTTGTAAAGGTGGTTTATTCAGATTCAGCTGTAAGGAGTAGACCTTATTAACCTTTATTTGTAAAGGTGGTTTATTCAGATTCAGCTGTTAGGAGTAGACCTTATTAACCTTTATTTGTAAAGGTGGTTTATTCAGATTCAGCTTTTAGGAGTAGACCTTATTAACCTTTATTTGTAAAGGTGGTTTATTCAGATTCAGCTTTTAGGAGTAGACCTTATTAACCTTTATTTGTAAAGGTGGTTTATTCAGATTCAGCTTTTAGGAGTAGACCTTATTAACCTTTATATGTAAAGGTGATTCATCCAGATTCAGTTGTTAAGAATACACCTTAAAAACCTTTATTTGTAAAGATGATTCATTCAGACTCAGTTGTTAGGAGTAGACCTTCTTATTCCAGCTGTGACCAAGTTGTAGAATGATCTTCCTAATCGTGTAGTTGAATCAGTGGAACTTCAAAAGTTCAAAGTTGGAGCAAATGTTTTTATGTTGACTAGGCTGTCATGAGTCTTTTTATAGTTTATATATGACATATCTGTTTCTGACGTTGTTAATAGTTTATATATGGCATACCTATTTTGACTTTGTTACTGTTTTTAGAATGATTTATTGTTAATTTGTTCCCATCGTTTATTTATTTCCTTTCCTCATTGGGCTATTTTCCCCTATTGGAGCCCTTGGGCTTATAGCATCTTGCTTTTCCAACTAGAATTGTAGCTTGGCTAGTAATAATAATAATAACAATAATAAAAGGTGATTCATTCATATTCAGTTTTTAAGAGGATGAATATGACTGCGACAGGTATGGCGAGTTTTTGAAAACCACCCCTTTTAAGACCACAATTCCCCGTGCATCCTTTCGTGAATTACATCAAACTGGATCCTACAGTTACTCCTAGACATCCTTGAAAAGCAAGGCTCTTCAAAAATCCTTGATAGACTTATCATAATAATATAGGTTAGTACAGTTGTAACTCTTACAAAGGTGCTGCCGGGTTAAGAGAAATCTCATTCAGACTTGAACACACACTGCCTTTAGGAACTCTTGCATACTCTTGCAAAACTACAGGCAGAGGCGAATGAGTTATCAAACTTATACATGCACCGCCACGAGCAAGCAACCTTTCTATTTCCAAAGCAGACACGTAAAAAACCAGATAGTTGGCCGGGTAGAGTAAGCTCGGGGAGCAGGCATCAAGGTAGTTTTCAAGCAAGAAATTATATCACTTTAAATACTTAAAAACATGAAACCAAGTTTTTCCATTTTTCGTTTTCCATACCATTCATAAAGTATCGTGGGTAGAGCGTGTAAAAAATATCAGGCTTCAAGCAAAAAAAATGAATCACTTTAAATATTTAAAAACAGGAAACCAAGTTTTTCCACTTTTCGTTTTCTATGCCATTCCTAAAAAAAACATGGATTGAACACGTAAAAAATTTATCTGTCTTCAAGCAAAAATTAATAACTTTAAAATACTTAAAACCAGCAAACTATGTTTCCCCATACTTCGTTTTCTATACCATTCGTAAAAAATCATGGGTTGAAAGCGTTAACAAAAAAAAGTTGTCAAAAACTGAAACAAAAAATTTCGAAAATCATCCTCAACACTTCTACCTTTTCCATGAATAATAAAATCAACAAACAAGTCGAAATTCATTCCTCAACACTTCTACGGTTTTCATGAATAATGAATTCAATTATTCCACTACGACTACGCAATTACACGCCATGACCAAATACACCGAGTACTGCACCTTTTCCCTCCATGTTTGCAGAACAATAAGACGAGCCTCTCTGTGGAACTGTACGACGGAGAAGCCAAGATTGAACTCTGGGGCAGCCAGCTAGTGCAACAGACACAACAAAGAGAGTGGGCAAGTGCGTCTGTCCCTTGAGAACAAATAAGGAAGTGTAGCTGTCAACGTAAGGTACAATACTGATAAAACAACAACTGTTTTCTTTGAAATTACTAGCATTAATCAGTTTTAGTTATAGATCATGTTGTTTCTATACCTAATCAACTCATCGGGTTTATATTAAGTGAAAAAAATAAATACAAAATATATGCACCATTGAGAGAGAGAGAGAGAGAGAGAGAGAGAGAGAGAGAGAGAGAGAGAGAGAGAGAGAGAGAGAGAGGGGGGGAGGGGGGGGGGGGACTTTCTATACCTAATCAACACATCAGGTCTAGATTTAGTGAAAAAAAAAATCAATGTAAAATATATGCACAACTGACAGAGAGAGAGAGAGAGAGAGAGAGAGAGAGAGACAGAGAGAGAGAGAGAGAGAGAGAGAGAGAGAGGAGTGTTTCTAGCAATAGGCAAAGTTTCATTCTTGATATGTTCCTGGCAATCCATCAACAGCATTACTTCAGAAACTGGAAAAGACAAAATCACCTCTTCTTTACAGTAAGATCACATGCTCATTAAACCACTAATACTGAAGACCATCAATATTAAAAAGTCATGCCAGAATAAGATCATTTGCAATGCCATAGAATAAGTAAAAACATAAACAACTTACTTAAGGAGTCTTTTTAAGAACTTTTGGATAAAAAAAATATTATTACTGTACATTCAACTTTACCTTTTTTATTTTCTGTTAATAATACCTATAAAATTAGTTTTTTGGTTTCTGTTAATAATTCCTATACACTTACTTTTCTAATTTCTCTTAATACGTATAAACTTACTGTATCTTTTAATACGTATAAACTTACTGTATCTGTTAATACGTATAAACTTACTATCTCTGTTAATAATTTCTTATAAACTTACATTTTTAGTTCCTATTAATAACACCTATAAACTTACTTTCTGTTAATTTCTATAAACTTAACTTTTTAGTGCCTGTAATTAACGACTTTTTTAGTCTGTTAATAATCCTTATAAACTATACCTTAACGACAACACCTTCACCTGGCTAACCCAACACCACACCTTTACAGGCCGGGAATAAAAAGCAGGCTAGACTTACTTCTGGCGTGGACGACCTGCCTGCCCTCATCAAGCGACAACCTGCGACGTCTCGTGAGACTCAGGTTCCTGCGCTTGATCTCCGGCTTCTTCAAGGGCGACCGTGATCTGCGGTCCATGATGCTGATCCCTTAATCTGCGGTTGGTGCTTAGAGACAGCATCGGCGGCGACTCCACCGAAACTCTAACCCCCCAAAAAACAAGGCTTCTAATCAACAAGGTTATATTCTGGTCCCTCACCTTGTCGCACGCCACCGATACTGAGTTCACGAGGGCGATTGTAATTTGGCTCGTTTTTCTAATGAGGGATTATTTTTCCTTTCTGTTTTTATAGTTGAAAACGTTTTTATCCTTTAGTTATTACAGGTGAAAACGTTATTTTCCCTTCAGTTGTCACAAGTAAATACGTTTTCCCTTCAGTTCTTACGGAAGAAAACGTTGTTTTTCCCTTCAGTTATTACAGGTGAAAACGTTATTTTTTTTTCCCTTCAGTTCTTATAGGTGTAAACGTTAGGATATTTCCCTCCAATTATTGCAAGTGGAAACTTTTTTTAAATAACAGGTGAAAACGTGTTTTTTTTCAATAACAGGTGAAAACATTAT
>NC_090732.1:162099470-162101970 GCF_036898095.1 Palaemon carinicauda | reverse complement strand
AATTATGAGTTCAAAATAAAAACAGAAAATCAAATTATCAATACGGTATTTTCTCAGCATCGCTAGAGATGCTTGGTTAAACAAGAAAAGGGAAATCTTGATAGAATTTAGCTTGAACAAAGTCGTGAGCTGGGCAAATAAACTCTTTAAATCTAACTTTCATAAAAAATACATACCTTTACAAGGAATCCAGTCAAAAAAAAAAGTGATCAAGGAAATAAAGAGCTCATATTCTAGCAAAAGATTATTTTTAGCAAATAAATCACTTGCAGTTGTACTCAAGAACTTCCAACTGCATAACTCTAAGAAACTCCTCCGTGTGGTAGTGTACAGATAGCCAACACATGTTAGCGAATCTGATAACCTGCCAACAAGTGTCAAGTAAACATGTTTTTACCTACAAGGGAAGACAAACAAACAGTTAAACGACCTCAATGGAAAAGAGAAACAGCCATAAACCAACGCCTGAAGGAACTAATAACAAGCCCGAAGGGGAGACCAACAGAAGAAGACAAGAGTCCTGTAGGATCACTAACAAGGGGCTGATAAGCCACACACGGTCCATTTACCGTCTGAGACACACTATAGGGATGCAAAGGTTCGCACTTGAACTTATGTAAACTTTAAGGAAAAGCATTCAAGCGTTTACAGTACGAAACGACTGAGGGAAAAAGGCAAACAATAAAATATTATGGATGATAGTTGTTGAAAAAGGCAAACAATAAAATATGGATGATAGTGGTTGAAAAAGGCAAACAATAAAATATGGACGATAGTTGTTGAAAAAGAGCAAACAATAAAATATGGATGATAGTGGTTGAAAAAGGCAAACAATAAAATATGGATGATAGTGGTTGAAAAAGGCAAACAATAAAATAATATGGATGGCAGTGATTGAAAAAGGCAAACAATAAATATGGATGATAGTGGTTGAAAAAGGCAAACAATAAAATATGGATGATAGTTGTTGAAAAAGGCAAACAATAAAATATGGATGATAGTTGTTGAAAAGGCAAACAATAAAATAATATGGATGATAGTGGTTGAAAAAGGCAAACAATATAATATGGATGATAGTGGTTGAAAAAGGCAAACAATAAAATATGGATGATAGTTGTTGAAAAAGGCAAACAATAAAATATGGATGATAGTGGTTGAAAAAGACAAACAATAAATAATATGGATGATAGTGGTTGAACAAGGCAAACAATAAAATATGGATGATAGTGGTTGAAAAAGGCAAAAAATAAAATAATATGGATGATAGTGGTTGAAAAAGGCAAACAATAAAATAATACGAATGGGAATTGCTGAATGAAATTAAAACAATGCATTCAAAATTCTCACTGTGTTCTTGAAGATTTTTTCATCAACACTTGTTAAATTTAGTTTTTCGATTGATAGGGGTGTCATAGTGCTTTACTTAAAACAACTATAATCTATAAAACACGATGCAAACAGTCTGACTAAAATAAAAATTTTATATTTTATATACGAGATATTTATTTCAATGTTACTGTTCTTAAAATATTTAATTTTTCCTTGTTTTCTTTCCTCATTGGGCTATTTTCCCTGTTGGAGCCCTTATGCTTATAGCATCCTGCTTTTCCAACTAGCGTTATAACATAGCAATTAATAATAATATACACATACACACACACACACATATATATATATATATATATATATATATATATATATATATATATAAGGCAAATGAGCATGTTACTTAACGTATAAAATGAATAGACAATATCTTTGTTAATTTCGATGAATCCCAATATTTTACATTAAAGTGTAAATCCAGCAGCCCCCAATGAAATCATGATGATGAGTCACGCTAAAAAAAGTGATTCGAACACGTGTCGACACCAAATAAATGGAGAAAAGTAAATGCGGTGTTTCCGTTACCCTGAAAACTATATAGAGCTTGGCTTTGTTGAGAGATGCTGTCTTCCATTTTTTTTAAAAGGCCCATAAAAGAAACAAAGGATATATAAATAAATCACTATATTTCGACCAATACACATTGGCCCTCTTTACACCCCTGAAGAGGATAAATGTGTATTGGTCGAAATGGAGTGAATTTATTTATATTTTCTTATTTCTTTTACGGGCCTTTTTGAAGAACACACACACACATACATACATACATACATATATATATTATATATATATATATATATATATATATATGTATGTATATATATATATACAATCGACAATTTTTTACCAGTTTAGAGACATAAGATAGAATCCTGGCTTAGTTAGATGCTCTTATGTTATTCCGAGGTTGAGTGAATTCGATATTAAGCAATATATTGTCGTTCGATATTTAAAATTCTGAGTCATATGTTAGCAAAGAAACACTTTCTCTTTCTAGTATGTGTGTGTGTGTATATATATATATATATATATATATATATATATATATATATATAATATATAATATATAAATATATATATATATATATATATATATAAATATATATATATATAT
>NC_090732.1:162079470-162089470 GCF_036898095.1 Palaemon carinicauda | reverse complement strand
ATTATATATATATATATATATATATATATATATCTATATATTATATATATATTATATATATATTATATAAGTATATATATATATACATAATTATATATATGTATGTGTGTGTGTCTACACACACACACATGTACGCGTGTGGGCGCGTGCGTATATGTCTTTTCATACAAACTTTCTACTGCATGAAAACCTAAGAACAAAGGGTTATAAAAAACAGCACTGAAATTCGGGCATAGCAAATTCAATTTCGGCGTACCGGAAATCCTGCACGATTCCAGCGAAGGTCGATTCCCGGAAAGGAATTACACAGCGGGATTCCTTCAAAAGATAGCAGCAGCCGCAGGAGCATCACGCGTCATAATCGATTGGACCAGATCTACGTCAAGCTCAATGTTATATAACCTCTACTGTTCTTTTCCTTGTAGATTCTTTCAGTTGCTAGATAAGAACACCATTGTTCTCTAGTCTTGGGTAGTGCCATAGCCTCTATATCATGGTCTTCTTCCCCTGTCATGGATTAGAGTTCTCTTGCTAGAGGGTACACTCGGGCCCTCTATTCTGTCTTGATTCTTTTCCTCTTTTGTTAAAGTTTTTATAGTTCATATAGGAGATATTTAATGTTGTTACTCTTCTTGAAAATTTTATTTTCCCTTATCTCCTTTCCTCACTGGGCTATTTTCCCTGTTGGAGCCCTTGGGATTAGAGCATTCTGCTTTTCCAACTAGGGTTGTAGCTTAGGAAGTATAAATAACAATAATAATAACTCGAATAACTCCAGTGTTCGTATTCTTGTAGCTTCCTTCAGTTGCTAGATAAAAAAAATATAGGGGAAAAAAACACTGTTATCTAGTCTTGGGTAGTACCATAGCCTCTGTCTTGAGGTCATACTATTCTGTTTTATTTCTCTTCCGCTTGTTTTTTTTTTAAAAGTTGTTATAATTAATATTTGAATGATTTAATTGATTGTTGTTACTATTTTTAAAACCCTTTAACTGTTAATTATTTATCTTTTTTTTTATTTCCTTATTTACTTTCCTCACTGGGTTACTTTTCCCTCTTGGAGCCCTTGGGCTTAAAGCATCCTGCTATTCTAACTAGGGTTATAACAACAACAACAACAACAACGACAATAATAATAATAATAATAATAATAATAATAATAGCAACCAGGAACATTAACTATATGGATCTTCCAGACAACAACAGATTCGACCATCAGCTTTCCTGGATCGATGTCTAAATTCTGACAGAGTTTATATCAGTGTGTAAAACCAGCGTCATTTCTCAAAATGCATAATTCATTGCATGCCATCCCACGTGAAGGGCAAGGGACCTTGCTTCCCCTATATATGCCACTGCACAATTTCTGTATATATACAGTTTATTACCTCCACCAATGAAGTTGGAAGGAGGTTATGTTTTACCACCTGTTTGTGTGTCTGTGTGTATGTGAACAGCTTCCTGGACACAATATTAATCGTAGAGTAATTAAACTTTCAAGGATTAACTTATGTAAACGGCTGGAAATTACATTTTGGAAGGGCAACGTGAAAAGTCAAGGTGACGGTGACTTCAAATTTGGTTCATATTTTATTGCATGAAATTCCACACTAATTAATACATGTTAAGGCCAAAAGTCAAGGTCAAGGTCACTCAAAAGGTAGAGAAATAAACTGTCGCAGCGGAGGCCTTCGCTCTAGAGTGCCCCTCTAGTTGTATATACCATCATCTTTATTTCAAAATGGTTAACGGTTGTAAATAATATTTTTTTTCTCTTTTTTTATCTTAACAGGTAACAAGAGTTGTGATCTGAAATACTATAAGACAAATATTTATCAACAATTCGCGGATAAAGTTAAATTTTTGGCAGAAAAATTTCGTGGGAGATAATGTTCGCTTTCTCTGGGAATATGGAAACAGACAAAGAACCCTTCTTCATTAAATAACAGTTATTTCATTTTTTTTACAAGGAGGAATTTTATCAGCATATGGAAATAAATAAACAAATCATATGAAACCCAAAACAGTTCGTGTTAACAAACGGAAAGGGAACAGATGCTGTTCTTTTCTCGTTAACAATGGTGAAATCGTGCTTGATTATATTTTGAATACTAGTTTGTGTATGAGTGTAAAATCCACAGGAAACAGGAAAGTAAAAGACCAGGTACCAAGAGCTTTCGAGTATTACGTGCACAAAGAGAATTAGTAAATAAAATTATAAAAAAAAGAAACCTGATAAGTATGTATATAGTATATATAAACCTAGAAAATTTTCTTTTCACTCGTAATTTTGTACATCATTTTAGGATATCACTGACCCCTAAGTCATTAGAATACTTCTCTCTTCACTGTTTTCATGACTACACCGATTGACTTTAAAGGAATCAGACAATGGTTAAAAGGTTAAGACGAATGTACAAAAACAGGCACCTATCGAACTGCTTTTATGGAAAAACAAAACAAAACATAGCAACAACAACAAAAAAATGTACGCAAAATTACCGCCCCCATTCTAAAATATCATATGGCAGGTGTTCTCTGATACAACGAGTACCAGGACCCAGGGTACCTCAATATCCCACACAACCAAGAAATGGCAGATTCAGAGTAAGCTTAAAATCATGATTGACGTTAAATACTAAGCTCAACTAATAACAAGGGGGTATTAAACCTCCTTGACTAATAATTTATAGTTTATATAGGACATATCTGTTTTGACGTTGCTAGTTTTTAGAAGTATTTTTTGTTAATTTATTCTCATCATTTATTTATTTCCTTATTTCCTTTCCTCACTGGGCTATTTTTCCCTGTCGGACCCCTTGGCTTATAGCAGCTTGCTTTTCCAACTAGGGTTGTAGCTTGGCTAGTAATAATAATAATAATAATAATAATAATAATAATAATAATAATCGTCACAAGATAGAGGTCCCACGAATTTATCGTCTAATCCAGCACAGTTGGAATGATTCCAAGATGATTGTGTGAGAGATTTGGCGTTCTCAATTGCTATTCTCTTACAGAACAGTATACAATTATAGATCTTGGTCATAATGTTGCATTCTGCTCTGAAGTAACTTTGACTATCGTTAGCTCCCGATACATAACATTGGCATCCTCACAAGTCTTTACGATATTCAGTCATATCTCTAGTAAGATATTTTTGTGACTTTCTCAGTACATGACTAAAAATTTTAGTTAGTTCCAAACACTCAATATTCTTAAAAGAATTTTAAATAATCAACATTATAAATGTCTTTAGGTTGGCTCTTCTCTTTATGAGTTAGACGTAAATAAGCTCCCTCCACCCTTTCCACGGTATCTTTGCCCTTACTACAAGTCTTCATCCACACACACTCCATATCCATTGCTTTACTGAACATTTCCCCATCACTACTCACCACATGTTCAAACCATGTCCATCTTTGAGTTCTCAGATTTTTTCCAATCTTCTGGACAACACATTTTACCACCAATTCTTAAAAGAATCTTCCCACTATACAAAAACAACAACAAATGCAGCGGTTTCTAGCACACCGCAAGGCAAATGCCTCATCTTGGCCATGTCTGCTGTTTGGCCATTTTCATAAACACGCTGGCCAATTAATTAAGTCATAAATATTAACATTCCAAGGTCACGTCTTTTCAAAATCGCTTCGTTTCCATTTTACTGGCATATTTCTGCTGAACAGAGTAGCAAACGTCTTAAACAGGACCTCTCTCTCTTACTAATGGGACATTTGTCCACTACTACTTCAATCCTGCTTTACAGTCAGTTCTGTTTCCCAGATAAACAGAAATGTACCGTCTCAAATAACACCCCTTTATCTAACAAACCAGGTTTCTCAACTCCTGTATCTTTCCCATTTGCCCTCCTTGTATATTGTGAGCATCGAAAACCTTATTCCATATAAATTTTGAAATTCACCTGTTTCATTTAATACACAGCGAAGAGGTCTTAAACCCCCCCCCCCCAACCTTTACCACGACCAACACGTGGCCCCTTTCCTGATAGTACTTTTTCCTTTGCTTATTTTTCTATCACTATTTTTGTGGGGTGAGAATTTACATTGATTTTGTCCTTTTCGCTATTCCACTATTCTGTCTTTTAAACATCCCCCAACCGCCCCAGATCTTCCCTAGATTCTATCGTTAACCCTCGAGGGCTAGATCATCTTCATAAAGTATCTCCTTGAGGCGTCCTTTCATTCATTACTTTGAAGCTTCTTCCACTTCTTCGATAAACAACAAAGGATTCGACGCTAAAATCCTCTTGCTTGAGGGTGCACTCAAGCACACAATGCTGTTTCCTTAATCCATTTCTTCAGATTATTATTATTATTATTATTATTATTATTATTATTATTATTATTATTATTATACTAGCTAAGCTACGACCCTAGTTGGAAAAGCAGGATGCTATAAGCCCAAGGGCTCCAACAGGGAAAAATAGTCCAGTGAAGAAAGGAAATAAGGAAATAAATGATATGAGAAATAATGACATTAATCTTAAACTCTTCTTTCTACCCCTACTTATGCTTGCACTTAAACCTCTAAAGTGTTATGGTATCTAAATACCACTTATTTGATTATTTTTATATACAGTGTTTCTTTGTTAATCAGCCATGCTATGAACAACAATCTTGGCGAGTTATCATTTCATCATCAAAAACACGTGGAATAATGAACGAAATTATGACTACCAAATACCAACTGCTATCCTACTGCTCGTATGAGAGAGATCATCTGTCTACGACAACTTCTCCTTCCCACTGAAAAGAACAATAATGATTTATATTCATGCCTAGCAAAACAAGGTGTGTGCCTCACCGCAAAATAAATATCATGAGACTGAGAAGGTTAATCAAGCAAGATGGTGAGACAAAGTACCGCCAACAATAAAAAGCATGTTTGGCATGTCATTTATTTCACAAAGTACCGCCAACAATAAAAAGCATGTTTGGCATGTCATTTATTTCACAAAGTACCGCCAACAAAGAAAAGCATGTTTGGCATGTCATTTATTTCACCTCTTGAAACAATAAAGAAGTGATCATTGATGATAACCTCTAGTCATGGGTAGTGCCATAGCCTCTGTACCATGGCCTTCCTCTGTCTTGGATTAAGAGTTCTGTTGCTTGAGGGTACACTTGGGCACACCATTCTATCTTATTTCTCTACCTCTTGTTTTGTTAAAGTTTTTATAGTTTATTTAAGATATGTTTATTCTAATGTTATTGTTCTTAAAATCTTATATTTTTCCTTGTTTCCTTTCCTCACTGAGCTATTTTCCCTGTTGGAGCCCCTGGGCTTATAGCATCCTGCTTTTCCAACTAGGGTTGTAGCTTAGCATTTAATAATAATAATAATAATAATATACATATATATACATATATATATATACATATATATTTATATATATATATATATATATATATATATATATATATATATATATATATATATATATATATATATATATATATATATATATATTATGTGTGTGTGTAATTTCATATTACATTAGTCTTATACAAAGCTTTATTAGCAACATCTTTACTGATCACGGCAAAACCATCTCCATATTCTCATATTCTTTCATTATTCAGTTTCCAGTCTTCACACATCTTTAGGTCAAGAAAAAACATTTAAAACAAAAGATCCAAAGAGGTTCGTTACTCTTTTAATCAAAGGGATTAAGAGATGAAAATACCGGATTAAAATAACCAATCAAGACAAGTAACTATCAAGGAATAGATTAGAACAGTCAGGGAGAAGTGATATTATAAAGATAACGTATGGACATTTCTTATAATTCCTTGAAAATATTAATTAATAGAGAGTGAGTAAACAATTATCGTCTGACGTATAGTGCCAAATTCAGTTATTCGGAAATGTCTCGTTTCTAGGCATTATGAAATGTCTTTTTATTAACTTTTTCACTGTAACCAGTGTGCGGCTAAATCTCTCTCTCTCTCTCTCTCTCTCTCTCTCTCTCTCTCTCTCTCTCTCTCTCTCTCTCTCTCTCTCTCTCTCTCTCTCTGTATATATATATATATATATATATATATATATATATATATATATATATATATATATATATATATATATATACATATACATATACATATATATTATATATATATATATATATAGATAGATAGATAGATAGAGAGATATGATTGAATGACTTCGACTTTATTTCTATTAAGATTTAGACTACCAACAAAGAACGGCAGAAAAGCAAAGAGTAAATTTTTCTTCAATTTCTTGTTTACCCCAAATGTTCTTTTTTCTGTTGTTAATGGAGTCAAATGACCCGGGAAATCCAAATCTCCGAAAAAAAACAAGGTCATCGACTTAAGATGATCCCTAAGGTCAACCAGATCCTAATCTTTACAGCCTTGGACGAATAAGATGGCTCCTTGAGATGACTCCAGATCAAGGACTGCCTGGACTGGCCACAGGGTGTTCCAGACTGATGGGAGAATTTCATAATTTTCTTACAGTAGGATGAATTGCTTTTCTACAATCGGTTACATCCCTATTATCATTATCATTATTATTTTTACTTGCTAAGCTACAACCCTAGTTGGAAAAGCAGGATGCTATAAGGCCAGGGGCTCCAACAGGGAAAATAGCAGTGAGGAAAGGAAAAAGGTAAAATAAAATATTTCAATAACAGTAACAAGAAAATAAATATCTTCTATATAAACTATAAAAACTTTAACAAAACAAGAGGAAGAGAGATAAGATAGAATAATGCGCACGAGTGTACCCTCAATCAAGAGAACTCTAACCCAAGACAGTGGAAGACCATGGTACAGAGTCTATGGCACCACCCAAGACTAGAGAACAATTATTTGATTTTGACCCAAGACTAGAGAACAATGATTTGATTTTGGAGTGTCCTGCACAGGAAAACATGAATACTGAACCTAAGTTACCACCAGTGCCTTGTAACAGCCAAGTTATTAAAATTACAATGAACATTATGTTGTGAAACAGGGTCACAATGAGATGAAAAAACAGACAGTAAAAAAAAAAATTAAAATATATGTACCAATCACGAATTGGTGAAAATATTTCCCCTCACGAAATATAAAACAATATATCTAAACAAAAACGATTTGCTTGTTACAACAGACAATCACAATGAGATAAAAACCTAACTCAGTTAAAAAAAAAAGTAACAATTACGAATTTGTGAAAATATTTCACCTCAGGAACAAAAAAGAACATCTAATTAAAAAATTATTTGACATACGACAGACAGATATTGGAGACAGAATATCTGTTTCTACTGTTTCTTTTTGAAACGGTCGAGAATCTCTAGAATCTACATAATCTCAACCGTTAAAAAACAGTAGAGACGGAAATCTATTGGAACAGACGTCCCACTGGTCTGGTCAGAAAGACCAGCTCAATCAGGAGGGTATTAAATCTCTTTTTAAGCTGCCACCCTTAAAAGGTCACAGCAGCATCGACATCCAGGTAGGCCGCTACCTTTGCGCTACCAATAATGGGCAAGTGGGTAACTGTAAGGCTTTTCCTCCCCACCTCGGCTTTAGACAAGAGGATTAGTGAGAAGAATGAGATGAAGAGCTACAATCTTAACAGTGACTGACTGATGACTTCTGGCGGGACAACAATCTTCTTAAAAACTGACTTCAATCTGGCAGGATAACAATCTTCTTAAAACTGACTTCATTTTAAAAACAAATGAAACTGACATGATTTCTGATTGGACAACAATCTTCTTGAAAACTGACTTCATTTTAAAAACAAATGAAACTGGCTGATGATCTCTGGTTGGACAACAATCTTCTTAAAAACTGACTTCATTTTAAAAACAAATGAAACTGGCTAATGACTTCTGGCGGGACAACAACATTCCTAAAACCTGACTTAATTTTAAAAAACAAATGAGTAACACGATTGACATCACAATGAAGTTATCGAAGCCCCAAACAGTTGCCAAGCTAGAACGTAAAACACGTTTTCGTAAATTATTTAAAATTTATTTGTAAAATATCCACTGAAATTATAAAATACAGATCAGTTAAATATTGCAATGACTGGATAAGTGGTCTGTTTCTTTCAGTATCTCAAGATACAGTTACAAGAAAAATACAGATTACAATATCCTTCTCACACGCTAAAACACACACACACACACACACTCTCTCTCTCTCTCTCTCTCTCTCTCTCTCTCTCTCTCTCTCTCTCTCTCTCCTCTCTCTCTCTCTCTCTCTCTCTCTCTCTCTCTCTCTCTATCTCTCATTTATATATATATGTGTGTGTATATATATATATATATATACATATATATATATATAATATATATATATATATATATATATATATATATATATATAGACACACACACACACACACACACACACATATATATATATATATATATATATATATATATATATATATATATATATATATATATATATATATATATATATATATATATATATATATACACACAACTAAAGTATTATAGAAAATAGTAACGTCACAATTAATAAGTCACAACTGGAGAAATACGACACTTTGATAATGTCAGCACCAAAACAGGTATGGTGAAAACTGTTGACGTAATACAAGCTACATATCTTATGCTGTTATATAATCGGCCCAAAACTTCTCGTGCTCAGCGAATCATAAAGACATAAGGACCTTGCATAGACAGCTTGCTTAGGCTAAGGTTGGATTATGATAACGACACAAATGATCTCAATACATTGTACTTAAAGTACGAAGAATAAAAACAACCGAAATATTAAGGATGGTAAATGTATATTTTCTAATAAAAAAAACACAATGTCTGATGAAAAAGATGATACGAATCACGAAGTTTATTATAAGTTAAATATTAACGATTAAAAAAATTCAGATTAATAGCCATCTAGAACTTCAACATGTAAAACATTTCAAAAAATAGCAACGCTAAATGTTATCTGAAACACATTTCAGTATTAAAATTCAATATAATAATAAGTTTGTCCAATGTGGCAAAATTTAAGTATTAAAAATAAAATAAAACTACACCTAAGGCACTTTACTTAAAGACTTAACGATCAAATATCTTCAGTTAACTTCAAACTTTAGCCTCAGCTTAGCTTCAGATTTTGTCCATAGCTTAACTTCAAAAGTTTAGCTTCAGATTTCAGCCACAGCTTAGCTTCAGATTTCGGCCACAGCTTAGCTTCAGATTTCGACCATAACTTAGCTTCAAAAGTTTAGCTTCAGATTTCAGCCACAGCTTAGCTTCAGATTTAAACCATAGCTTAGCTTCAGATTTCAGCCACAGCTTTGCTTCAAAAGTTCAGCTTCATATTTCAGCCATAGCTTAGCTTCAAAAGTTTTGTTTTAGAGTTCAGCCCCTGCTTAGCTTTAAAAGTTTAGCTTCAGATTTCAGCCACTACTAAGCTTCAAAATTTCAGCTTCATATTTCAGCCATAGCTTAGCTTTAAAAGTTTAGGTTCAGATTTCAGCCACAGCTTGGCGTCAAAAATTAGCTTCAGATTTCAGCCATTGCTTTGCTTTAAAAGTTTAGCTTCAGACTTTAGCCACTCCTTAGCTTCAATTTTCAGCCACTGCATAGCTTCAAAAGTCTAGCTTCAGATTTCAGCCACTACTAAGCTTCAAAAGTTTAGCTTCAGCTTAGTCTTAAACTACATCAGGAAGAAATATTCAAGGGCCACATATCAAATGAATAATTAAAAAAAAAATATTCTTTACCAAAAAAAAAAAAGCGTTTATAACTTTATAAGATCACCATCACCACCATTATTCACAATTATCCTCAAAATCAGCTGAACATCGATTGTGATCTATCCAGGACGGTGACATTAGAGTGGCAATGCAGCCAGAAGCTTAAGACGGTTGGGAGTGAGTGGGGAGATATGGGGAGCAGGTAGGGGGTAGAAGAGAGGAAGTGGAGGAGGGGGGTAGACTCACACGAGAGGAGATGGGGAGCAGGTAGGGG
>NC_090732.1:162050560-162070560 GCF_036898095.1 Palaemon carinicauda | reverse complement strand
AATGCAAATACGCCCCATTAAAAAGAATTGATTATAGTTTCATTGTTATTGTTTAACTTGGCTGTATTCATTAGTTTATCTTAGTTGAAGGATTTTTTTTACATTGTCTTCGGTAGACACGAAAATAGAGATTTTGTTACTTCAAACCCAGTTCTAATAATGACAATTTCCAAATGGGTTACCTTTGCCTATTTTGTGTTTTTAATCTGGTGTCATTAGAGCTATTTCATCTATTTAAAGGCTACTCATGAACGGCAGAGGCAAGGGACAATGACAATGGCCTAGAGACTGAACATATTAATCAGCTTCCAAGCCCCCCCCCCCTCCTAGTTATGACCAGGGAGGGCCAGGCAATGGCTGCTAATGACTCAGCAGGTAGACCTATAGGCTCTCCCTGAACCCCTATCTCTTTCTCACATGGATAGTGAGATTGCTGACACTACAAGAAGCTATCAATCTTAAGCTGGTCTCGAACCCATATCCAGCAGAACACCTGGCAAGGATGTTCCCAATAGGCCTCCCTGTTGAGTACCCTTGTAAACAAACATTAGGTCTCCCTTTAAGCCTCTTACTTTGGATGACAATCATGCGGTTGCAAGGAAAAGTCTTCATAAGTTTTCAAATTCTTATCTCGATTCCGATTTCTCTGGGGACTGGTCTTCCTTCAGGGGATGGTTTTATTACCAAAGTTTTAATATCAATTTTATTTTCAATTCTTTAGCTTTCGCTGTCCTATATACCTGGTGTCGCAAAAACAGCCTAAGGTCGCAAGCTCTATCGATTTCTTATAGCCTTGGTTATAGTCCCATTACGTTGATTGGAAAGTCTTGTTCTGAGTTTTTTTTTTTCTAGTCTTATGGAATTCAGTTGTGTGATCAATGATTTGTTATAGTTTTTAAGTATTGAGTTGTCTGTATTGAACACAGAAAGCAACTACGTTTTTCTTTTGTTTGCTTGTTTTGGGTGGCCCGAATGATGAAAGGTTAGCATAGTAACGGGGTGAATAAGGTAAGCTTGGGTAGCTGGGTGATTAATGTTAGCATAGGCAGCGGCGTGATTAAGGTTGGTATAGAAGTGGGGTGATTGAGGTTAGTTTCGATAGCGCGATGATTACGGTTAGTATAGGGAGCGTAGCGATTAAGGTAGTTTAGGGGGCGGGTTGATTAAGGTTATCATAGGTAGGGGGTGATTAAGGTTAGCATAAGTACCTGGGTGGTTAAGGGTAGCATAACGAGGTGATTAAGGTTAGCATAGGTAGGGGGTAATTAAGGTTAGCATAGGTACCTGGGTGTTTAAGGGTAGCGTAAGTAGCGAGGTGATTAAGGTTATCATAGGTAGGGGGTAATTAAGGTTAGCATAAGTACCTGGGTGATTAAGGGTAGCATAAGTAGCGAGGTGATTAAGGTTAGCATAGGTAGGGGGTAATTAAGGTTAGCATAAGTACCTGGGTGATTAAGGGTAGCGTAAGTAGCGAGGTGATTAAGGTTAGCAAAGGTAGGGGGTAATTAAGGTTAGCATAAGTACCTGGGTGATTAAGGGTAGCCTAAGTAGCTAGGTGATTAAGGTTAGCATAGGTAGCGAGGTGATTAAGGTTAGCAGAGGTAGGGAGTAATTAAGGTTAGCATAAGTACCTGGTTGATTAAGGGTAGCGTAAGTACCTGGGTGATTAAGGGTAGCATAAGTAACTAGATGATTAAGGTTAGCATAATCCAGTTTCTATGGGACCAATCATTTAACATACGTTGCTATCTGAAAGATAGCAACGTATTGACATTTCTGCTACTGCTAGAAATGTCAATCAAATTCAGAGCTCAGATTATGATATTCGCGATTCTTTAAGAAATACTTGTTAAAATACCTCAAAATTCATGATATGGATTTGACCGGTATGAATGACAGATCAAACATGTGTAGACCTCCAGTTCGTGACTTCCTCGCATCGTCCGTGGGAATTGCGTCTTGGGGTGTGTATATTTGAAAACGTGGTTGGATATAGAGGTTTAACTGGTATTTATTTACGTATATTTATATGCACGCAGGCATGGAAATGCATGTTGTGTGGCGAATAACATTTTTGTTTGAGTGTATTTTGGCGAATAACATTTTTGTTTGAGTGTATTTTGGCGAATAAGATTTTGGTTTGTTAATCTACATGTTGGAGTGTATTTATCCAATTAAACTTTTGTTTTTGAAAATACATGTTGAGTGTATTTTGGCGAATATTTTTTTTTTGTGTTAATATACATGTTTGAGTGTATTTTGGCGAATACATTTTTTTGTTTTCGAACATACATGTTGAGTGTATTTTGGCGAATATTTGTTTGTTAATATATATGTTTGAGTATTTTGGCGAATACATTTTTTTATTTGTTATTAAATATGTTTGAGTGTATTTTAGCGAATTAACTTTTTTTTAATATACATGTTTGAGTATTTTGGCGAATGAATGTTTGAGTATTTTAGCGAATGATTTTTTTATTTTTGAATATACTTGTTTGAGTGTATTTTGGCGAATAAATTTTTTTGAACATGTTTGAGTGTATTTTGGCGAATAAATTTTTTTGAACATACATGTTTGAGTGTATTTTGGCGAATATTTTTTTTTATTGGGAAGCTGAGAAAGTCAAAGCATTCCAATTCAAGCCAAAATGTCTTGTACCTCACATTCAACGTCATACAATATTTAAGAAAAAATCTTTAGAATTCTTAATGGCAGAAAATTTTATTTTAAAATTAGAGAAATTAACGAGGAAGCAATTGAGTGATTAATCACAATAGAAATTACTTATCATTTACGCACTTTGTATTGTAGTGTCATTTCTGGGTCTCGGTTATTTCTTCGAATTTAATGATAAGGTCTTAGAATTTATGAGACGTTTTATATGTATGGATTCTGTTTAAGAACCCTGTGTGATGAACAGTTCGTAAGTCGGAATCTAAGTTGCATTTTGAATTTCCGAGCTGGTAATGTTATTAATGAGAGAGAGAGAGAGAGAGAGAGAGAGAGAGAGAGAGAGGTATACACAAGTCTTGAGGTATTCCCTCTTGCAAATAGTGTCGTTATTTAGTTAGTGTTTGCTGTCTCCATTGAGGTGATATATATATATATATATATATATATATGTATATGTATATATATATAATGATATAGGAAATATTGATTATAATGTTACTGTTATAGAAATATTTTATTTTTCCTAGTTTCTTTTCCTCACTGAGCTATTTTCCATGTTAGAACCCCTCAGCTTATAGTATCCTGTTTCTCCAACTATGGTGGTTGCTTAGCATGTACTTGTACGCTCTTGAAATGTTTGCCTCTTGAAATGTTTGCCTCTTATAATTAACCAGACTGGAATGAATGCCCTAAAGATACGTCTTGACAGTAATTAGTTTAACTTGGTATTACATGACCCTGTTTTCACAGTTATCTCCACCACCAAGACAAAGCCAGGGTCAAAGAACAGCATCCGGATGAGTTATGGCACCGGTGCAGTTAAGTTCTCTTCCGGGGTGGCTGTCTTAGACAGATGGGCTGATCCCCGTGGTTTTCATTATATATATATATATATATATATATATATATATATATATATATATATATATATATATGTATATATATATATATATATATCGTGTCAGTTTTCGTGATTTCTACACACACACACACACACACACACACACACATATATATATATATATATATATTTCCTTATTATTTCCGGTCACACTCAGCTCGCCCCGTCCCTCGGGTAAGGGAGGGGAAGTAGTCATGCCCTGTTAAGTGGAGTGTGTGATTATGTGCCTATATGAATATTTAGTCGTCATTTTCTACGGGTCGCATACACTAATATATTTGTAGATATTATGATATATATATATATATATATATATAGCATTGAATCATCTTGATTCCAGTTTTTTTTTTCCTGAAGACTAATTTTTACAGCATCAGACATAAACAGTATATCCGTAAAAACCAAGTAAACAGTTTATTTACCATTGCTATATGGGTCTCTCTGGTCTATCAAGCAAAACCTATAGATCTTTGTTATTGTTATTGTTTTTGTCGTCGTAAATCTTATTTACGACTTGTAATGAGTAATGAGGAAACATGCTCGAGTGTACTCTCAGTTCTCTCAGTTGATGTATCTTTGTTTCGAGTGGATGACCTTCCTTTGTTGCAAGCGTTCGAGCCCAAAAAAAAAAAAAAAAAAAAAAGAAGAAGTAGTATGTCACCCGGTAACTTTGTGTCTGTCTCTCTTGTCTTTGTGTTTGTGTGTGACGGAATGTTGTATTGACGGGCCCGGAGATGATAATCCCGTTTCCTTGTATTGTAAATGTTTGTTATTATCTCTCTCTCTCTCTCTCTCTCTCTCTCTCTCTCTCTATATATATATATATATATATATATATACACTAAATGTATTCGGTATATATATTTATATATATGTGTATATATATATATTTATATATATATAAATATATATATAGATAGATAGATAGATATATATATATATATATATATATATATATATATATATATGTATATATATATATATACACAGTATATAAATACGCACTTATATTTATATATATATTTATATATACACGTACATATATATATATATATATATATAAATACATAGAGTATATAAATACGCACACACACATATACATATATCTATCTATATATATTTATGTATATATATATAATGCTTTAGGTCTCTCTCTCTCTCTCTCTCTCTCTCTCTCTCTCTCTCACTCTCTCAATATTCGTCCCTGTATCTATTCCCCCATACGGCATTTAATTCCATGCGTGCATTTACAGCCATTTAGATAAGCTCTCATACCTATCTATACCAAAACGTATTTACCTTGGGTACTATTAATTTTAAAGGGAGTTGTGGGTGGAGGATTTATGGGCGGGTGGGTGGTGGGTGGTTGGGTGGGCCGTGGGCGGTTTATGTGAATTAGGGACGTGGTTTGCTACTTAATAGAAAGTCAGACGAGGAACAGGGGAAACTTCAGCTGGGACCAGGTTTTTTTGTTTTATATTGCTCTCGGTCATCTTTCTCTTTTCTTTTTTCTCTCTTGTCTTTTTTTCTCTTCTATTTCCTCCTGGTTCCTCGTTGCGTTTCTCCTCTCTACCGGTTTTCTTGTGTGTCGGATTTGTTAAGGAGGTGCAGTAGAAACAGGAAAATGGACTGGAAATGCTGGTAACAGACAAGTTCAGCTAAAGAGAATATACAGTATTACAGAAATAAGTTGGAAATGAATATGTAAAATGCTTGGATTTTTTTAGAAATTATTTTGATTCATATATCTCATATTCAGGAATAATATAAATTTTAAAATTCTTTGTTTTTCATCTAGTTCAATTCATATACCTCCTATTTAGAATGAATAATATGAAATGGTAAAATTCATTGTTTTTCTTCATTTAGTTCAATTCATATACATCGTATTTAGGAATGAATAATATAAAATGGTAAAATTCATTGTTTTTGTTAATCTAGTTCAATTCATATACATCTTATTTTGGAATGAATAATATAAAGATGTAGAATTCATTTTTTTTTTATTTAGTTTATTCCATATACCTCATATTTTGAATGAATAATATAAAATGGTAAAATTCATAGTTTTCTTAATCTAGTTCAACTCATATACATCGTATTTAGGAATGAATAATATAAAATGTAAAATTCATTGTTTTTCATAATCTAGTTCAATTCTTATACCTCATTCAGGAATGAATAATACAAAGATGTAAAATTCATTGTTTTTCATAATCTAGTTCAATTCATACATCGTATTTAGGAATGAATAATAGGACATTTTAAAATTCATTGTTTTTTTTAGTCTAGTCCAATTCATATACATGTATTCAGGAATGAATAATATAATGATGTAAAATTCATACTTTTTCTGAATCTAGTTAAATTCATATACCACATATTCAGCTATGAATTTGAATTATATTCAGTTTGATTTAACAAAACCAAATTTAACGTACTATGTAAGAGAGTGGCTAATAAATAGACCTGGTTTTCCCTAACTACATGGAATAAAACTAGTTCATGACACAAAAGTTCCATAGCGTTGTTCACGGTAGTATGCCGTGTTTTACAGCTAACGAATTGTGTCTTTAGTTTATATGTTCTTTAATTGCGTCTTGCATAAATGAACTTCATTAGAAATGTAAGGGTGGGATTCGAAATTATACACGCATACATCCAGACAGTGTTGTTTCAAACATAGAAGGGAAAGTAACTTTAATACGCGATTCACTAGTGATTACATAAATGGGTTGAAGCCAACATATTATTATTATTATTATTATTATTATTTTTATTATTATTATTATTGTTATTATTATTATTATTATTGTTGTTGTTGTTGTTATTTTTATTATTATTATTATTGTTGTTGTTGTTGTTATTTTTATTGTTATTTTTATTATTATTATTATTATTATTATTATTACTACTAGCTAAGCTACCACCTCAGTTGGAAAAGTAGGATGCTATAAGCCCAAGGGCTCCAACAGGGAACCATATCATATTGAGGGAATAAATAACCTACAAGAGAAGTATTGAACAATTGAAATAAAATATTTTAAGAACAGTAACAACATTACAATAGATATTTCATAAATAAGCTATGAAGAGAGACTTATAGCAGCCTTTTTAATATAATAACATTCTCTGCAAGTTTGAACTTATGAAGTTTCAGCGATTCAACAGCTCACACATTTACATTCCCACGCAACTGCAATGCCCTCTTTAATTCATCGTCCATCGTACTGAATACTGAAGTATATTATTGTTTATTTAACTGAACAAATATTATTATTATTATTATTATTAGCCAATCTACAACCCTGAATACTAAAGTATTATTATTGTTAATTTAACTGACCAAATATTATTATTATTATTATTATTATTATTAGTATTATTAGCCAATCTATAACCCTGAATACTGAAGTATTATTATTGTCAATTTAACTGACCAGATATTATTATTATTATTATTTTTATTATTATTATCATCATCATCATCATCATCATCATCATCACTAGCCAAGCTACAACCCTAGTTGGAAAAGCAAGATGCTATAAGCCCAAGAGCTGAAACAGCGAAAAATAGCCCAGCGAGGAAAGGAAGCAAGGAAATGAACCATATAAGAAGTAATTACCAATTAAAATAAAATATTTTAAAAAACGCCATTGCTCTATTTTGTAATCGATGACTGAGCTCATCTCCTGGACTCAATGTCGGCGAAGGAGATGGTCGATATTTTAACTGTGATATCGAATGTGGGGGACTGGATTGAGTCGGTCTCTAGGCGAATATGCGAGCTTGCGCACACACCAAGAGACATGGCTTGCTCGGAAACGGTATTCATGACTGAATTATTTATGTATTCAATATTCTTAAGGGGAAGAAATGATACAGGTAATTCCTCGAAATTTGTACACGTCTTGTGCACGACTTAGAAGTCGAGAAATGTGTTTTTATTGATTGACAAAGGACGTAATTTTAATGCCATACTATGTGTATGCATATGTATGTAAATAACAACTGGACGAGCCATGTGGTTATTTTAACGGTCTTCGACGTATTTATGCCATACAATGTGTATGCATATGTATGTAACTAACAACTGGACGAGCCATGTGGTTATTTTAACGGTCTTCGACGTATTTATGCCATACAATGTTTAGTTTTTTGTGTGTATACATATGTATGTAACTAACAACTGAATTAGCCATATCATAATTTTAATGGTCTTCGACGTATTCATGTCACACAATGTTTATTATGTGTATGCATATGTATGTAAATAACAACTGGACGAGCCATGTGGTTATTTTAACGGTCTTCAACGTATTTATGCCATACAATGTTTAGTTTTTTGTGTGTATACATATGTATGTAACTAACAACTGGACTAGCCATGTAATTTTAATGCTCTTCGACGAATTTATATATTCATGTAATGTATAGGTATTTGTGTATATTATATTATGTAACTAACCACTGTACTAGCCATCTGTAGACGGCAGGATGGGAAATAGGAAGAGCAGGACCCACTGAGATCCCGAGGAAGCTGTCAAGTGAGCATGAAGGAAGTCTGGACAGGGAATATAGATGAGACAAAAGAACCAAGGGGGTGTGGGGGAGGTGGTGGGGGGGAGAATGGGACGTTCGAAGGGTACCTCTACCTATAATGCGTGTTTGTACGTGCGTACGTGTGTGTAACACTCGACGGGTGACTAAGGTTTTGTTGGTAGCAACATAGTGCCAGATACTGACATCGATTCTCGAATGCACACACGCACGCCTCGCTAACCTTCCGTACTCATTGAGTCTCCGTCTACCACTGATTCTACCTTCTACACTCTTGGCTATAACTGATTCTACCTTATATACAATCTACACTTTTGGCTATAACTGATTCTACCTTCTAAATAATTTACACTTTTGGCTACTATTGATTCTACCTTCTACACGTTTGTCTATAGTTGATTCTATCTTCTACACAATCTACACTTTTGTCTATAACTGATTCTACCTTCTACATAATCTACACTTTTGTCTATATTGATTCTACCTTCTACATAATCTACACTTTTGGCTATAACTGATACTAACTTCTAAACAATCTACACTTTTGGCTATAACTGATTCTACCTTCTACACAATCTACACTTTGCTACCACTGATTTTACCTTCTACTCAATCTACACTTTTGTCTATAACTGATTCTACCTTCTACACAATCTACGCTTTGCGCTATAACTGATTCTACCTTCTAAATAATTTACACTTTTGGCTACCATTGGTTCTACCTTCTACTCAATCTACACTTATGGCTAATACTGATTCTACCTTCCACACAAGCTACATATTTTACTATTTTCTACTCAATCTACACTTTTAGCTGGCTATCACTAATTCTACCTTCTTCACAACCTACACTTGGTTACCACGGAATGTATCTTCTAAACAATCTACACTTTTGGCTACCACTCATTCTACCTTCTACACAAACTACACTTTTGGCTACCACTGATTTTACCTTCTATACAATTTACACTCTTAGCTACCATTGATTCTACCTTCTTCACTCTTGGAGACCATCGCCTTTTTCTTATCAATTGTATTTAACTTAATCTGTCCCTATGTCGTTCATGTAAAGTTTTATTTAATCAGACCACATAGAATAGAAGTATCTTTTTAAACCCGAGTTGCACATTTATTAGCTCAAAATTTAAATTTTTGACCGTATCTGTATCCAAAAATTCCCAAGCTCATATTTCCAACTTGGAAACGTATAGGGTCGCATTTGAATCCTTAGCAATTGCGTATATATTTAGTCCGCCATTTGACCGTATCTGTACCCAAAAATTCCCAAGCTCATATTTCCAACCTGAAATGTATAGGTACGTATTTGTATCCCTAGTTATTGCGTATATATATATATATATATATATATACCGCCATTTGTCCGTATCTGTACCCAAAAATTCCCAAGCGCCTATGTTCAACTTGAAATGAATAGGTACGTATTTGAATCCTTAGCTATCCCGTATATGTTTGGTCCGCCATTTGACCGTATCTGTACCTAAAAATTCCCTAGCTCATATTTCCAACTTGAAATATATAGGCATGTATTTGAATCCCTAGCTATTGCGTATATATTTGGTCCGCCATTTGACCGTATCTGTACCCAAAAAATCCCTAGCTCATATTTCCAACTTGAAAAGTATAGGTGCGTATTTGTATTCTTAGTTATCGCGTATATATTTAGACCGCCATTTGACCGTATCTGTACCCAAAAATTCCCTAGCTCATATGTGCGACTTGAAATGAATAGGTACGTATTCACATCCACAGCTTTCACGTATATATATGCACCGTCAAAAATCTGTATATACACCTACAAGATATTGTATTGATGTTATTATTGGGACTTATAAAACTATCATGATGTATTTGTAGCCTCCAATATACTTGTTTACCTTCATAGACGTTAAGGTCATGCGAATATTTCTCTCTCCGTACTTGTTATTCAGGTGGCCACGCTGGTGCTGGTGAGTTCGAAAGGACCGTTGTTGTTTATAGTCCACTTACGTAATGTCTGCTTATGTGAACACTTGACCAGCATGGCATCGGTCCGTCATCTGTTAAGGGCAGAAGAAGGACCCATTAGATTTAAGGCAAGGGGGATCAAAGGTCCCCTTAGATTAAGGGCAAGGGAGATCAAAGGACCCCTTAGATTAAGGGCAAGGGAGATGGAAGGACCCCTTAGATTAAGGGCAAGGGAGATCGAAAGACCCCTTAAATAAAGGGCATACGAAGGATTCCTTGAATTAGGGACAACGAACGACCCCTTAAATTAAGGGCAACGAACAACGCCTTAAATTAAGGGCAGCGAAGGACCCCTCAGATTAAGGGCAACTGAAGGACCCCTTAGATTAAGGGCAACCGAAGGACCCCTTAGATTAAGGGAAATCGAAGGGCCCCTTAGATTAAGAACAAACGAAGGCCCCTTCGAAATAAGGGCAAACGAAGGACCCCACAAATTAACGGCAAATGAAGGACCACCTTAAATATGGGCTCCAGGGTAGAGATTATTTCAGACGACTCGTCCACACTTTAAGACGAGCAATATCATTTAAGGCTGGACCTGATGAAAGGTAAAACATGGGACCCATCCTAGAAGAAAGGGATATTCTCATATATTTAAACACTGAACTGATACATATCCCAGTACGTGGTTACAAGATTATAGAAAATCTCTTAGTAGTGTGATTTAGCTATTCCATTGAAAGAAAGGCTAATTCAATAGATGTATCTTGTAAGGTGGCATTATCCACAACGTTGTGTGCAACGTATCAAACGTTCTTTGTAGGATCCTTTGGGTCCCTAAATATTTTGTTTATCGTCTTATTGTGTTCTGTCATTCATTTTGGTTTCTTCTGTAGGGAGATATTGCCATCAGTGTATAAGTCATTATCGTCTAATCTCTTCCACCTTTATTAGTTTTGTTTTCTGACGAAAAGGGGATGTTATCTTTTTTCTTTTATGCTAAAAAATGAAAAAGGATTTAGGCTCTGTTATGTATGAAGAGAGAGAGAGAGAGAGAGAGAGAGAGAGAGAGAGAGAAGAATAATTTCAGATTCAAATCTACCAGGCTCTGTTCACTCAATGTCTTTACGTTGAGAGAGAGAGAGAGAGAGAGAGAGAGAGAGAGAGAGATATTATTTGCTACAGATTTGCATGCTGTGAGACAGTTACCGAAGCAAAGCATTTCTTACAGCAAGCAAACTATAGGTGGAGTTCCTCGAAGTCGTTTAGGCTTGGCTTAATATTGATTCCCTGCCAATCATGTTAAACATAAACTGACACATTATTTTTTTGACGTCTCCCCCTCTCGTAATTTGGTAGTAAAGTATGTGTTAATAAAACTGCGTAAATATCCTTAGAAAGGTTGGCAGAACAGTGCACGTAGAGTTGGTGGCCCCGGGAACATACATAAGCACATACCATGATGTACACGTACCTGCATACGATATGACATACATTATGGAGCTGTTTTGAATATGTACACCTGCGTGTTACTAGTTTTGGCCAACATAGGCTAAGAGTGTGTATTGTGTTTAGAGCTGTGCACAAACTTATGAAAAACATATTGAATGTTTCGTTTATTGCTGTGCAATTGCGTATTTGTATGCTTCATTCAGTTTTATATGTAATGCAGTATTTTGAATAATATATATATATATATATATAGAGAGAGAGAGAGAGAGAGAGAGAGAGAGAGAGAGAGAGAGAGAGATTTTCTAGTTTAGACTTTTTGAATTTTACTCTATTTTGTTCAAAAATTTTAACATTTATCCCTTGTGTATACAATAAAACAACAACAAATGCAACTATTTCTAGTCCACTGCAGGACAAAGGCCTCAGATAAAGTTTATTCATGTCTGGCATTGGCCAGTTTTCATCACCACGCTGGTGGGAGTCTAATTGCACACATCAAACCAACTTAGTATGGGTATCCCTGACTAGTACACCTTTGTTGATCATGGTATTACTCAAATTCTTTTATCACGTTAAGGTATCCCCACTCAGAAAGGAAATATGTGTACAGTGGTTTGCAAATCCTTTTGTACTGTGATCCAGAAAAGAAATCCTTTTGTACTGTGATCCAGAAAACAAATCCTTTTGTACTGTGATCCAGAAAAGAAATCCTTTTGTACTGTGATCCAGAAAAGAAATCCTTTTGTACTGTGATCCAGAAAAGAAATCCTTTTGTACTGTGATCCAGAAAAGACTTAAGTATACAATATTCTGCAAATCCTTCTGTAATGTGATGCTGTTGAATTCATTTCATAATTTTGCCTGCATTTGGACATCTGGTCATCACGTTTTTGCTGCACGACGAAATCGAAAGAAGAACTCGGTCTACTCTAAGAATGTTGCAAGAAGAAGTTATCTGTAATCAGGCAGTGTTCACCTTGAGTTCTCAAGTGATGTTTCTACGTGATGTCAGTTATGTAGTAATTTTTCGTGATTTTCTGTTATTACTATTGCTGTATTATTGTATTTTCCAAATTCATTTTAAGATGAGAGGGTTTTATTACTTAATATCAATAGCTTAGCAGGCTCTGAGGTTCTTCGAATCCTTTATTATTATTATTATTATTATTATTATTATCATTATTACTTGCTAAGCTACAAACCTAGTAGGAAAAGCAGGATGCTATAAGCCCAAGGGCTCCAACAGCGAAAAATACCCCAATGAGGAATGAAAATTAAGGAAATAAATAAACTACAAGAGAAGTAATGAACAATATAAAACATTTCAAGAACAGCAACAACATATTTTGACGAAAGAATCTTTAGGAGTTGTATAATTTAGGCTGGAGGAACGTAGAGAGTAGAGGTCCCCTTTTTTGTTTTGTTTCTTTTGTTGATGTCGGCTACCCCCCAAAATTGGGGGAAGTGCCTTGGTATATGTATGTATGTATGTATAATTGTGGTTGGCTAAATTTAACAGCACTCCTTTCTAATCGTATTTATTTTAAGAATTGTACTAATAAACCCTCCAACTTAGGTCAAAGAACGCTAATATTTTTTTTATTCTGGTCTCGGCGATAACCCGAGGCAGCACTTTTTTCTATTATAATGTAGGTCACCATCAATCAAGATCCCAATCAAGTATTTTACCGATTACTGAACATTGAACATAAGTGGCCATTTTTTGCACAGTACTGACATATCTGGGTTCATGTATCATTATAGGTTGTATCCAATATTTTATTACGTAATTATTCAATTACTAACTTAAACTTGTTTATATTGTGGAATGATACACTAATCAGGCAGTTGAATCTGTGGAATTTCAGAAAGTTCAAACTTGCAGCGAATGCATTCATGCTGAACAGGATGACATGAGTCTCTCTTCGTAGTTTAAATATGATAGATGTATTTTAACGTTACTGATCTTTTAAATGTTTTATATTAATTGTTCATTACTTCTGATATAGTTTGTTTATTTCCTTTCCTCAATTGAGTTTTTGCTTGTTGGAGCCCTTGGGCTTATAGCATCCAGCTTTTCCAACACTGGTTTTATCTTCGGTAGTAATAATAATAATAATGATAATAATAATAATAATAACAATAATAATAATAATAATAATAATAATAATAATAATAATAATAATAATAATAAACGCAACAAAGTAAAGAATATGGAGAAAATAGAAGTCCCAAGGTTAGGTTTAATAGAAATTTGCCATCTACTAAAACAAGTCCGAATAATAATTGTTCTTGTGAAGTCAATATATATATATATATATATATATGTATATATATATATATACATATATATATATATGTATATATATATATATATATATACATATATATATATATATTCTCGTGAATTCTATATATATATATATGTGTATATATATATATATATATATTCTCATGAAGTCAATGAATACACACATATATATATATATATATATATTATCACTGAAGCATCAAGCGAAGATTGTTGGTATATTATTTAGATATATGTAAAAGTATCTTGTGATCACATTTACATTGCGCTCATTTGTAAAGGGTCTATTGTTTAATTACTTTCTGGATGTTTTCAGTTTAGCAGGTCTTTCTTTTCGTGTAGCGTAAATCTCTCTCTCTCTCTCTCTCTCTCTCTCTCTCTCTCTCTCTCGATATGTAAGTGCGTGCACGAATTTACTGGCCTGCCTATGAGCACACTATCCAGGTGTTGACCTTGGTAGAATACCCCCTCGCCTACACTCGAATTCAAGACAGAACACATTCTCTCTCTCTCTCTCTCTCTCTCTCTCTCTCTCACCGTTTGTTTCTCTTTTTATGTGATGATTAAGGTAAAACCTTTTTATTTTGAATTTTTTTTTTGCTTTGTCATTTTATTTCAATCACAATGTTCCGTTGGTTTCATTAATCGTTTCTGGCTTTGTTAGATATTGAAAATGTTTGAAGATTTCCTTGGGAAAATAGCAAAAGCTTGAAGTTTTCCTTTGGTAAATAGAAAATGTTATGAAGATTTCCTTTGGAAAATAGAAAATGTTTGAAGGTTTCCTTTGAGAAATAGAAAATGTTTGAAGTTTTCCTTTGGAAAATAGAAAATGTTTGAAGGTTTCCCATGAGAAAGAAAATGTTTGAAGTTTTCCTTTGGAAAATAGAAAATGTTTGAAGGTTTCCCATGAGAAAGAAAATGTTTGAAATTTTCCTTTGGAAAATAGAAAATGTTTGAAGGTTTCCTTTGAGAAGTAGAAAATGTTCGAAGATTTCCTTTGGAAAATAGAAAATGTTTCAAAATTTCCTATGGAAAATAGAAAATGTAGAAGGAAATAGCAGTGACGAATGAACTTGACGTTCATCTCGCTTCCAGCAGTCATCAGTTCTTGAGTCATTTTCATGGAATTTTCGTCTTGCTGGAAGCTATCGCAAGGACCAACAGCTGCCCGATTTCATAGCGGTCATTTTCATAGAAGTTTTTATCGTCAGTATTTTTATATTTTATCTTATATCATCCTTTACTTGTTTTAGTTTTTTTTGATGTTCGTTTTTTTTTCGATGAGGTAAATATAACTGCTGCTTAATGAAGTGACGTCACTGTACACATGGCTGGCCTTGATTGGTCCACTGGACTGCATGACGTCACCAAACTGGTTAAGGGAGAGGGGTGGGGGGTGAGAGGAACCAGCCAGATGGCGACTTCTTATTATAAATTTCCTTATTTGTCTTGGCGAGATGGACGCCTTTGAGGAGGGAAGAGAGTCATGGGGATATGAATGAGGAGAGGATAGGTAAACAAGAAGAAAATTGTAAAAAAAGAAGAAGAACAAGATGCGAAAACGTAAAGAAAGAGGAATGAGCACATTCATAAAATGGCAAGAAAGATGGGAAGAGAATGTAAAGTGAAGGGAGGCTGGAGGCATTGGTGATAAGGGGGAATAACAAAAATAATGTAATAATAATAATAATAATAATAATAATATTAGCAAAGGAAGAGAAGAGGATAGATATTGTATTAAGTATTATGTTGTTGGAAAATCTCTCTCTCTCTCTCTCTCTCTCTCTCTCTCTCATGCCCTGACCCAATAAGAGATAATGCTCTTTAGCCTTCCAGAGCTATGCAAGAATATAATTCCTAATGATATATATATATATATATACATATATATACATATATATATATATATATACATACATATATATATATATATATATGTATGTATATATATATATATATATGTATATATATGTATATATATATATATATATATTAGGAATTATCTGGCATCCTAAGAAAGAGAGATATTAGGAGTTGTCTGGCATCCTGAAAGATAGATTAGGAATTATCTGACATCCTAAGAGAGGGAGAGATATTAGGAGTTATCCTAAGAGAGAGAGAGAGAGAGAGAGAGAGAGAGAGAGAGAGACGTAATTTGCTATTGCAGTGGGGTCTCTTTTCCTTAGTCTGCACTGGGTCCCTTTTCTTAAGACTGAACAGTAAATATGAAAGACCAAGAAGAAAGGAGTGTATTTAGCAAGATTCCTTGTTTCTCAGGCAGGGCAGCTATAAACTCCCTCACTTAGACGATCTCAAAGGTATCTGATTGTCGCTGTTTCGTATGCGGGGTGCGATACGTCCGAGGCATTGCCGAAGCTAAACCCTCTTAATCCTTCTAGCACGACGGTACACTCAGGCACACTATTCAGACACACTATTCTGACTGGTTCCTTATATGCTTCCTTTATTGGGCTTTTTTCCCCGTTGGAGCCCGTGGGCTTATAGCATCCTGCTTTTCCAACTAGGGTTGTAGCTTAACAAGTAATGATAGTAATAATACTGTCCAGTCTAAGAAAAAGGGATCCCACTACAATAGTTAATTACGTCTCTCTCTCTCTCTCTCTCTCTCTCTCTCTCTCTCTCTCTCATTAGGAATTATAGTTTTGCCTAAGCTCTGAACGGCTACTAAAGAGTAATATTTCCTATTGGGGCAGGCCATCCGAGAGAGAGAGAGAGAGAGAGAGAGAGAGAGAGGGGGGGATTTTCCAACCTAATACTTAATACAATGTCAATCCTCTTCTCTTACTTAGCGAATATACATAATTTTTGTTTTTCCCCCCATTATCACCAATTAGGGTTGTAGCTTAGCTAATATTGATAATAACTAGAACGGACACTCGGTAGAGCGCATACTTTCGCCTATATCATGTATATCACAAGATCTGCAATTGAATTATGCGCATTTTGGCATAAAAAAAAATTATCACGATATAGAAAAAAGGCATATGTTATTTTTTCGTGGCCTTATCCTTGACCTTTGGTCCAATCTCTCCTAAAATCTAATCAAATTGCCCTTGGATCATGGCCAACCATGTCACCAATTTTCATGTGATACACAAACACACAGACAGACAGACATAAAAACAAATAAACGCCAATCAAAACAGAACCTTCGTAAAGAAGTAGGCGAAGGTAATAATAGGTCAATAAGAAAGTTGAACGAGACAAGATAAAAATCTTACTGTTCCAAAGAAATAAACAAGATGAGAATATCCTTACTACCTTAGATAGCGAACATAAAATGACTGGGCCGGACAATTAAACCGTCGGTGGTCTTGTAAAGAATAGGACTTCTAGTCGTAGAGGGAAGGACCTGATGGTAGGACTTGTAAGGTGCGAATGTGGTCTTTATTATTCAGTGGCCATTTAGGTCCTATGATCCACAGGACTTGTTAGGGAATGTTGATTGCATGGTGTCTTGGACATACCAGGTTGTCTAATTGAATTAATGATCTAAAGGATTTGTTGTTGTGATAGTTAAGGTCCTGTATAATTATTATTATTATTATTATTATTATTATTAGGAGGAGGAGGAGGAGGAGGAGAAGGATTCTTTATTATTGTGATAATCAGAATCCTGCTAGGGTATCTTCATATTCTAATTCAATGAACTTAGTTTAGGATATTAGGATGCAGTATCCCATAGGACTTCCTGATAGGTGTTGGTTCTTGAATAGGAAAAAAGATTGTTTAGGAAGTGGACGTCAAGCCTTCTGTAGAAGGTGTGATCTTCCTTGAGATTTAATATACTGACCTCGGCTACATGTCCTTTAATCCTTGGTGCCTCTCTCTCTCTCTCTCTCTCTCTCTCTCTCTCTCTCTCTCTCTTGGACCTATTTGCTGGAATTTTGGATATAAACCTATTACAGACACAATTTTTTGCGTTCTTTACATTTCATCCCGAAGCGAAATATTCTTGGTGAATAGTGTTTCTTTCTGACATATTTATTAAGATTGTCTTATTTAGTCTATACCTCCTCTAATGAATTTGTAGGAGGTTATTTTTTGCCCCTATTTGTCCGTTTGTTTGTTCGTGAACAATTTCCTGGCCACAATTTTACTCATAGAGTAGTGAAACTTTCAGAGATTAATTGTCATGTTGAAACGTGGGAGTGATTCAATTTTGAAAGTCCATGGTCAAAGGTCAAGGTCAAGGTCGAGCAAAAGGTCGACCAAATTAACCCTAACCTTAACCTCCTTGTCACCACTACTGATTGTCACATAGACTTCAAATTCGTCTACGGTCCAAATTGATTCTGGGGAAGGCAAGCTGATTTCTTGAAATAAGCTGCCTTGGCGGAGGTCTGCACTAGTAGTGCTTTTCTTGTTGGAAATGTATCTGTTGAAGTGTAGTGCCTTTTTGCTGCCGTGTTTGTTTTCTAATTAGGATATAAACTTTTGATGGTGTTTATTGTTTCCTTCCCTTATTAGAACATTTTTGTTTTAGTTTTGCGATGCAGCTGGAGTGTTTGTTTCATTTCAGCTGCTGTTTATTGTCCAAAGCTATTTTGATATCTGTTTTTTACAAAGTCTTAATTTGTTATTACAGGTGTTTGTACAGGGTCGTGTTGTTTTCACGCTGTGAATGTACATTATCATCTCATATTTCTGTACATATTCTTTTTTTATTTCAAGGCAAATAGAGCCCTATCTACTTGAGTTTTCTTCTTCCTACATTTTGTTTGTTATTATTCGAAAACGAATTCTTTATGGTAGCAGTTTTGAAAAGGGAAATGACAAAAGCTTGTCTGATTGATCTAATATATGGTCACAAAACAGCAATAACGGTAATATTGATAATAATATCGATCATCTAATTGTAAAAGATGTTATTAGGAAAATATAATCAGTCTTACTTTATTATAAAGATGCATTGGTGAATGGAATATGCAACCTAACCAGGCCCAAAATAAACAAGAAAAAAGAATGAAGGCCAATCGATCTTAATCGTGAAGGGAATCACACTTACTAAAGGAACGTCTTATGAGTAAAGAATTAAAAAATCAAAGTAAGAAAGTAGAGAAATGAAACCGGCCGGTGGACTGTCTACTTTTAAAAAGCGCTGACTCGTAAATGTCCAAATATAATCATAGTGTCGAATTACTGATCACTAATCTGTATATAATAATAATGATATTACCTTGCCAATGTTGTGCATAGTGCTCGTACCTAGCTTGAGTTAACGTTAAAAGAAGAAAACAAGTCGAAGATATAGAACGAATTGAAGATCTTGTTATTGTAACAAGGTTGCAGTCTCCCCAGGTTGATGCTATAACTGCAGTCAGTTGTCAACAGTGCAACTGCAGAGGCTTTCATATCTCTTCTTCTCCTCTCTCTCTTCTCTCTCTCTCTCTCTCCTGTCGTCAAAATACGGTCTTGGCATTTTTACTGTAACTTGAGGAGCATTTTTAGCGTGACTTTGCACTTTACCCAAGATACGTGACCTTTACCTCTTTACTGTTCCTCTTTTCTGTTCCATTTGTTCCAGTTTTCAAGGCTCTGTTTTTAACTCTCAGCTTCTTAAATGTTGTTTGTGTTGAACCTGTTTTGCTGTACCTTTTATTTTTCCTATTTTTGAGGTTGATACTAATATAGTTATTGTTGTGGCAGTTACTGCTTCGTTTAATGTATGGGAAATTTTGTTATAATCAAATTCTGTTTTGTTGCTATGGTACATAATATTATGCTTAGGTCTTAGCATGGTGGTGTATTGTTGTTGTTGTTATTATTATTATTATTATTATTATTATTATTATTATTATTCCTAGTAGCGTAGATTATTATGTAACTAAGCCAATGTTTTTATTATTATTATTATTATTATTATTATTATTATTATTATTATTATTATTATTACAACTACTACTACTACTACTACTACTACTACTAATAGCTAAGCTAAAGCCCTAGTTGGAAAAGCAGGATGCTATAAGCCCAAGTGCTCCAACAAGGAAAAATAGCCCAGTGAGGAAATGAAATCAGGAAATAGATAAACCACAAGAGAAGAAATCAACAATTAATATATTTGAGAACATTAAGGTAGCCAAAATGATCACATCTGTAATTAACTTGGACA
>NC_090732.1:162046713-162050060 GCF_036898095.1 Palaemon carinicauda | reverse complement strand
AAAAATAACCCAGGGAGGAAAGGAAATAGATAAATCAATAAACTACACAAGTAACGAATAATTAATATGAAATACCTTAACAATAACAGCGTTAAAATTGATGTCATAGATATTTTAACTTCTTAACTATTTTGGTGGATTTTTATTAATTTCGTAAATTTTTAATCGGAAAATATACTGTATCTACATAGCATTTTGTGTTCTATTCTTGGTTTTACTTTCATGTTCCTTGACATCTATTTATTTTATTTATTTTATTAATGTTGCTTAAATTTATTGTTTTTATCATTAGGAATTCACTCTGCTTTTTTTTTAGTTATTTATTTTTATTTACATCGTCATATTCGACATTCTTATACAGGTTTTTTTTTTTTTTTTTTTTTTTTTTTTTTTTTTTTTTTTTTTTTTTTTTTTTTTTTTTTACCGGACCTGTACCGGTGAAAGATATAAGGTTACCTGTTACATCATCTTGAGGATTTATAAAATAGGGTACTGTTGCGTGGATGTTGTTCTTATTATTTTTTTCTCGCTTTTATAATCGTGTTTATTCCACCCTTTGTTCCTATTTACTGTTGAAATATGTTATTCGTGTACTTGTCATTCTTGCAATATTTTTATTATTATTTTCATTCGTGTTTGTGATCATACCTTATCTATTGTTAAAGAATGTTAGTCTTCTGACTGTGCATTTTATTTATTAATTATGATTGCAAAAGATATGTTTATTTTGGTTTTAACAGTTAAATTTATTAATAGACATGCATAAAGCTTTATACGTTTATCCTATTCAATCATTACGTTTGCATTATTTATGAATTAAAATCTATCAGATTATGACGATGTATAACACTCGATAATAAATTATAAAGTTGATACAAAATGAACATAACAACACTCTTGTTATGTGTTATGTTTCTGTCATCCACACTTGAATCAGCGCTTCTTAATCAACAAAGATCCGTGACCGACTTTTTCAATCGACTTACGTCTGATGGTTCAAGGTGTGACCTTGACGAACTTAGTTGACCTTCTATTGTGGATAAATCGCCTAATAACCTTCAATAATCCTTTTTTATTTATTTCTATGGATTTTGACCTTAAATTGACTTAGTATTAAAGTGTGTACTAGTTATAGAAACCATTTTTTTTTCTCGTGAGAGGCTGCTACTCTGGTTCGTGTTCATGGTGTTTAATATATATTTTAGCAGAAAAATAAGCTGTAAGCATTTCACGATAAATTATTTAGTAAGTTTGGTTCTGTTAGTAACTTTGGTGTGCGTAAAAAGGATTAATACTATTATTAACATGGTCATTATTATAATAATCTGATGTATTTCAATGTACTAATACTCATTTGACACTAGTAAATAAAGTATGTACTTATTATTAGAAACCATTTTTTTCTCATGCGAGGCTGCTACTCATGGGGTTTAATATATATTTTAGCAGTAAAATAAGCTATAAGCATTTCGCGATAAATTATTTAGTAAGTTGAGTTCTGTTAGTAACCTTGGTGTGCGTAAAAAGGATTAATACTATTGTTAGAATGGTCATTATAATAATCTGATATATTTTTTTCTACTTGATGTACTAAAATTCTTTTGACACTTTAGTAAATATTGTACTAATATTCTTATTGATACTAGTAAATATTGTACTAATATTCTTTTAACACTTTAGTAAATAATGTACTAATATTCTTTTGACACTTTAGTAAACAATGTACTAATATTCTTTATATTCTTTGAAACTTTAGTAAATAATGTACTAATATTATTTATATTATTTTGATGCTAGTAAATAATGTACTAATATTCTTTTGACACTTTTTGTTAAGAAAGCGATCTTCGAATACCCGACCGTCTGATTTACCTTCAAAAGAACAGATTAATGATATTCATGATTAGCAAGACCCCCTCAAGGCCACATAGTTTGCTTGCCTGCAAGCAGTAGTCCATATATGCGCGCACGCTCTCCTAGTGACCTCCATTGTTAGTGACCTCCACAATGGAGGTCGAGACACTGACCCAGAGTCCCAGACACGCACTTCATGTCCCTTTGATTCTTCTTCTTCTTCTTCTTCTTCTGCTGCTTCTTTTTCTTTCTTCCTACTTCCTTCTTATTTCTCTTTTTCTCTTCTTTCTTTTTCTTCTTCCTTCCTTCCTTCCTTCCTTCCTTCCTCCTCGTTCTTCCTTCTTCTTCTTCTTCTTTCCTTCCTCGTTCTTCCTACTCCATTACTTCCTCGTTCTTCCTTCTTCTTTTTCTTGTTCTTCTTCTTCTTCTTCTTCTTTCTTCTTCTTTTTCTTCTTCCTTCCTTCCTTCCTCTTCTTCTTCTTCTTCTTCTTCTTCTTTCCTTACTCGTTCTTCCTACTCCCTTACTTCCTCGTTCTTCCTTCTTCTTTTTCTTGTTCTTGTTCTTCTTCTTCTTCTTCTTCTTTCATCTTCTTTTTCTTCTTCCTTCCTTCCTCTTCTTCTTCTTTCATCCTTCTTTCTTCTTCTTTTTCTCTTCCTTCCTTCCTCTTCTTCTTCTTCTTCTTCTTCTTCCTACTTCCTCGTTCTTCCTTCTTCTTTTTCTTGTTGTTGTTGTTCTTCTTCTTCTTCTTCTTTTCTTCTTCTTCTTCTTTTTCTTCTTCTTCTTCTTCTTCTTCTTTTTTCTTCTTCTTGTTTCCCTATTCTTCCTTTTTTATTCTTCTTTGTTCTTCTTCCTCTTCTTCTTCTTTCCCTATACTTCCTTTTTTCTTCTTCTTCTTCTTCTTCTTCTTCTTCTTTCCCTATTCTTCCTTTTTTATTCTTCTTCCTCTATTCTTCTTCTTCTTCTTCTTCTTCTTGTGGTGGTTAGGTAGAGGCGCTTCTCTCGAAGCTTAATTTCGCTTTTTAGGTCAATCAATGCACGGGGCACCTACCTTCCCTACCCCTCCCTCCCGTGGGGTCCTTCATTCATTCCCTACCCCTCTCATATATAGGGATGGCCACATCGTCTCCTGTTGCCCTAGTTTTGGGTCGTGTCTTAGAGTTTAATTGTGGGGTCGTTCATTACGGAACTTGTGTGATTATATATATATATATATATATATATATATATATATATATATATATATATATATATGTGTGTGTGTGTGTGTGTGTGTGTGTATACATATATATATATATATATATATATAGATATATATATATATATATATATATATACAGTAAGTATATATATACATATATATTTGTAGTATTTATATATATATATATATATATATATATATATATATATACAGTAAGTATATACACTTACATATATGTAGTATATGTATATATAAATGTTTATATATATTTGTATATTTTATATATATACATAC
>NC_090732.1:162031713-162044213 GCF_036898095.1 Palaemon carinicauda | reverse complement strand
TAGCTATGGTAAACAGGTGTTCTAGGAGAAGAATACTCCAAAATTAAACCATTGTTCCCTAGTCTTGGGTAGTGCCATACCCAATGTACCAAGACCTTCCACTGTCTTGGGATAGAGTTTTCTTGCTTGAAGGTACACTCGAGCACACTATTCTATTTGTTTCCTTATTTCGTTGCCTCACTGGGCTATTATCCCTGTTGGAACCTTTGGGCTTATAGCATCCTGCTTTTCCAACTAGGGTTGTGGCTTAGCTAGTAATAATAATAATAATAATAATAATAATAATAATAATAATAATAATATTGATAATAATAATAATAACAGTATTTTAGTTGAGACATTTCTCTCTATGCTCTTGGCAAATTGAATTATCTTCGATGCCATTTGTTTTTACAATACCCATGTACGAGTAATCGCCGATGGTGTCTTTCTAATATAGAATTATCATTTATGACCTTTGGTGTTGCAACGCCAATCTATAAAAGAAACTATCACTCTCGTTGGTGTGCGTGGACGTGTGTGACAACGCAAATGAAATTGATAAACACTTGCTAAAGGCGATTGTGTTACACGAGTTGCTAAGGTCACATAATCAGAGGGCGTTTGAAAGTCCACGGTCGCCCTAACCAGGTAATGAGAGCGAACAGGAACGAGAACATGATTGCTCTTTTTTTGGATATTGGCATTCCTTGGAGTTAGAGAACATTTTGGGCATTTAGGAGAGAGAGAGAGAGAGAGAGAGAGAGAGAGGAGAGAGAGAGAGAGAGAGAGAGAGAGAGAGAGAGAGAGAGAGGACTATAATTATTTCCAATTAATACATTAGGTATTGTCCATATTAAGAATAGTCTAAAGCAGCAAGGATACAGATTTAAAAATTAAGTATACGAATAAGAGAGAGAGAGAGAGAGAGAGAGAGAGAGAGAGAGAGAGAGAGAGAGAGAGAGAGAGAGAGAGAGAGAGAGAGAGAGAGAGAGAGAGAGGATATAATAGAGATGTTCATTCAGAATTTTTTTGTACAAGTATTTGAGTATTTTCATGATAATGTTTTTATGTCTTTAATTACAAGATTACTTTTGTAAATAACGTATTAAATGAGTTTACTTTTGGTGTCAATGCCCCTTTCTGCTTGTGTCCTAAAATTCTCGCTGATTTATGTCATTCAGCTTTCTGGGGTTTATTTTTATTTACACCTTACACGAAACCCTGATATCTAAATGCATGAATAAACTGTTGTTCTCAATAATTACTAATGAAATAGATACGATATTGAGTTGTTTATTACTACGGATTTAGTCCTAGGCAGTAAAAGCAAAAATTTCCTGATATCGAGAAATCATGTTTATCGTCTTAAGAATCAATAAATTAAATTAATGCTCTAAAGCATAATGCACCGATATATCACTCGACTTGACCTGCTTTACCCCTTCTTGGAACTGAGGGTAAATAAATTAGTTTTTCTTATATATCACGACATAATTCGAGGGTTCTAAACCGTTCAAGAAATGGCCAAGGAAAGTTATGGATAGGATTATCTTTTTTTATTTATCTTTTCTTTGTCACGTGTGTCCTAGAATCACTTCGATTCTATTTACTTATGAAAGTTTTCCTAAGAATTCCCCCAGCTCCCATTAACCTATTTATTGTTTGGATTGATAGCTCTGGCGTCACACGGGTGGGGGTGGGGGTGGGGGGGGGGGGGGGGGGGTCGGAATCTCTTGGGTTTGCAATTACACGCGATTGGAGTGGACAGGGTGTGCCATGCGTTGAGAGTAATGAAAGCTTGCCCATATCAAATGAGTTTTATTTATTCATTACTCGGGAGTGAGGGCGTTTGGCAGTGGCGTGAAATTTCTTCGCCTAATTTAAAAATTGATCACTTAATAGATTTGACACATATTTGGCTTTTTAATATTTATCCCGAGGTGAATGTCATGACACATTTTGGGATTTTTAATATTTATATGAGATAATTGATTTGACACATTTTTGGGCTTCTTAATATTCATCTAGAGATAATTGTCTTGACATATTTTCGTCTTTTTAATATTCATCCCAAGATAATTGTCTTGACACAATTTGGGGTTTTTAATATTTACCTCGAGATATTGTCTTGACACATTTTTTGGCTTTTTAATATCCATCCCCTAGAGTTGTCTTGACATTTTTATACTTTTTAATAGTAATCCCGAAATGATATTTTTGAAAAATCTTTGTTTTTTCAATATTCATCCAAAGATAATTGTCTTAACACAATTCAGTGTTTTAATATTCATCCCGAAATAATTGTCTTGATATATTTTTACTTTTTTATATTCATTCCCATGATAATTGTCTTGGCATATTTTCGCCCTTGTAATGTTAATCACCAGATTACTTATCCAAAAAACCTGAGAGAGAGAGAGAGAGAGAGAGGAGAGAGAGAGAGGAGAGAGAGAGAGAGAGAGAGAGAGAGAGAGAGAGAGAGAGGAGAGAGAGAGTAATAATCCTCATCCTCATCGTTTATTTCCAATTAATACATTGGGTATTATAGATATTAAAATTAGTCTAAAGTATCAAGGATACAGATTTCAAAATTAAATAATACGATACAACTAGGGTTGTAGCTTAGCTAATAATAATAATAATAATAATAATAATAATAATCTTCATCAATTTTGCCATTGAACCCTTCCACTTGACCTTGAATTATCCATCCAAATAGAACCCCTATTTGTTCATCTGTGTTTATCGTTCCCTTATCGGGTATTTTATTGATATTGGTGGATCAGATCAAATTGCAATGGTTTGAGTCAGTTGTCGATTTCCTTAAAGGCACAGGAAGTGAAGGGAGGGAGACGTCGGTCCAAATTGTTCTTGTCATGTGTGGGAGGGCCGGTATGGTTGAAGGACTTTGCGAGAAAGTGGGCACTCGAGTAATTTTTTTTTTTAAAAAGTTTAATTCGATTAATATCTTTTTTTTTATATAAATTGTAGAAGAGTAGCTCAAGGTCTTTGAACCTTTTCTGTACTTTTATTTTAATTTAAATGGGTAATTTGATTCTTATAGTACTTAAACTGTTACAGAGTAGATCCTTTCTAGTAAAGAGTTATAGTAGCCTATTTGAAATTTCCTTGCATGTCGATCTGCTGGACTAGGGTTCGAACCCCGCTCAAGCTTGATAGTTTCTATTAGTGTCTGCAACCTCTCCATCCCTGTGATCTAAGGGTGTTTGGGAGAGCCTGTAAGTCTACTTGCTGAGTGCTCAGCAGCTGTTGTCTGGTCCTCTCTGGTCCTAACTTAGATGGAGAGGGCGTTTGGATGCTGATCATGTATATATATGGTCAGTCCCTAGGGTATTATCCTGCTAGGGCATTGTTGCTGCCCCCTTGCTTCTGCCATTCATGAGCGACCTTTAAAAACCTATAGAACCTTTAAGGCCAATATTACCCTTATTATTTTGTAATGTGAACTAGAATTGAAGTTTTATATTGAGTATTACATTTATAATTGTCAATGGTAGATCTTATTTGCAAAACCTAGCTTTGTTGAAGGGTTTGCGCGCTCTCTCTCTCTCTCCTCTCTCTCCTCTCCTCTCTCTCCTCTCTCATCTCTCTCTCTCTCTCTCTCTCTCTCTCAGACGTAGCTCTTTAAAAGAAGAAATTTGACGAGAGAGAGAGAGAGAGAGAGAGAGAGAGAGAGAGAGAGAGAGAGAGAGAGAGAGAGAGCCCATAGTTAATATTTCAATGATTTGTTCACTAAATACTTTACATCAATATTAAGAGAAGGCTTTGTCAAATGTGAAGTATGAAGGACAATTATTAGGAAGAGACAATTTTGATTAATTTGGTAATGGATGGAAGGAGCGGGAGTAAAAGACATATAAATTGCTGGTAGCTTTAGTGCCATCAAGATAGAAAGTGAATGGGATGATATGAGTGGCAGTGGACCGTCGTGCGTATTTTTATGGAGTCGTATGTCGTTAGGGGAAGCGTTAGACCAAATACTGAGATATATATATATATATATATATATATATATATATATATATATATATATATATATATATATACATACACATACCTCTCCTCCCCTCTCCTCTCGGGGTACCCCTTCTCACTAGGGTATGACTCCACTCTCTCTCTCTCTCTCTCTCTCTCTCTCTCTCTCTCTCTCTCTCTCTCTCTCCTCTCTCTCTCTCTCTCTCTCTCTCTCTCCATACCGGAAGGCCGGGAAAGACCGAAGTTATAAGTCTGAGAATACTACTGAGCGTGACAGGAAATATATATATATATATATATATATATATATATATATATATATATATATACATATAAATATATATATATATATATATATATATATATATATATATATATATATATACATATACATATAAATATATATATATATATATATATATATATATATATATATATATATATATATTAATACATACATATAAATATATATATGTATATATATTAAATAGACAAAAATTTAAGATAGCATCTCTCCGTAAAGCTAAGCTTCAGATAGCTTTCAGGATAACGGGAAAACTGCTTTTACGTTTCTCCATTTATTATTTTGTCTTTTTCCCCCATTGAACCATGGCATTTAAAACTTCCCGTTTTGAAGAACTGTTGCAGAAACAGTTCGCCGGAATCTTTGAGGGTTAGAGAGGAATGTTGAAAGATACCTTAAATATTGCAGTTGAATAGTTGAACCTTCAGAAGTACAATCTTACAGCGAATGTTTGTATGTTGAACAGGGTGATACAGGTCTCTCTTCAAAGTTTATATTATTATTATTATTATTATTATTATTATTATTATTATTATTATTATTATTATAATTATTATTATTATTATTATTATTACTAGTTAAGCCACAACCCTAATTGGAAAAGCAGGATGCTATAAGCTCAGAGGCTCCAACAAGGAAAATAGCTCAGTGAGGAAATCGAAAAAGGAAAATAGAATATTTTAAGAAGAGTAACAACATTAAAATAAATATCTCCTATATAAACTATAAAAACTTTAACAAAACAAGAGGAAGAGATATAAGATAGAATAGTGTGCTCGAGTGTACCCTCAAACAAGAGTTTATTTTAATGTTGTGTCCGGTCTTAAAAGATTTTATATTGTTCATTAAATCTCATTTATTTATTTACATGTTTCGTCTCATTATTGTTATTATTACTTGTTAAGCTACAACCCCAGTTAGAAAAGCTGGATGCTATAAGCCCAGGGGCTCCAACAGGGAAAATAGCCTAGTGAGGAAAGGAAACAAGGAAACATGAAATATTTTAAGAATAGTAACAACATTAATATAAGTATTTCCTATATAAACTATAAAAACTTTAAGCAAACCAGAGGAAGAGAAACAAGATAGAATAGTGTGGCCTAGTGTACCCTCACTGGGCTATTTTTCCCCTGTTGGAGTCATTTGGCTTATAGCCTCTTGCTTTTTAAATATGGTTGTAGCTTAGCTTGTAATAATAATAATAATAATAATTATTATTATTATTATTATTATTACTATTATTATTATTATTATTATTATTATTGGAATCGCAAAGGGGGAGGATTGCTTAATTGGTGGACATGGACGCCGTTTTCTCAAGGCTAATAACAGACTTGACAATCGTAAGCTTGGTAAGCGTTGACTATTAAAGATATCTTTTAAAAAGCTTCAAATTTGGAATAATCTTGAACAAAACGAAAAAGACAAAGTATCGAAAAGTTAAAAAAAAGGTCTCGGATGACAAAATTAACCACTACGCTCGAATCACCGGAAGTGCAAAACACACACACACACACTCTCTCTCTCTCTCTCTCTCTCTCTCTCTCTCTCTCTCTCTCTCTCTCTCTCTCTCTCTCTCTCTCTCTCTCTCTCTGTAGCATAATCAAAAGGTGTTTTGAATTGTCATATCATACCTCTTAATTTTTGTAGCAATTGTAGGTAAGATTCTCTCTCTCTCTCTCTCTCTCTCTCTCTCTCCTCTCTCTCTCTCTCTCTCTCACTCAACAGCATAATTAAAAGGTGTTTTGAATTGTCATATCTTACATCTTAATTTTTTTGTCAATTATAGGTAAAAGTCTCTCTCTCTCTCTCTCTCTCTCTCTCTCTCTCTCTCTCTCCTCTCTCTCTCTCTCTCTCTCTCTCTCTCTCTCTCTCTCTCTCTCCTGTGTCATTTACACCAGGCGGGATAGTTTCAATTGGACGAACCTTTACTTGATAGATGAGACTATTCTGTCTCTCCACTTCAATTGAGACAGCTCGTTGCCCCCTACTAGGTTGGGCGGGGTTTTCTCTGTTGGGGGTTGGGGGGGGGGGGGAGGCGCTTAGTTCTTGCGAAGGTGATTGGTAGCTAGCGAGAGGTTAAAAGTTTCTTCTTAGATTTTGTTAATCTATTGTAAACAGTTTTTAACGTGTTTTATCAGTATGTTTGCATAGCAGTAAGTAATAAATATTTAAGTAATTGTCACACTGCACGTGTCTGTGTGTATATATATACATATATATGTATGTATATATATGTATATATATATATATACATATATATATCTATCTATCTATCTATATATATATATATACATATACATGTGTATATATATATAGTATATATATATATATATATATATATGTGTGTGTGTGTGTGTGTGTGTGTATGTGTATTGCGGGTGGTGTGTATATATATATGAAAAAATGCAGCCGTTTCTAGTTCACTGCAGGACAAAGGGCTCAGGCATGTCTTTATTCATGTCTGGGGTTTGGCTAGTTTTCATCTCTAAGCTGGCGTTCACGGATTGGTGAAGGTGATAGAAACTGGCCAAACCGCAGACATGAATAAGGACATGCCTTAGGCCTTTATTCCAATTTGTAACGATGGCCCTAGGCATTGACAAAGGTGTTAATTTGGAACTATGCTTCTATTACCGTAGCCCTTTTTTACTTGCCAATTTCGAACTACTCGATGGTAAGGTCAAAGTGATTTTAAAAGACTTAAGAGTTGAAAGAGCAAAAATGAGAATGTCGTTAATGCAACAGGACATTGAGTTCTTAATAATGATAATAATAACCATAATAATTGAGGAATTTTCTCTCTCTCTCTCTCTCTCCTCTCTCTCTCTCTCTCTCTCTCTCTCTCTCTCTCTCTCTCTCTCTCTCTCTCTCTCTCAACAAATGACATTTTGTTATCACTGTACATTGATTTGGGTTCTTAATAATTATGATAGTTATATAATTGGAGAATCTCTCTCTCTCTCTCTCTCTCTCTCTCTCTCTCTCCTCTCTCTCTCTCAACAAGTGACACAGTTTGTTTTCTCTGTATATGGATTTATGGACTTGAATGTCCTACTAACGGGGGAATGTTTATTCTAGATATTACCAGTAATTGATTTCCATCGAAATGCTTCTTGCCACGTATCCTTTGTTATTGTTGTTGTTGTAGTTGTTGTTGTTGTTATTATTACTTAATATGAACAAACATTTAGGTCAATCATTTGATAATTGTCCCAGTGATTCATTTCACTTATGCGGAATGGAGAGGTTAATATTTTTTTTTATTTAAATATTAATAAAATTTCATCATCATTATCATCTCCCACGCTTATTGACGCAAAGGTCCTCGTTTAGATTTCGCCAGTAGTCTCTATCTTGAGCTTTTAATTCAATGCTTCTCCATTCATCACATCCGACTTTACGCTTCATAGTCCTCAGTCATTTAGCCCTGGGTCTTCCAACTCTTCTAGTGCCTTGTGGAGCCCAGCTGAACGTTTGGTGAACCAATCTCTCTTAGGGAGTGCGAAGAGCATGCACAAACCATTTCCATCTACCCCTCTTAATGATCTCATCCACATATGCCACTTGGGTAATCTCTTATAGTTTCATTTCTAATCCTGTCCTGACATTCAACTCCCGATATTCTTCTAAGGGCTTTGTTCTCAAATCTACTAAATCTATTGGAGATTGTTTTATTGTCATACCACGACTCGTGTCCAATTAATCTTTATATAATTTGATATATAAATATGACTTTCAGATCCTTATTATGCAGGTATCAGTTTTTTTTATGGACTCTTTTATGACTATAACATCAGGGACATTAAGAGACGCATTAAATATATCTTGTGTTGTGGTTGTTCGAAGGGAATGGTCGCAAGGTCTCTGTCCTTTCTAGGTACCATTTGTGTCTATCTGTCTGTGAAACCATGTGTGCAATTAAGAAGAAAGACAGGATCTTTGATGAGCTAGGCTGCACGCATGGTATTTCTTATAATTATTATTGAGAAGATTTTTGTTCTAAAATTTTTTTTCTTCTAAACTTTAATCATTTCCCGCACGAATGGTATTACTTATATTGTTATTATTGAGATTTTTTTTTTCAATAATTCTCATTTTTTTATATTAATCATGTCGAGACTAAACGAAGATATGATTTTTAAAAAATCATTTTTACTTTGGGCGTCTTTTTAATGAAAATATCCGTTGCTTATTAGGCTGAAGATCTGCTCATTTAACCATATATGTTGCAAAAACCGTTATATATATATATATATATATATATATATATATTATATATATATATATATATATATATATTATCCATTCTTTCCTATATAGTCTATACCGTGCCTTACTACCTTCATTTTTAGTGTGAATTAAAAATTCAATATGAAATAATCAGAAAGCGCGAGGCTGTTTGTCCAGTCGCTATGTCATTATGAAATGTTACAACACAATAGCATTGTTATTATTATTGTTGTTGTTGTTGTTGTTGTTGCTTTAATATTATTATTATTATTAATTTTATTATTATTATTATTATTATAATTATTTTAATGATAATATTATATTAATTATTATTTTAATAATAATATTATCATCATTATTATTATTATTATTATTATTATTATTATTAGAGCTTGTACATTTCGTTTGCCCAGTTAATCATCAAAATGATGCATCATTTATACTGTACCTTCCCTCTCCCTTCCCCTTCCCGTTCCCCTTCCCCTGCCCCGAGAAGCTATCAAGTCAATATTAAAGTTAATGACTCTCCTGCTCAAATATAAATAGCTATCATATCCATTTCCGCTTGAATAGGGGAGAGAGAGAGAGGATATTGAAAGCATTGTTAACATCGTTGTTTTTATTTGCTGTGGGCAAAGTGACGCTTCACAGCCGTATCTGTCCGGTCGCGCTCCGTTCTCGCTCCTGTCCGGTCCGGTCCCGTTCCGGTCCTGTTCCGGTCAAATATTGTTACATGATATATTTAGAAGGATTCACACTGGCGCTCCGGTCCGGCCTCGCTCCAGTATTGCTCCGCTCATATAAAGAAAATCAATATGTATAATAACAGGCTAATGTTCATCGTAAATTCATTTGTTATTATTATTATTATTATTATTATTATTATTATTATTATTACTTGCTAAGCTACAACCTTAGTTGGAAAAGCAAGATGCTATAAGCTCAGGGGCCCCAACAGGGAAAATAGCCCAGTGAGGAAAGGCAACAAGGAAAAATAATATATTTTAAGAATAATAACATTTAAATAAATATTTCCTATATAAACTACGAAAACTTATAACAAAACGAGATAGAATAGTGTGCCCGAGTGTACCCTCAAGCAAGAGATTTTCATAGTATCGCTGCCTATACAATTATACTTTTTTCCTTATATTTATAATTTTCCCAAGACACTGATCGGACCGAGAGCGAACCGAGACTGGAACGTGACCGGACCGATAGCGTGAATCAACCTCTAATCTTTGCGATCTCTCCCCGGGGAAAATGAAGTCGACACACGCTAGCATGTCGTAGGTCATTGCCCCCTATAGTAAGCTTGTCATCTTAGGACAACGGCTTATTGTGTGTTAGTAAGCTGAGAGGTCGTTGACCTCTCTTTAGTTAATGGAGATAATGTTTAAAAAAAAAAGGTTTTGTGTATATATATTTGAATGCTTTTGCATTTGGCTGTAGTTTATTGTATTAGGTGTTTATATTTTTTTATGATAAAGTATAATCATTTGTGTGTATATATTTGAAGTTTTTTTATTTTGCTTTAGTTTACTCAATTGTATCGAATGTATATTTGTTACGATAAATTATATTCCATTGTGTGTATATACATTTGAAAGTTTTCATTAGCATGTAGTCTATTGCATCAAAATGTATATACTTTACAATAAGGTATATCCTTTTGTGTACATATGCGTTTTGAAAGTTTACAATTTGGCTGTAATCTATTGCATCAAGAATGTATATTTCACAATAAGGTATATATTTTGTGTATATATGTTTTAAAAGTTTATAATTTGGATGCAGTCTATCGCATCATGAATATATACATTTTACGATAAAGTATATCCCCAATTTTGCGATAAGTTGAGAAGATAATTTATGACAAAGGAGAACTGGTCACGAACTCCCGATGCCAGCATTTGAATATTTTAGCATAGCAGTTAGAGCGAAGTAAATAATATTGAAATACGACCAAGGTAATACCTAGCATTCCTTCTTTGAAAAGTCTTTTAAATATCTCAATGTAATCGTGCAATTTTGACCACGCCCTTGTCTTGTAATTATGTTTTCTGTCTTGGCGGTGCCATCGGCGTTACCATTTTGGTCTGTGATGTGTTGAGACTTTTGAATTTGATTTGGGTCATTACAGAGAGAGAGAGAGAGAGAGAGAGAGAGAGAGAGAGAGAGTGTTTTACAAAAGTAATTTCCTTATTGCTAAATTTAATTTGAACAACTTTATTTATCTGTGCGGTGTTTTCGATTAATTGGAGAGAGAGAGAGAGAGAGAGAGAGAGAGAGAGAGATTGCAATATTAATTGCTTTAGTGCTAAATTTAAAATGGGGAACTTCATTTATCTGTGAAGTGTCAATAAATTGGAGAGAGAGAGAGAGAGAGAGAGAGAGAGAGAGAGAGAGAGTTCTGGCATTGGTTATGGCTCCATGCAAGGTGTGGATCTAACACATACAAGAAAACTTTGAGTTTAAAGTAACAAATGATAAATATAATTTGGTTTGGTAAAATTCTTATATGATGTTTAGAAAGACATCCTATAACTTATTAAATATTCATTTATATTCAAACCATTTTAGAAAATATGTTTTTATATTTTTCTTGGTGTACCTTAAGGTACAAAGGCACTTGAGTACATAGAGGGTGAGTTTACCAAAATTGAAAAAAAAAATTGCTAGTAATCTCTGGTATCCTAAGTATCTTTTTCTATAAAACTAGGAAAATGTTTGACAGCATAATTGCAGATAAATGAAGCAATGAGTAAAATTGTGTTTGCCATTTCATGAGTAATTTTTAAATGCAATATACCTTTTGAAAAAAAAAAAACTAGATATAAAGGTATTGTTTAAATATAGTTGGACACTGAAAACTATGTTAATTAGGAATAGCTTTTAAAATTACAATAATGTGATGTATAGTATTTCATGTTTAGAATTATAATTTTTGTTATATCGAGCAAACATCTTGAGCCACATTTATTAGATCCAAACATAAAATGGCTGTCTATAGAAGGTTCGGTAATAATGCTTTATTGACTTACCTCAGGTCATACAATTGGTTGGTCCAAGGTCGAGAAAATAATCCATATTAATGACTTTACTCAAAGAAACATCGTTGAATATACTATATATATATATATATATATTATATATATATATATATATATACATATATATATATATATATATACATATATATATATATATATATATATGCAAAATAACCACAAGGGAAATGAAAATAGGAAATATAAGATTAAATCCTGACTAGTTTCGTGATACTTATTCAGAGAACTGATTTATTAAACAAGTATCACGAGATTAGTCAGGACTTAATCTTATATTTCCTATTTTCATGTTTCCTGTGGTTCTTTTGCATCTGGGCATTACGTTTTCCTGGATTTTTACACACACACACATATATATATATAAATATATATATATATATATATATAATGTGTGTGTGTGTATATATATATATGTGTGTGTGTGTGTATATATATGTATGTATGTATATATATATATGTGCATATATATATGTATATATATATATATATATATGTATGTATGTATATGTATATGCGTGCTTGTAAATATATATATATATATATATATTGCATATACCTTACTCAGCTGGGATACCTTAGCGTGGTGAAAGGGTTTCCTTATCTCCATTACCATCAAAGCTGTACTAGTCAGGACCACCCATACAAGGTTGGTTTGCTGTGAGCGATCACACGAAAATCTCCCACCATCACCAATCCGCAGTGGCCAGCGTGGTGATGAAAACTGGCCAAATCCCAGACATGAATAATGTCCGAGGCCTATGTCCTGCAGTTGACTAGAAACTGCTGATTTTGCTGTTGTTGTTATTGTTGTTATGTATGTATATATTGTTTAAAGTTTGTTCAATTATCAAATTAATTTGAATTTATGGCATCTCCGGTCTGTGGAAGTTTTCCCGCTCCTTAGTTCCCCAAAA
>NC_090732.1:161928729-162018729 GCF_036898095.1 Palaemon carinicauda | reverse complement strand
TATTTTCCCTTGTTTCCTTTCCTCACTGGGATAATTTCCGTGTCGGGTACCTTGGACTTATAGCCTCCTGCTTTTCCAACTAGGGTTGCATCCTGCTTTTCCAACTAGTGTTGTAGTTTAGAAAGTAATATTTTCCCTGTTGGGACCCCTGGGCTTATAGCATCCTGCTTTTCCAACTAGTGTTTTAGCTTAGCAAGTAATAATAATAATAATAATAATAATAATAATAATAATAATAATAATAATAATAATGATAATATTAAAGGTTGTTTCCTCCAAAAACATTTAATAATGCATAGTGTTTTTCAGTTAGTATTTAGCTATCATGCAAATCATTGAAATTGTATTTCTCTTTCAGAGTTTATCAGGCCACACAACCCCAGTAGAATGCGTTCGATTTGCTGGATCGGAGAGCATGGTGTGTGCGGGTTCCCTAAGTGGCGCGCTGAAGATCTGGGATTTAGAAGCCACGAAGATTGTGAGAACGCTCACTGGCCATAAAGCTAACATTCGCTGCATAGATTTCCATCCCTATGGAGATTTTATCGGCACAGGATCTCTGGATACAAATATAAAGGTTGGTTTTTTAATACTTTTTTTCTTTTATCCAAAATGTACTATAAACTTGGTATATTTGGTCAGCATTTCATAAGTCAGTCATCTCTCAGAACAACAAAATGTATGCTAATTGTTTTATCGTGTTAGTGTTTAGTCATTGCAATTTTATTAGTAATTTAAAAATAATCATAAATAATTGCTTTCATTTCTAGCTTTGGGATATTCGTCGCAAGGGTTGTATCTTCACGTACAAAGGCCACAATTTGACTGTGAACAGTTTGAAGTTTTCACCAGATGGACAGTGGATTGCTTCAGCGGGAGAGGACTGCAATGTTAAGGTAAGGAAAAAGGAAATTTGTTTATTGATTAGTAAGAAAGTGTGTACTGTACACTTATTTCTTCTTTTAAGCCAAAATTAAGCTAAGAAAATTAGTGTTGCAAATCAGATATTATGTGATGGAAGAAAAGCAAAAAACTTTATTAAAACATTTGAAGGACAGAAGTTACAATATGCATTACCGCACAGTACTTGCTAATGAAGTTTCAGTCATCTTTTCCAAAACAATATATATATATATATATATATATATATATATATATATATATATATATATATATATATATATATATATCTTTTTGTTTGTAAAAAATATACTTAGTAAATGGTGTGATGGAATTCAATCTTTCATTTGGTGATGACAAAGGTTAATGTAATAATATGTCAAGGATATCACACATATTTTATCTTTTATTATAATTTCTTAGCTATGGAATATAGACTTCTTTTATGGTATGCTTTCTCTACCAAAGATTGTAAAGTACAGACAGAGGTTAAGGTCATATTTAAGTGGTAGGAGGTTAAATATATGTTTTTTTTTAGTACCTTGTGTAGATAAAGTATTTCATTTTTCAGTTGTGGGACCTGAGAGCTGGTAAAATGATGACCGAGTTTGGCCAACACACTGGACCGGTGAGTGACGTTGAGTTTCACCCTCACGAGTTTTTACTGGCATCGGCATCGCACGATAGAACTGTAAACTTCTGGGACCTGGAGAAGTTTGCTTTAGTTTCTTCCACAGATGCTGATACTGGACCCATAAGGTTAGTACTGGAGCTAAATGCAAGTATGATTGACATACAGTATTGTAAGAATGACCCCAGTCTGCATGAGAAGCTTTGATTTGGATTCAGTGTTCTCAGACATCAGTGGATGCTAACATCTGCTGTCAAGATGTTTCTGCATAAGAAAACTTTGCTGTGGAATTTTGAATATTTTTTATTGATACGTACTATAGCTGCCAAAAGTGACTTTGATATACGGTGCGAAAAATGGCTAAATGAATAGAATGACATGCAGCCTGAACACCTATCATCTTGGTAGGGTTGGTATGCGTGATTACCCATTATGGGTGCTAGTTATTTACTGTGTTTTTGTTAGAACTGTCTAGTGTTATTGTATTATTGCAGCCGCATCAAATATGTCTACACAATCATCATCATCTCCTACTACGCCTATTGATGCAAAAGGCCTTGGTTAGATTTTGCCAGTCGCCTCTATCTTGAGCTTTTAAGTCATTACTTCTCCATTCATTATCTTCTACTTCACACTTCATAGTCTTCAATCAAGTAGGCCTGGGTCTTCAAACTCTTCTAGTGCCTTGTGGAGCCCAGTTAAATGTTTGGTGAACTGATATAGCATTAAAAATTAAAGTACCTACAATCAAGTCTACCACTTTTTTCTCACCTCACAGAGTGTGTCAAATAATATTGTCCAGCATGTCAGTATTGATTAATGGAAAAGAAGAGTTTTCCTTGTGCAATTGAAGCTTCTTCTGCTAGTCTATTAGTTTTTATGTGGAAGCTTGTGGAATTAAAAATCAATTAAGAATTATACTATGCAGAAAGAGCCTCTCTAAATAAAATGAAATAAAAGAAATGTTTGAATCAAAAGAAATAATAGGAGAGAAAGAAGAAGGAATGAAAACCTAGCCCTTGATGTATGGTAGAAAATTACTGAATATTTCTTTGAAGTTAGGGCTACAAAAAAAGAAGAGGAGGAATATAATGTCATTATATCCTTATTTGAAAAATTGTATTTCAAAGAAAAGGATATGAGGTTGCCTTATTATGGCAAATGTTTTATAGTTCACGAGACTAAAACAATTTTTCTTTTTCAAGAATGGATACCATTATTGATCATGAGGGAAATATTAAAAAGGATAAAAGGTTGCCAGTGAAAGTATAAATATTCAAATATTTTTATTGTATACAGTCCTTTGGAAAAAAAAAAAGAAAACTCCTTTTGAAGGTAGATTTGGATGGCATAAAAATTTATCAAGGAGGCTACTGTACTGGGCTTTGATATTTACTCTTAAAGTTATACAAGATACAAAGAGTTATCTAACACTACCATATATGGTAGTGTTTTTTCAGTAGTGATTATAAAGTACAGTACAGAAGGTCCTTAACATACGAAGATGATAGGTTCCGAGAAGCGGTTTGTAAGCCAAATTTTATTAAATTTTGGCCTAAGGTAGGCCTAACCTGACTTCCATGTGTATGATTTCCAGCTACAAAAAGTGTCAACGAATAGCCCAGTTTCATATGGAATTAATATCAGGTTATTGCAAATATGATTTGCTTACCTTAACCCTTTTACCCCCAAAGGACGTACTGGTATGTCTCAAAAAACTCATCCCTTTACCCCCATGGACGTACCGGTACGTCCTTGCAAAAAACTGCTATTTACATTTTTTTTTGCATATTTTTGATAATTATTTTGAGAAACTTCAGGCATTTTCCAAGAGAATGAGACAAACTTGACCTCTTTATGACGAAAATTAAGGCTGTTAGAGCAATTTAAAAAAAAATATACTGCAAAATGTGCTTGAAAAAAAATAACCCCTGGAGGTTAAGGGTTGGAAAGTTCCAAATAGCCTTGGGGTAAAAGGGTTAATAAATAATATATTGTTTTATTACAGTATTTCCTTAGCTTATTATAGTATACAAATTTTCGATACAATATCAGGGATTTATGATTTCAGTTGGATTTGCGTTTATATCTCCGAATGTTTGCAAGTTGAGGACCTTCTGTATAAGCATTTTAAAGTTCAAAGTCGGAACAAGATATTATGTAAGATCATCTCGTAAATGAAGATAATTTCACTAAATATGAAAGAAAATATTTTCTCATTACTTAAGCCTTCTCTCTTCCAACAGGACCATAGCGTACCATCCAGATGGCGACTGTCTGTATGCAGGCTCCCCGGATGTGCTAAAGGTTTACGGTTGGGAGCCAGCCCGAACGTTCGATACCGTTGCTATGGGATGGGGCAAGATCCAGGATATTGCCATTGCTTCCAATCAGTTGGTAAGTGGCAAACAAATTGAATGAATAATACAGTAATAGGGTAGTTGACAAGGATATTGTATATGTCATTGTATTTTTATTTTTAACAATTAGGTACTCCTTAATTTTACAACTTTAAAGTGAAATATTTTATCCTTCTAGATAGCTTTTATTTTTTCTCTTAATGTTTGTTGAGAAAAAATGTGAAAGTTAATTTCATAATAATCAAAACTCCGTTTTAGATTGTAGTCATGCACTTTAATTCCGGTTAGCATTGATGCTTGTGAGTGATTTGTACTGCAACTCAGAATAGAACTGTAATGATATATTTAGAAGAGATTAATTATTCACTTCTGGTATTTGCAAATGTCAGATTGGCGCTGGATTCCACGGTGTGCACGTCTCATTGTACGTTGTGGATTTGAAGCGGGTGCAACCATTTGGAGGAGCACAGCAAGACACTTCGTCTACATTCCGCTACGGTGCAGCGATTCGAAAAAGTTTTAGTAAGGATAAGAATTCCACGAAAGCCACGTAAGTACTATACACTGCACTGGGCGTTTTTGTTGCGATTATGGAATTATTGGCACGGTATCTTAAAAAAGTTTTTGACCTTTTTACATTTGATATAACTAATAACTATTACTTTAATTAATTTATGAATAACGCTTAAAATATTATTGATGTTTTACTATTGAGAAAAAATAGATTTATGTTGTTTTGTGCTATACCATATTTTTTTTCAAAATATGAGAGTAATTGCTGTAGCTTTCTGTATTAATTATTTTTGTATACTGTATCTAGAAATCTGGTCAGAAAATGATACATGTGGCAGGCAGTGTAGTTTAATGTAATCTCAATAACAACAAAATGCATAAAAAAACAGGTATATTTTGCTAGTATGAAGTGATCAGTTCATCTTATGGATATTTCTGGATAGAATTCAACACCATTGTCTTCAGATATGTCTAGACAGTACCTTTACTCCTTGTTTAGGGCCGAGTCTATGAAAACCGAGGAAGCCTCTGACACAGGGGGTGAAGAACCACAGGAGGAGGACCCGCCCCCACAAATCAATAACCTAAATGAGTACCACAATATATTCCAGACGCGGCGTGAGCGTGAGTTACACCATTTTTCTGTAAAATAACGTTTGAGAATTTGTTGTATACTGTAATTTGCTTTTACTTTTCTAGGTTTTCCCTTTGAAAAGCAGTATGCTACACAAAGTTTTCTTCTTGTTGGGAGATGTGTTACTTTCCTGAGGCTTCAATATAACCCTATAATATAATAGTAATAATAATGAAGCCTTTGGTTAGGGGTGTGATTGCATCTAAAAATTGTCATATGCAATGCAGATGCCAGTTTTTGTCCTTGTTGTGAAATAAATGAGGTGAGGATGTTGTGGGATTCAAAAATTAGTTTGTTAGACTTGGGAGATAGTTTTAATTTCATTTGAGGGTGACAATTTTCTAAGTTATGCAGCTTGTTATTCAATTTTTTGTTTCGTTTAGATAAAATTAACAAAAATTTTCTGCATTTGTATATACAGTACTTTGAAATATGAGGGTTACATTCATTATTTGTTTCAAGTCAAATTTATTAATATATTTAATATACACAAATTAATGGATGCAGTGTTTTTAGTATGTACACAGCAGAATGTTTGCATAGAATATGTTCAAGTAATTCAAAATTTAATGGAAGTAATTGGAAAAATTAGTTGTTGGATGTAGGCCTTACCCTTTTTAAGTATAAGGAAGTCAGTTTTTCTAAATGCTATATTTGGAATATCTTGAAATTAGCTTGGAGGGTTTGAAAGTTAACTATACACACTATTTCTCATTTCATTTATTGATATTGATATAAAGGGATCTTACCCATGAACACCAAACTTAATGTGCTAGACATTTTCATGACTTAGATGTTGAAGTGAAATATGCTAAATTTGATGGGGAATTTAAAATATAATTGAATAATTATTTCTAATTAAGTCTTACTTTTAATTTACAATACTTCAGAGTAGATCTTTCCCCTTTTGCACAGTGTTTGCTTTGGTTAAAAGAATGGGATTGCACAAGAATGTTCTTCTTTTGAGAGAACGTGGACTGAAATATGAATAATTTAAGATTGGAAATTTTGTTATTATTATTATCATTGCTGTTGTTATTAAAACACTTCATCCTGTAACAGTGTATTATCCATGTAGTATTTCTAAAGGAAGACATATCTTACGTGTCCTATAAAAAAAAAAGTTAATTTGATCACTTAATATCAGTAAGTTAATAAAGTATTCATAAGATCATGTTCTTGAATGGTGGATTTTCTGAGTGGCACATCACATTATGCACCCAAAAATTACACCCAAGCAATGTAACAGCTGCACTGTTTGACTCCTTGTTGTGAAGCTCACAGCAGGTGCTGGTCCTCATTTTCATTGCAGGTGTCCCTTGACATTTAAGCGGGTTATGTAACTGTAATAGCTGGGAATGTGTGCTTCTGTTATTGATATTACATATACCACATTCTCTTATACTGTACTATAAAACTAAAGAAAAATCCTTGACGTAGATTTTTAAACAGTTTACCAGATATACAGTACTCGTGTATTAAGCAATTTGGAAACCAAATCCTTAGCGTAATTTTTTGGGGGTCGAGTCATAGTCGAAGTACAAAATATGTTGGGGAGGGTACAATTCATCTAAAATGCTGACAATGCTAATTATTCATTACTTATATCGTTTATTTATTTCCTTGTTTCCTTTCCTCATTTGGCTATTTTTCCCTGTTGGAGCCCTTGGGCTTATAGCATCTTGCTTTTCCAACTAGGGTTGTATCTTGGCTAGTGATAATAATAATAATACTGTACTGTACTATCAAGACTTTAGGCTATGATTCAAAAACAGTCAACTCTTTTTCCTGGACTAATTGGCTGACTACATGTCTGAAAACTACAAAATTCCAGGAATTGTAAGTCAGAGGATATATCCCAACTCTTGAGATTTTTTTTAGTTTATCCCACAATTGCATTTTAAAATGATAAAGGTTTTTATCAACGCAACATTGATTGTTGCTGATAAGATAGATCTCATTATTAAAATTTTTTAATGTTTCCTTAAAAAATTGGGAATTATATACATGAAAAAATTTATACTGTATATACTGTAAATTATTTGATTTTGTTAGGAAATAGGTGTTAGTTTGTTCATTTTTGTCAACTGACCTTCAGTTTTAGCAGCCAACTTACTGTATATATACTAAATGTTTGTAGAAATATCATGGTTCTTCTGTTAATTTTGCTTCATTACAGTATATATTTACTTTATTTTAATATGTTTCAGGTGCATTTTAACAACCGGGAATTCCTGATTTATTATTTTTATTATCGTTAGCTGATCTTAATCTACTGCTCTGTACAGAACAAAGGAAAATAAAGAATGGTATCATAATATCATATCTTAACTTATTCATAACATCCAGTAAGAAATATTGCAAATTTTGATAAAAGTGCTACTTTAAATGTGTGCTTATTTTAGCTGGTAATTTATCATGAATGGGCGTACTACTTACACACGCTCATACATTCGATAATAAGATACAGCTATATTATTTTAGTGTTTATTATGATTACGTTTTTTCATCCGTTTATTCTGAACCTTTACAAAATTGCTTTAAGAATCTGGAAAGGATTTTTGAAATTCATCTTAATTAATGCAGTTATTATAGTGATCATTACCCAAGTCTTCAAACAACGAAACACTGTTTATCCGAACTAATAACTTCCACTGAGAATTTAGTGTATATTACTGTAATATATGTACAGTACAATAACTACAGTACAGCTTAAGTAAGGTGAGATAACATATCATTTGTTAGTGATTGGTATCATACATATGCACTTATATATATGTATTTCTTACCAACGTTAGCTTTCTCTTTTCTGCTGAAAATAAATCTTGCAGGATACTTATATTATTATTATTATTATTATTATTATTATTATTATTATTATTATTATTATTACTTGCTACAACCCTAGTTGGAAAAGCAGGATGCTCTAAGCCCAGGGGCTCTAACAAGGAAAAATAGCCCAGCACAGTGAGGAAAGGAAACATGGAAAAATGAAACATTTTAAGAACAGTAACAACATTAGAATAAATATTTCCTATATAAACTATAAACACTAACAAAACAAGAGGAAGAGAAATACGATAGAATAGTGTGCCCGAGTGTACAAAAGCTCTAACATAGACAAATGAATTGGCCAATCTTGAGATGGTGCAAAGAAATCCACAAATAGACAAAATTATTGCTTATAATGATTTTGGGGCCTCTGCAAGTAATGAAATAGGGGGATGTTAAACCTGTAAATGTTAAGGGACAACTTCATTCATTCATTTAGCCACTTCACCATTATGCATTTTTCAAGTCTGGAAAAAGTTCAGGTTTATTCACATTCATTATCTGGTCAGAGATGCTGTTTTGTTGAATTAAGCTGTTGTCCACACAATGTCTCTTTTTACAGTATTCTGTTCTGGATACAGCAATCTGAAAAATAATCTGTACTGTCATTTGCATGCGTGACGAATAAGGTTAATTGATACCAACTTTTATTTATTAAACCCCATATCTAGTAAAACAATTATTTGGATAGACTTACAATGGGAGTACATTACATTATCAGACACCAATGAAAGTGAAAGGTAGAAGAGGTTAAATATTCTTAGGTTTTAGGGTATACGCTGCAGCTCCTGGGACAACTGAAGATTTTTGTTTTACAGGACATTCATGTCTTTATAGAACAAAAGGTATGCCTAGATAGTATGCTTAGATATATACAAGGACACAAGGGTAACTGAAGCTACTGTATTAGTATTAAAATTTGTTTAATAAGACCACCGAGTTGCTTTTTACTCACATATGGCTTGTTTTAAGGATTTTTTCTTAAGTGATAGTTTAAAACTAGTGCGGTAGAGAATTTTGAGTAATCTTTACAGAATGTCACTCAACATATATATGTATTTACACCTATATATATATGTATGTTATTATTACAGTATTATTATTACTAGCTAAGCTCCAACCCTAGTTGGAAAAGCAAGATGCTATAAGCCCAAGGGCTCCAACAGAGAAAATTAGCCCAGTGAGGGAAGGAAATAAGGAAATAAATAAACGATATAAGAGGTTATGAAAATTGAAATAAAATACTTTAAAAACCTTAACAACATTAAAACATGTAATTTATAATCTATAAAAGGACTTATGCAAGCCTGTTCAACATAAAAACATTTGCTGCGAGGTTGAACTTTATATATGTATACTGTATATGTTTGTAGCAATACCCACCCCGACATTGTTGATTAGTTTCTAGAGACTCAAAGTAAATGGGTATTTTACGTAGGTCAGGTTTTCGGCCCATGAATTGACTAAAATGTTTCCTATACATGTTGTAAACACGAAAAATTACTTACAACCTACCGGGTACTTTCATTTTATATAAAACATATATTGTACACCCATTGATAAAAGCTTCCATGTGAAGTATAGTACTGCACAATACATCACTTCATTTTTATTGTACGTCATAGAAACCGAGTTAGTACAGGTATTACAATTGGCTTGTCTGTTTATTCTATTATAATTTGTGGGACATCCATTTTACATCTTTCAATTTTACAATTCCATGGTTCAGTTTATGATGAGCTACATATGAACAAGCCTTTCGGTAATAATAGTTTTTAGATGTAGAAAACTCACGGCTGTAGAAACTTTTTTTTTTTTTTTTTTTTTTTTTTTTTATACTTTGAAAGATTTCATAATTGACATAGTAATTGTAGGTAGTGATCTATAAACAAGTAAAGAGGTGATGATGAATTAATTTTCTACTAATTATGAATTCAGTGATTCAGTAGTATAGATAATGATTTATAACTTTTCATAAAAGTATACTAATATCTTAACATAGTATTGAACTAGTTACTGTACTGTATACAGTATTATCATTGGGAGTTCCACTCCCATCTCTTTTGATTGGTACAGACAAAATTAAAAGTGAATGCAACAGTAGTTGGTAGAGTTCCCTTGATCTCATAAATATCTCACACAATAAGATAACTCAAAATTTTTATGTTAACAGCGTAAGATAATTAATTGCCGTGCTTTTATGGCTATACTCCTCTCTGCACTTCTTCAAGCTTTCTTTCTGCTTATATGTAATCTAAATAGCTTTAAAGACATATACTGTATAGGAAGTTTTTTTTTTTTTCTCTCTCTCTCTCTCTCTCTCTCTCTCTCTCTCTCTCTCTCTCTCTCTCTCTCTCTCTCTCTTTATACTGTGATTAAAACATAATTTGCAGTTCCATTCTATCTCACAGAATTCCGTTCATGTGCTTATAAGTACCAAACTTGCTTTACATCAAATTTATGTGTATCACAACCCCATCACTCATTGACACCCCATTTGTTTGTTTTTGAGTATCCCAGACACTGCACTCTTTTATTATGAACATAAGAGAAGAAGAGCTTTAGCAGATTTGTTCTTGCACCACCTGGAGCCTCAGGTACCATCAATCATCTGCATCACATTTTGTATATCAGCAAGACAGTACCTTCTTGGGCTCAAGTTCTATTGTATCCAGGGCTGCTCTCTGAACAGAGAGGTAAAGTTGATGTTGAAGTTAGAGAAGCATATGGCAGATGAGGTACTGGGAAAATTGTATGGATTTTTCTGTTTTACATTTCCATTTCCAAGGCTGCTGAAGGATTTTGACATATCATTTACCTCAGCTGGTTGAACAGATTCTGGTAGCAAACCCTTTCAGGTTGGAAGCAGTGGCTTTGGTTTATCTTTTCATTAAGAGATGCAACCTCTTGATCTTCCTTAACTGTAAGGATACTTACAACCTTGTTTGTATTCATCCAGATTTCAGTAAATACCTTCCCCTCGCCCAGAAATAGATTTTTCCTTCGTCAAAATCCCTTTTGTATTCATCCAGATTTCAGTAAATACCTTCACTTCATTTGAATGCAGTAAATATATACATTCAATTTTTAAGCAGGTTATTACCTTTTAAGCTTCTACTCAAACTTCGATACTATAAGTAGCTTCAGTTCACAGGTGAAGCATTAGCTTTCAGAGACATTTTGATGACTGGTTTGTGACTAACATCGACAGCCAAGCTGTAATAATATCGTCCCTCCTAATTTAAGTCTTCCAATTCTTGGGGATTCATATCACTTGGGAAAAGTTGTATTTCAAGAAATGTCAGTAAGAACCATGTCACATAGACAATGGAGCTATTGTCAAACCAGGATAGTTAAAATTTCTAGTCCTTGATATCATATTGCTCTTTTCTTCTTTTGTTTTCAAACATAATTTTGAAATGAATACTTTTGAATGTGTGCAAATGTAGATACTGTATAAGTCTGCTTTTGTAAAACTGGATTAATGAATATGTCATAGGTCCAGTAGTAGAAGCGGGCCAAGTTATATCTTTTGGGGAGAACTTAGAAGAATCATCTTCCTCTTTTCCAATTCATGCTTCTCTTACTAGGGAATAGACTTCTTGGGTTCCTATTATCTGTTGGTTGCATATATGGTATGTGTTCTTTCCTAATTCAGACTATGCCTCCATATATACTGGTATCTTAATTTTACAATCTTATTGGGTTCATCCTTTCTCATAATGACTCCTGAGTTACTTAAGCCACATGTTCTTGGTGTATCTTATTCCCCAAGTTCTTCCCGTGATTTTGATCATGGGAGATTTCTCTCCCAAATTGCGATTCTGGCTGTTAGTCATGTTAGTTCTTGCCTCCAAGCCCCACTGTTGGTATGAAAAAATGAATAAAAAGAGTGCAGTCTAAAACATTCAAATACCTACAAATGGACTGTGTGTAAATGATGGACTTTATTGAATGGAGAAATCAGTTGTGTTGAATAAGTATTAAATTTCTGTTGAAAATATCTTGTACCTTGTTAAGCTACAAGCAAAGTTTGGTACTGAAGTCATTATGAATCCGATGTGTTGACAAGTTATTTGATATTACCCTTGTATTTTCCCATTGTACACATGCTAATACAGTACATCCATTTCCTTCTCAAAAGATTAGCGGCAGTTGAGCTTCTTTGAGTAATATGGCACATATCTTATGTAGATATATTAGATGTGTATTTCAACAGCTTAATTCAGTATGCAGTAAAGTTATGGTCAGTCAGTCTTAAGTGTTTTGTTTATTTATTCATTTATTTGTTTATTCTTCTTTGCTTGCAGTACAGAGAACGCCTCCTCTTCCTGAACCCCCTGCTTCTGTTAATAATAATAATGGTATGTAGTCCCATGCCCTTTTTCCCTTTGCCTTACCAGTACTTCTTCTGAAAGGAAATACCGACCAATGATATGAGTGGTGTTTAAGAAGATATACTGTACTGTATTAATTTGGGCATTTTATTATAGCACAGAAGATTGTAGTGTTAAAGTTTCGTATCCATTGAGATTTGTCATGTTGTTAACTGGCATCAAAGTTATTTAATGTAAATGTCATATGAAACATCATATGTTCCTCTAGTATATGTACTTTTAAATGTATTGCTGCTTTTCCGTAGGGTCTTAGGGTAGACATTCTATGACTTTCCATACATGTTTAAAGTTTCTCTCCATTTGATCTTTGTAATTGTAAATTGTCAACTGTCTATTTTCTGGTTGCATGGATAAAATAGTGGTAAATAGAAGTTGAAGTATAAAAACTTCATATGCCAATTAAAAGAGAGGAGATAGAATTAGTATCCTTCACAAGACATTTTTTAATTGTTTCAGCTTTATATCAGTAATTGTTTCAGATTTGATTTTGAGAAGTGAGTTTTTCTAATTAAAGGTTTTATTCTTATACTACTCTAGGTAAATTAATGCAGTTATGATGTACTGTAATGCTAATTGGATATCGGTTGCTTTTGCCTCTTTGGTATATATTAAGAAATGGAATTTTTTATTAGTGACATGCAATCATTGTAGCTAATATTTAGAAAACCTCTGTCTGATGTAATTGCTTTAGGTGGATAGAATGGATGAGTGACAAAATATCACTGACAAGGCACAGGTAGCTATTTGTAGTCTTTGGTGCCATGCGGTTTATCTTATATTACTTTTATAATTAATATCCCTGGTCTGAATCAGTTTCCTTACTGTACCATAGATGATTAACCTTTGCATTTTCCTTCCTTGCTTTCACATCTGCTTTAAATCCTTATATTTGAATTATTTGAGCTTTTTAGTTTAATAGTGTTCAGTTACCAGAATTTTACACTCAATACTAAGACAATAAAAATATTCATAGGAAAATCAAATGCACTTCAATCACTTTGAATTGGAAATTACTAGCCTATGCAGCCTGGGACCTATTTAAGCAGTTTGGAGGGGAGCGGAGGGGAGGGGAGGGCAGATGGCAAATAAAGGCAGTTATTTCATGAATCACAGTTGCACAAAAGTGGTGCATATTCAAAATACGTTTTTGATTTAATTGCTTCAATTTAAAAATTTTCTTTTCAGTACTATGCTTAGGGGAAGAACCCTCTTAGTTAACTTTATTTATTTTTTTGTTTTCAATCCAATTTTCCACGGACTTCTGGTCTAGACAAAGATTGGGATTTAGAACCCAGTAATGGGTTTATGAAGTGGTTTTCTCAATCTTTTAATTCCCCTCATGATTGCATGACTTGCTATTTGGAGTCTTGTTCCAATGCCATTCTTCTCCTAAGTCTCTCTGCTTACCTTAGGCAACTTAGGATAGGCTTAGGATATGAAACTTTTTCTTATAGGGAAGGCTGTTTTTTTTTTCACTTGATAAACATTTAGGGTATGTGAAGCTCTCGGAATTGATTTTATTCTTCATTTTTGTTTTGTTATATGTAAAACGTATTTAGTAAATTTCAAGTTAAGGGTGTGGGTTTTTTTTTAGGTGTATTGTAGCCTAAGATTTAGTCATTTTACAATTTTAAACATTTCCTTCCTTTGACTTATTAAGGATGTCTAGAGATAGATAAGGATATACAAAGTTTCCGCAGCTTTTGATGTAGCCAAAGACCAATGGTACATGATTACAATTTTATCATAGTTGATTTTAGTGATGATAATATTCCATAAGAATTAAGATGAATGCCAAAAACATTCTTTACACCTCTCCACTCCTAAAATAACTAGAATACAGTATTGTTAAATTCATAGCATGACTTCAGATTAGTCTCAGTACCTGCGGTAATTTTTTTTCACATTGCACTTATCACCAGTAAACACGCATACTCACTGTTGTTATATGTAGTACTAAAATGTAGAGCAATATTGCCACTAACATGTTTGCCGAATGTATACAGTATTGCATGTGTGCTTGAAATCATCCATAAACTTTTCTGTTTATTATAACTGATCTAAAATGTTTTTTAATAATCTTTCAGAGTCTACCCACATAAAGCTCTATTGATCATCCTTGGTATTCTTTTTTCATATAAAATTGAAATTAAATAAAGGTAATACTGGTGAACCTAAAAGATTTAAGAGCAAGGGAGCTTCCTAGAATACCAATCAAACCTCTATTTGGATTATGAACCAAAGGATGAGTGGTGGCATGTTTATTACTTTCACTGTGGTAAGGGGAATATTTTAAAAATATTTTGCCTACTGTATAATTTTGAATAGTGAGACATGTTCTAAGTACATTTACTATAACAGGAAGATCTCAGTCATACCTAGATTTATACTGAAGTGGGTTTACTATCTAAGTATGTTTACATGGTGTCTGACAGTTTCTGTATCTTTTTATTGTATTGATAATGTCAAGAGATGTTGGGGCATAAACATAAACACTTGAAAAAGACAATTACTCATCATGTACCCGTGAGAGAATAACATTTGTTTTGTTTTTTGCCTCTCAAGTCATGTTATTGCTTGCAGTCTGTAATTTATTTATTAACGATTTACATGTAGAGCCTGATTTTTCAAGTAAATTGGGAAAATTTGTAAATGGATATTTTTCATATAATTTTAGTGCTAAATTATTACTAAATGCAGACATTAATATAGATCTGTCCTTTCTTAAAACCTTATTTAATATTTTGCAGTTTGTAATTTCTATATCACAAACAGTGTCAACAGTGGCTATATTTAATATTATTCTATTGGTAGACAGGTTTTGTGGTCGATTTTAAATGTAAAGGAAAAGTGTTAATATCATTAATCCTTCACTATTTTCGTAAATATCAATGACTGAAGTTTGTTTGTAGATATTAACAGCATTTATCTACATATATAGAAGATATAATTATACTGTATAAGTATGGCTAATTAATTTTACAACTTAATTAGTGTGAATGTGATCATGGGATAGGCTGGATCTGTATCTTTTGTACCTGTTCTCTTCTTTAGATCCAATGGTGCCACAAGTAATGACTAGTCCTGATGTCCTAAAACCAGAACCCCTGAGAGCAATTCCTCCTCAAGCTTCTGTAGCTCGGACAGGTAGTCCTGACCCCGGCAGAAGAGGCTCTGCACACGTGGTGTCTCATCTACCGCGACCGATAGCAACACCCAGGGAAACTGTTAATACAAGGTATTTAAGAATGCACAGGTGGTTGTAGCTTTATTTGAGGATGTCATTTTTTGCAAATGTGAGAAATTTTTTGGGGTACTGGATTGTGTTGAAGTAGAGCAAAGACTTTGCAGGGTATGACATTTTTTTTTATTAGGGAATAGTCATGGTTATCTCATTTTCTTCCACACTACAGCAAAAATAATTGTACTCAGTTTCATGTATTTTCTGTTTGGCTTTCATTGCTCAACCTATCTCATGGGTAAGGGTGTAGATGATTACGTAGTGACTGCGTTTTATAGAGCATAGTTTTAGGATTGGTGCAAGAATCGGTAGAATAAATGGTAAGTTCAGGATGATGGTCTTCTGAAATTAACTCTCATGAGTTGTGTATAAGACTGTTTGAACCTATTTTGTTGAAAAAAAAATCACGGTTTTCAGGGTTTCCATTTGAATATGCTGTCTATTCCTGACCTAATGAAGTATTTTTATTTTGTTAATTGCATTTCTCTATGGCATCTAAATGTGCAGTATTTAATCACTTATTTTTATTTTACACTTAAACCATTGAATTATAAATGGTTTTACACCTGTTTTGTAGAGTTGAACGCACTTGTCAATTTACTCTTGTTTAAGAAGGAAACTGCTACACATTGTCATCACCATTAATTTTAGGTATGGATCTGAATCAGATGTTTGAAGGGTGATATGTATGCATGGCTTAATTTTTTAATTACACCTACATCAATTATCAATAAGTAGCTTGGGTACCTGATTTTTCTATCAGTTTACTTAAGAGTAATATTTTATATTCTTTAAAAAGTGGATTTTTTTTTTTATTAAAAACTTCGACACATGTATCTGTACAGCCCACATTCATGGTCTTAAAATACTCAGACTATACATTCTAGTCGTCTGAAATACAGAAGATTGACAATACTATACAGTACTGGTGATTATAGATTAGCATAGGTATTGCTTTGTAAAGCAACAACTTTTTCCTCCTCTACCAGATTATGGGTGTTAAATTTAATTATCAGCTATATTCATGACAAATATTTTAGAATTTATCCTGGAGATTTCATTTCAAATGTTAAATCAAATCATTACAAGTTGATAATCATGTATTTTGTATTATATAACTATGAATACTTTCCTCTTTTTTTTTTTTTCAAGTGTGAGGTATGCAAAATAATTTTTTATTATCGGTATACAGTAGAGGAAAATTTCGGGGTTTGGAGTGTTAATATGGGGCAAGCGTATATTTGCAGATTTTTAACATTTGGTGATATCTATGTTACCTAATCCCCTAGAATGGTAGCCAATGGTACAAATATATAAGCAAATGCTTTATTTAAACCTAAGTAAACAATATTCCTCATAGGGTGACCTTTGATCTGCAATATTTATGTATAGACTCTACAGACCTCATAAAACAGCAAGTCTTCATATATAATGTCAACCCCCTTCTCCCCAATTAGTTCATCATTTCAACATAACCACAATAGCTTATCTTGGAAATCAAAAGGACCTGAGATTGGAAATCTTTGTTTCTTGGCAATCAAAATGTTTATTTGGCTGGTGCCCAACAAAATGATGCTTATTCCAGCAAACCTGCACAATAACAGAAAAGTCCCTCGTATACAAGACTTGTTTCTGTTGCCAAGCACTTCTTTAATTGATCTATTTGCAGTGAGTTTCCACCCTCAGCTGGAAGATCCCAGTTTAATGTTCTTCTTTCTTGGCTCTATTGGCGTGGAAAATAGATAACCATATGCTACGATGACTTGAACTCTGTGTATTTGATCAAGGATCTTTGTGAAAATATTTGGTGCTTCAAGAATCTGCCAATCTTTCCATGTATGGAACATTCTAAGAGACTTCCCATATGGGATATTCTAAATCAGTTTCGCTTTCTCCAATCCACAGGTGCCTGAATATATTAGTTAGATTCCAATCTTTCCATATAAGGAACATTCCAAGAGACTTCCCAGATGGGATATTCTACGTCATTTTCGCTTTCTCCAATCGACAGGTGCCTTGATATATTAGTTAGATCTTTGTGGGCACAGATTGTCAAGCTAAGTTTCAAAGCTATATGGTTTATGGCAGAAGCATTCAAAGCTACCTTCAACCCTTTCAGAATTTCAATACTCAGCCTTTGTTAAGCAAAATGGAATCAGTTCTGTAGTGTACACCATAAAAAAGGAATTACAGTTGGCTGCTGCTATTTGCTGGGGTGTGTTAGGTAACAGAGATACCTGCAAATGGCATAAATGTGCAAAAGTATTACTGCCCCAACCAGGTAAGAGAAATACAAGGCTTACTGTCCTTACCAAGTCACTGCTTTGTGCATGTAGTTGGGTACTACCACAAACAAGATTTAAAAGAAATGGTGAGTTGATAGAAAATTTGTCAAAGCTGATTTATTGTGCTTTGGAAAATCTTCCTTTGTCTACCCTTTTTTAGACCTGCTAAGATGGTTATTTGACCATACTCAATAGAAAACCTTGCTAATATTTATTAAAGTACCGTCTACTAAAAAGATAAGGGGTCGTGGTTGTACAGAACCACTATGGAGTGTATCGTACAATTAAAATCCCAATTTACCATTGAAACAATCAGAATAAACACATTAATAAAGATACCTTAAAGGTTGTGTCATAAACAAGCACCGTAGCCTTAATTTTTTATGATGTTGAGAGGAGTGAAAAGCCATGCAATCACCAATGAATGTTTGGTGAAGGGCAACATGACATGTTTAGATAATCTCTTCCCTGCCACCTGTCGTTATCATGCCAAATTATCTATCTATCTATATACCAAGGCACTTCCCCCAATTTTGGGGGGTAGCCGACACCAACAACGAAACAAAACAAAAAGGGGACCTCTACTCTCTATGTTCCTTCAGCCTAATCAGGGACCCAACCGAGTTCAGCTGGTACTGCTAGGGTGCCACAGCCCAACCTCCCACATTTCCACCACAGATGAAGCTTCATAATGCTGACTCCCCTACTGCTGCTACCTCCGCGGTCATCTAAGGCCCCGGAGGAAGCAGCAGGGCCTACTGGAACTGCGTCACAATCGCTCGCCATTCATTCCTATTTCTAGCACGCTCTCTTGCCTCTCTCACATCTATCCTCCTATCACCCAGAGCTTTCTTCACACCATCCATCCACCCAAACCTTGGCCTTCCTCTTGTACTTCTCCCATCAACTCTTGCATTCATCACCTTCTTTAGCAGACAACCATTTTCCATTCTCTCAACATGGCCAAACTACCTCAACACATTCATATCCACTCTAGCCGCTAACTCATTTCTTACACCCGTTCTCTCCCTCACCACTTCGTTCCTAACCCTATCTACTCGAGATACACCAGCCATACTCCTCAGACACTTCATCTCAAACACATTCAATTTCTGTCTCTCCATCACTTTCATTCCCCACGACTCCGATCCATACATCACAGTTGGTACAATCACTTTCTCATATAGAACTCTCTTTACATTCATGCCCAACCCTCTATTTTTTACTACTCCCTTAACTGCCCCCCAACACTTTGCAACCTTCATTCACTCTCTGACGTACATCTGCTTCCACTCCACCATTTGCTGCAACAATAGACCCCAAGTACTTAAACTGATCCACCTCCTCAAGTAACTCTCCATTCAACATGACATTCAACCTTGCACCACCTTCCCTTCTCGTACATCTCATAACCTTACTCTTACCCACATTAACTCTCAACTTCCTTCTCTCACACACCCTTCCAAATTCTGTCACTAGTCGGTCAAGCTTCTCTTCTGTGTCTGCTACCAGTACAGTATCATCCGCAAACAACAACTGATTTACCTCCCATTCATGGTCATTCTCGCCTACCAGTTTTAATCCTCGTCCAAGCACTCGAGCATTCACCTCTCTCACCACTCCATCAACATACAAGTTAAACAACCACGGCGACATCACACATCCCTGTCTCAGCCCCACTCTCACCGGAAACCAATCACTCACTTCATTTCCTATTCTAACACATGCTTTACTACCTTTGTATAAACTTTTCACTGCTTGCAACAACCTTCCACCAACTCCATATAACCTCATCACATCCCACATTGCTTCCCTATCAACTCTTATCATATGCTTTCTCCAGATCCATAAACGCAACATACACCTCCTTACCTTTTGCTAAATATTTCTCGCATATCTGCCTAACTGTAAAAATCTGATTCATACAACCCCTACCTCTTCTAAAACCACCCTGTACTTCCAAGATTGCATTCTCTGTTTTATCCTTAATCCTATTAATCAGTACTCTACCATACACTTTTCCAACTACACTCAACAAACTAATACCTCTTGAATTACAACACTCATGCACATCTCCCTTACCCTTATATAGTGGTACAATACATGCACAAACCCAATCTACTGGTACCATTGACAACACAAAACACATATTAAACAATCTCACCAACCATTCAAGTACAGTCACACCCCCTTCCTTCAACATCTCAGCTTTCACACCGTCCATACCAGATGCTTTTCCTACTCTCGTTTCATCTAGTGCTCTCCTCACTTCCTCTATTGTTATCTCTCTCTCATTCTCACCTCCCATCACTGGCACCTCAACACCTGGAACAGCAATTATATCTGCCTCCCTATTATCCTCAACATTCAGCAAACTTTCAAAATATTCCGCCCACCTTTTCCTTGCCTCCTCTCCTTTTAACAACCTTCCATTTCCATCTTTCACTGTCTCTTCAATTCTTGCGCCAGCCTTCCTTACTCTCTTCACTTCTTTCCAAAACTTCTTCTTATTCTCTTCATATGACTGACCCAATCCCTGACCCCACCTCAGGTCAGCTGCCCTCTTTGCCTCACGTACCTTGCGCTTTACTTCCACCTTTTTCTCTCTATATTTTTCATACTTCTCCATACTATTACTCTGCAGCCATTCTTCAAAAGCCCTCTTTTTCTCTTCCACTTTCACCTTCACTCCTTCATTCCACCATTCACTGCCCTTCCTCATGCTGCCTCCAACAACCTTCTTGCCACATACATCACTTGCAATCCCAACAAAATTTTCTTTTACTAACTTCCATTCCTCCTCTAAATTACCAGTTTCTCTTACTCTCACCTCATCATATGCCATTTTTAACCTTTCCTGATATTTACTTTTTACCCCCGGTTTTATTAGCTCTTCAATCCTCACTACCTCCCTTTTACATCCACCTACTCTATTCCCCCACTCTTTTGCTACAACTAATTTTCCTTCCACCAATAAATGATCAGACATACCGTTAGCCATACCCCTAAACACGTGCACGTCTTTCAATCTTCCAAACATTCTTTTAGTTACCAACACATAATCCATTAATGCCCTTGCTACTACTCTTCCATTTGCCACTCTTACCCACGTATACTTATTCTTATCTTTCTTTTTAAAGAAGCTAGCACCTATTACCATCTCTTGTTCAACACACATGTCTACCAGTCTCTCACCACTCTCATTTTCACCTGGTACGCCATACTTACCAATATTAGCTATAATTATCTTTATGAAGTTTGTGGAACACAGCATATGAACATGACCTCATTAGAGATTTAAAAATACTTAGAAGTACTTTGCTTGTTATGAGAGGAGGTTCTTTTACATCATCATCACTGCTGTACTTTTCCATGGGGCTTAGTAAAGGGGTCAAAGGTTTTGCAGGTTTGGCGACTGATGCTGGAAGTCTTTTTTGTGGGTTGAAGAACCTTGTAATGGGGGGCTATTCTCTCTTTATTTCCTCCATTATGTGTTCGTGCGAAGAAAAATCTCCATCCATGGTACAAATAAACTCGAGGGTGCAAACCATGGATGGGTCCATGACGTAGGCAGTACAGTATTTTAATGCCTCCATCCAACCATGACATTTCCCTCAACTCATCGAGAGTGATGCCTTATTCTTCACCATCACTTTCATAATGTTTTCCTCTTCCTCGCATACTGACAATACCAATTCCTCAAGTTCCTCTTCCATCATATCAGCATCATGCCCTGTAAGCTGTTGCAAGACATTGTACTCAGCCTCTTCCGGAAATCCTTGATGGTCACTCTGTACCAGGGTCACAATCTTTATCACTGTTTCATTAAGGGCATTAAGAGGACTGAAACCCTTGAAGTTCTTCACACAGTCAAGCCACAAATGTTTCCAGCAGTCATATCCTTGAAAAATTCCTCTACGAGAGAGAGCCAGTTGTCAATTGTAAAGCTCCTCCAGCATTGCATAAATTCCAGGGCGAAATCATTATCCATGGCTGATTGGAGTCTGGCTATCATATGTTTGTTGTAATGGGCTTTTAAAGTTCTTAATGACCCCCTAGAGATGTGGTGTTGTGAGAAAAGAACACCATCTCTACTTTATCGTGGAGAACTTGCACAGCTTATGTTTGTCCTGGAGCATTTTCAAAAGTTAGCAGGATCTTGAAACTTGACTCTAGTTGCTGAAGATACTGCTCAAACTCCAGTAGAAAGTAATGGTGGAACCAATTCAGAAACAGGTTGCTTATTGTCCATGCCTTCTTATTTGCATTTAATAGACAGGCAACAAATTCTTGTTGCAGTGCTGGAGTGAATGTGGATTTGACATCTTTTAGATAAAGCCATGTTGGATAAAGTGACACGTGGGATTGCTACACAATATCAAGGTGCTCCTGGGGAGACAAAGGAAATCATACATATCATAGTGAAAAGTAAGATATTCCCTTATCAATTAAGTGATAAAAATGAAATAGAAATGAGGTAGTTTTATATTAGATCTTTGGGAAGAATAAAACAGTTTACCTAATCAGAGCAACAAAATACTATACGGGCTGTTATCATACTTATCTTTGACACCTTTAAAACCGGGAGCATAGTGTTCTTTACTGATGAAGGTGTGTTCTGCATTTTGATATCCGGAACAAAGCTATTAAGCAATGATTACAATATGGTAATTAGCAATCGTTTCATTTCACTACCGGTGACGTTACAATAATTACCAGTCTCTGTATGCCAGTAAGGTGTACGTTACATTAATTACTAGTCTATGTATGCCAGTAGGTTTACATTACAATTTTGTATTATTTTTTTTTATGCAAAACTTAGGAAATACTTTAATTTTAAAAGTAAAATACATCTTGTCAGAGATATGGTACGTATCAGTTACTGTTTGCACTAACATGTTTCCTCCATATTCCACTCTTGCTCTGGTCTTTATCCCTTCGCAGCTCTGAAGGGAAAGCTTTTGTGGCCTTTTGTTCTGGTGAAGATGTCTCCCATCATCTTCACATTTCTCAGGGAAAAACACCATTTGAAATTATCAAACCATCCCTTGCTGGCTTGGAAAGGTGTAGCTGGCATAGCTTGGGGGGTTTCTCTGGTGCTCGGTCTGTGTTCCTCAGATGTACACCTGTTAGACTTAAAATGTTGAAAGGGACTTTTCCACCTCCTGGATTAAGTTATTAGAGTCCACTGCTACACCTTTGCAGTGCGGGTTCTCATTCCACATGAAGAGGACATTCTCCATCTTAATCCTTGCCATGTCCTCCTGTACCATTGCCAATGTTTAGTATGGTGCGGGGCACTTGCACTTATGGCAGGACAGTTATTGGCATAATTTTTCTTCATGTACCGCAAATTACTATATTATTTTTTGGAGGGAATACTCTGCCCACTGTATCAATGCCTCTACCTTTTGTTCCAAGGTCATCATAATATCCATTGGCTTGTGGTCAGGTTTGGTGAATGATGAAGCACTCTTAGGTGTGATGGTGAAAGCTGAACATTTTGACCAAGCGATGATATACAGTACACAAGATGTTTTACCCTTTTACCCCCGAGGACGTACTGGTACGTTTCACAAAAGCCATCCCTTTACCCCCATGGACGTACTGGTACTTCCTTGCAAAAAAATGCTATAAAAATTATTTTTTTCATATTTTTGATGATTTTTTGAGAAAATTCAGGCCTTTTCCAAGAGAATGAGACCAACCTGACCTCTCTATGACAAAAATTAAGGCTATTAGAGCAATTTTAAAAAAATATACTGCAAAATGTGCTGGGAAAAAAATAACCCCCTGGGGGTTAAGGGTTGGAAATTTCCAAATAGCCTGGGGGTAAAAGGGTTAAACTATACTGATTGCAGTATAGTTGCAGATCATAGTGTTCCACAGGATAGATGTAAGGATTTCTGTGGAGTTCAAACTGTTCAAAAGACAGTGAAGACTCCTAATTCGTGTAGAGCTTCTTCGCTACACCTGCTTATAAAACTTTAGATTAGGCTTAGCTCATATCTAACATTGAAGGTCTTTATTTTGCCTCGTGCATCTTTGAGGTTAGGTCAGCCAATTTCTTACACTCTGCTGAAAGAGTTACTCTCCTACCAAGGTTCAGAAATCAATATTTTTCATTTGAGGTAATTATAAGAAATGTGTTTGTAGGGAAACAAATATAATTCTAAGAAAAATTATGTAGTAACCTACCTCACCTCCCAGCTTGCTGGTTTCTCACAGCAGGATATTCAAATTTCACAATAAGCAAGTCATTTATTTGGTGAGGACCCAAGGGTCTCTTTATTTGCAAACACAAGCTACCTTGGTTCCTTTGTCAGGAAAACAAGCAAGAAGTATCACTGAAATTTGATGACCAAGAATGTGGGCTATTTTACGAGACATTGTTGTATGAGGGATAAATTTTGACAAGATAAAAATTTTTATTTGGAAATGACCTGAAAATAATCTCAAGCTTGTTTGTAATTATTAAAGCTAACAATTTATACACTCAAAATGGATATGCCACCAGACAAGTATTTTATTTTTTTATATATTTTGGTAGTTTTTGTTATTGTAAATTTATCAACACAGAACTGTAAAAAAATATTTACAGAAATGTGTTCTTGCGGACTGTAACAAAAGTTTATTTAATGTTAGGTACGAAGGTGGAAATAATCAAGCTCCGACTTCCCCATCTCAGTCAACAAGCTTTCCAAGCCTTTATGAGCGCCGTGGCTCATCTCAGGAACAGTCTGCCTGTTCATCGCCTCACAGGTATCCTGTTTTTTATATCCCTAGCTAAACAGGTTTCTTGACCTTCCTCTTATGTCCAGTCTCTCTGTCCCAAACTACAGGAATAGAGTTATGTACTTGATAGCTATCACATGATAGTTACAGTAGCTTATATGTTATGGAAAAGTTCCAAATATTATAATGTTATGATTTTTCACTTCGGTTTTCAAGATAAAAACAAGTATATATGGGTAAGAGTGGCAAATAGAAGAGTGGTAGAAAGGGCGTTAATGGATTATGTGTTGATAACTAAAAGAATGTTTGGAAGATTGAAAGACGTGCACGTGTTTAGGGGTATGGCTAGCGGTATGTCTGATAATATTTTGGTGGAAGGAAAATTAGTTTTAGCAAAAGAGTGGGGGAATAGAGTAGTTGGATGTAAAAGGGAGCTAGTGAGGGTTGAAGAGCTAATAAAACCGGGGGTAAAAAGTAAATATGAAGAAAGGTTGAAAATGGCATATGACGAAGTGAAAGTAAGAGAAACGGTTAATTTAGAGGAGGAGTGGAAGTTAGTAAACAAAAATTTTGTTGGGATTGCAAGTGATGTGTGTGGCAAGAAGTTTGTTGGAGGCAGCATGAGGAAGGGCAGTGAATGGTGGAATGAAGGAGTGAAGGTAAAAGTGGAAGAGAAAAAGAGGGCTTTTGAAGAATGGCTGCAGAGTAATAGTGTAGAGAAGTATGAAAGATATACTGTAGAGAGAAAAATGTGGAAGTAAAGCGCAAGGTAAGTGAGGCAAAGAGGGCAGCTGACCTGAGGTGTGGTCAGGGATTGGGTCATTCATATGAAGAGAATAAGAAGTTTTGGAAAGAAGTGAAGAGAGTAAGGAAGGCTGGTTCAAGAATGGAAGAGACTGTGAAAGATGGAAATGGAAGGTTGATCAAGAATTTATAAGGAAAAAAATGATTTTAATTAACATGTATTACGAATGTGAAGTGCATTAGAGTTTTTCAGTATGAAATTTGATTTAGGGATCACCTTTAATATAGCACTATAAGGAACACAATTTAGTTGCTGTATAAATATACTGTTAATTTTTTATAGCCATATCAATAGTGAGAATACATTTGCATCTATGATTGTCAGATTTCAAGAAGACAAGGAAGAAATTTGTCCAGACTTCATTTAAAGCCAAATTATCTTTTCAAGTATGAAATTACCTCAAAAGACTTTAACCTGAGTATCATATACTTTATGTACCTGTATTTTATTGGACAAGAGAGACTGAGATGAAAGGATCTGTGAATAGGCATGAAGACTTGACATCCTGAAACTTGTATTTTGGGATACAGTAGTTGTACATTAGTTCCTTTTGGTTGCCTTTAGTAATGAGCATTCCAAATTCTATCAATAGAAACTTTTTGATGTATGTGCATATATCAACAATAAGTAACAATAGGTGAATTGAAGCCTTATTTGCATGCCTGTTATTTGAATATTAACAAGGAAAATTTCCCTTAATTTTTACTATTAGAAAAAAAAAATATTTATGGCTTAAGGTTTGGGATATTGGTTAGATTTTATTTTAGTTATTATATTAATACAGTTTAGTTTTTGAATACTTGATGTTTTTATATTTTTCCATTATAGTAAAAATTATGAGAACCTGGTTTTTACAACAGAGAATATAAACATTTGAATTTTATCTGCTGAAGTTTACCATATTGTTTGGTTGGACAGTTTAAGTTACAATCAAGTTTAATTCATGTATCGGATGATACCTGAATTTGATGTAATTCTTTGCAAAGCAATATTTGTATCTGTGTAATGTGATGAACTATATAAAAATATTTTTCATTTGAAGATTTATATATTTGTAGCTTTGGCGTACTCTAAAAACTCCAGAGATAAATTTTCAATGGTACTGTACATTTGCGCATGAATAATGTACATATTGCTTAAAGTATACTTATGTAATTGAATCTTACATCTGAAGGGAAGGGCCAACTTTATAACCTCTAAATAGGAACAATAAAAAACTGTATCTTCCCTCCTTTAATCATGCTGCCAAAACCCTTCCCAGCTGCCAAGTTACAGTGATGTAATGCTGTGCCTGGGGAAAGGTGTAATTGTTGTCTCAGATTTAAATGGTTACTTGCCACTTCGACACATCTTTTTTTTCTCTTGCTATTATTGAACTTTTGGAGGAATATTCAGTGTTTTTTCATTTTGTTTTGCCAAGCTACCCTATCGGGTATGCCTACAGGTAATCATTTGCCCTGCTTTTGCTCTTAATATGATGTAAAGAGGCTATTTTCTGATCGAGTGGATCCTCAGTTGCTTTTCTTTACCTCAGGATTTTAAAACTAAAACCTTTTATTTCCATACTTACTCTGAATAGGACTAGTTAGCCAACTTCCTCCTCACTTGTGAGGCAATACTTATTTTCGGTGATTTAATCCACTTAACCCTTACTTGAAAGTATACGTCTATTGACGTAGATATGAAGTGTAATATTGGTTCCCAGCTGATATCTATTGACATATGTGCAGTCTGTATGAACCATGAGACAAAAATATCATGATTTTTTGGGTTACTGTATATGGAAACAACATGATTTAATTTTCTAATTGCAACCCCATATCCTAGTTCACCTTCAGACAAAGTTTGTTAGTACCCATAGTCACCTGTTGTTTTCGGTCATTTAAAGTATCCAAACGCAGCTTCTTTGATCCATGTCTGCATGTTTGTACATACTATGTATTGTCATTTGGATGTTGACTAATGTCATCCAGATGTTGTATAGTGACACTTTCCTTCGGTGATTGAGTCCACTTAACTTGATGGTGTATGTCTATTTTGTTGACATATTGCTTCACGTCAGATGTCTATCGACGTATGTACAGTCCTTATGAACCATGTAGAATATTATGATTTTTGGGTGTACTCCATATGGCAACAACAGGCACTCCCTCAGAGAAAGGTTGCAATTATTACCAATCAGCTGTTGTCTTCAGCCATGAAAGCATCCGAACACAGGCCACTCAGTCCATCGTTTGCATGTTTGTACATACTTTATGTCATTCATTGTTGACTAATATTTTTCCGGGTGTTGACTAACCTAATCTAGATGTTGAATAAAATTATCAATATGATGGTGAAGAACATATGTATTAGAAGCTGAAAATGGCACGGATGACTGTCATACAGTTTTTCCTGATGAAGGGAATTTTAAGAAACAGCCTGAGACAGGACAAATGCACACGAGGTGGAGTGTTGAAAAGGGTTTTCATAAAGTGTTTTTTCGTTTCAAGTTTCCAGAAATACAACCTTCTTATAATTTTAGGGTAGTTTTTGTTTGTTGGGTTTTGTGTATTAGAGAAAAAGAAAGAGATCAGATGTAATGAGAAATTGATATATCTGTTTGAAGAGAGATAAAAAGAGTTTTCCTGAGATGTGAATCACATGTTTTCAGGATATTTGGTGTTTGTTTGATCATAAGGATGATTGGTGTTAAATGATCCTGAGGAAGCGACACCAATTGGCAGCATACACACCCGTAAGGGAGCGTCAACTAAGCGGCTGAGAGAAAAACGAACAAGGTTATTAAATGAACGTGTGTCGCTACCTAGAAATCCCAAACAGACAAATATAATGCTCAACTTGGGAGCAGGGGTCTCCAAAACGTCTGGCATCTTCAAAAACACAAAATAACACAGAGCTACGAAAAACACGTTCGAACGTTCACAGGTGCTTAGAACGAATGATGGGAGAAGGATGGGTAGTGGTAGGTTGGGGGGGGGGGGGGGGATAGCCGTAGAGAACGAGACCTCGTAGTAACGGGGGATGTTGAGGAGGGAGAAGACTAATTGGTAAGGGACCTCTGGTTGTGGTTTCACACGGCCCAGTTTTAATACCGACACCCTATAAGTGTGAGTGAGCTGGGTATATTCCTGGCATTCCATGCAAATTTTTTCTCTGGTATATTTAGCAGTATTTATACCTTAGAAATGGTGCTTTAAGGAGCATTTCACTGGGCGACACAGGTCCATTGCCCAGAAATAGATTTTTCCTTCGTCAAAATCCCTTTATTGGGATTACAAAGTATACTCTCAATTGTACCTTACTGGCCTGACTGTTACGGGGAAGTGCTTTGGCAGCTAGTTAAAAGCAAAGGAGAATTTTATAATTTTTATATATTTATAGGTTGTCAAGTTGGCCCTTCCACTTTATAGCTTAGAATATTCAGATGTAAGTATAGGAATGAAAATAAAAGTTTAAAAATCATGTTGCTATATATATTAAGGTGGATTTATTCTTAATCAAACTGTCATTAGATTACGGAGAATGACTGCATGTTGGTATGGCATGTGTGAGGCTATAAATTTGATTGGTATGCTTCAAGCATTACTGCATGTGAAAGGCTTTTTTGCATGGAAGGTTTTCTTGTTTATTTTGTAAAAAAATCTATATACTGTAATCTAACTTTCGCATGAACAGTTCAAATTTTGGCAAGATTGGTCTAATCTCTAATCTTTTGAGTCATTGTATTTTAAAGCAAGCAGTGATTATGTGTAGATGAGGTATCTTTATCAGTACATTGGAACAATAGGAAATGTATACAGGTGTTTAGACAAAACAGTGGAAAGACTTCGTATGTAAATATGTAAACAGGTCAAGTATTTATTCTGGCCCCTAAAGCCCTATCTCCTCTACATTAGAATGCATACTGTATTCTGTAACAGTAGGATGTGTACTAGTTCTTTGATGGCTATCAGCCACAAGAAAAATCACCAGAATCATATTTCTTGTTTTAACAAATAATGAAATCATTTCATGATAGGTTGCCAGTATCCTTGGTTATTTCATGGTTTCTGAACTAAAATGATATAAAAAGTTGGTAGGGTATATTAAGAACTGCAATTTTAAAGAGTAATATTTAAAGGCTTGATATAGGAAATAAAGTGAGATGTTTAGAGAAATTTTATAAAACCTGAATTTTTCCTGCAGAATGTTAATAAAAAAAAAGTTTAGAACTAGGTAGGTAGGTAATCAGAAACATAGGTCATAACTCATTGTTTAAATCCAAGTTACGGCATAAATTGCAGATTGTTTAAAGGTAAAAGTAGACATTTTGATTAATGGTAAGTCATGTCATAAATTTTTTATATATATTAGGGTAGGTATACTGAAGTAAGTTGGAGTACAGTTTAAAAGATAATAAACTTTTTGATTGATAAGAATAGTGACAAACTTTTGTACGGTTTATTTGGGACAAGCAGGTAGAAGTGAGTAGCTATAAATAATAAAAATAACTTGCATAGACGAATAGTTAATCTTGACCTGAAAATTTGACTACTATAGCTTTGTGTTCCTGCAAAAGGCTTTAGAAATACTGGCTCATCATAAAATTCTCAGAAATTACCGGTACACAAAATATTACTGGGGATCAGTTACGTGAAGAGAAATGGGTGATCTGGAATGACAAAGTTAGATTCAAGTACTGTACTATACATGTAAATGAAACAACAGTTTTGATTATGTGAACAGGAAGTTTTGGTTTTTATAGGATGTTATGCAAAAGTATCATGTGTATACAAGTCTCTAACTTATTTTATATTTGACAATTAGTATTTTTTTTTTTTTTTGTGGTAATAGACTGTGTACCCTCTAGCATTTTTCCTGTGGTTTCTTTTATGGCAAAGGTTTTATTTCATATTTTTGTAGTGACAGTTTAGTTGGTCAGCTTTTTGTATGTAAACACATAGCCTTTTCTATTCATCATATATCTGTGAGGTTGGTTAAGGTTATACCCTGTAGTGCTGTTTTTAAGTGATTGGTTTTTATTTTTTCATTAATTTTATTATTTATTAGTAGAGTACTATAGTATTTAACCTTTACTCCTGTGATACCTATAATTATTCTGTACTTAATTAAAACTGCATTTCAGCTATAGTCTATTTCTTTTATCGAGGCAGAGTTGCACCGACTCGCAGCGGTGCCCTTTTAGCTCGGAAAAGTTTCCTGGTCGCTGATTGGTTAGAATTATCTCGTCCAACCAATCAGCAATCAGGAAACTTTTCCGAGCTAAAAGGACACCGCTGCGAGTCGGTGCAAATCTGCATCGCTAAAAGAAATTGACTATAGGTAAGTTTAGTGTTCAGTTGCAGTCGGTATTCTAATCACAATTAATTTTTGATATCCCAACTAACTCATGTTATAGCATAGCCACATTAGACTGCAAATAAAGCAGGATGTTTGATTTTCATGGTATATTTTAGTGACAACTTACATTATCTTTGTAATGCGTTCTTCTTTATGGTAATACTGTACAGTATTTCTATTTGAGCAAGAAGTGGTAGGTTCACTTCTAACATGTCTTTGGAAATTTTCTTTTTCTTTATCAAAATATGCAGTATACAGTATTTATTATTTTATGTTAATCTACAACAGAAACATGTTAAAGGTTTGATTAATTTCAGAGGTTTTCAACTGTCGATCATTACTGTTTAGGAAGAAATTCCTCCCCTCGACTACTTTAATAAGTTTGCCTGCAAATTACCTGCATTTTCTATCCATCATTTTCAAAACTTTCAAGTACAACCTGTACAGTTAAAGAGCATGCTGTATGTAAACTGTTTATTCTTAAAGCCTTTTCCATTCACTCTACACTCTCTTCAAATTCATGTTGAAAAAATAGTAATTAATCTGTAACTGAAAAAAAAATTTACCCATCACTTGTTCCAGGGACTATTCTTTGAGTGGCAATACAAGTCCCAATGTCAATCAGCCATACAGAGCTCGTGCTGTCTCAGAAAGTCGGCGAGATCCCAGAGAACCTTCAAATTCACCCTACCAACCAGAACCTAATAGGTATAGTACTTGTAGATCCCTTTGCGACATTCACACTGAATCAATGCACAAATTATATTTTCATGTGGTTTATAAATCTTCATTTTGAAGTGATCGAAGGAAAGCCCCTACAAACATACATTTTACATATATATATATATATATATATATATATATATATATATATATATATATATATATATATATATATATATATATATATACAGTATATATATATATATATATATATATATATATATATATATATATATATATATATATATATATATATATATATATATATATATATATATATATATATATATACATACATACACACACATGATATGTACAAACATACATGCATACAGTAAGTCTCTTACATAAGAATGGTATGCATTTCAAGATCAGGTTTTGGTTGGAAAGTTTTCCAAGTCCAGCATGATATTATCTTGGATATCCAACTCATAACCCACAACCCTCTAAACTCCATTGTCTTCAGTCAGCTGGCCTTGCTAACAGCTGTGAACTACCGTATATTTGTATCGGGAATTCCTACAGCTATTTTTGAATAATATTTTTAAGAGGTCTACTTATTTTCTTCATTGCCACACAAGTTCTTAGCTTGCTAAGTTTTGCAGTTGAAAATATTTATCTATAGGACTTGATGTGTATGTGTATATATATATATATATATATATATATATATATATATATATATATATATATATATATATATATATATATATATAATATAAATATATAATGTATTTATATGTTATGTATATATGTTTGTGGTAATTTGATCATGTATATATATATATATGATTTCTTTTTCAGATATGGAGTAGTATTAGATATGAAATACAATGTATCCAGCTATGGCTTTAGTTCATTTGTTTAAATTTATAGTTATAAACCTTGTGTAAAAGTGATTTGCCTTTAACCTCATAGCAAATGTGGAATCATAAATTTCACTTGCCTCAATCTTGAGGCAAGGCTTTTGAATGTGAATATAAATTTCCCATTGTTTTCATTTCCAGATATATACTATACCCTGTTTAGCTTTGAACACTTGAACTTGACCTTTGGTATTCCTAGATAAGTTAAACATAGGCTGCAAAAAGGAAAATCAACATTAATTTTAGTTGAATTAAACTTTTGGTCAGAATTATTTTTATTGCCAAAAATAAGAAATCAAGTTTTTTTCTTGTTTGCTTGAAGAGGTAAACTAATCACAGGACTGTAGGACATGCAATTTTGTCATCAAAATTAAGTAAATAGAATATTGTAAATAACAGTTGTACAGTAAATTGCACTATTGTATATGAATAAACGTAAAATTAAACATGCTCTAGATGTTGTTTATTGTGTACAGGATTTGTTAACATCAATGGAAAACAAAATGTGTACCTTTCTGTAATTGATGAAAATACTACTGTGTTAAGGTTTGAGATCAGGGAGAAGTGTGTTACTTTGAAGAAAATTTCTTGGAAGGGTATTTGAAATAAAGATTTTTATTAAGAAGAACCTGTTTACATATTACTTTTGTAGCAGGAATTAAAAAATCTAAGCAAAAGGTGTTAGTTTAAAATTGATGATATATAAGTTAAAATTTAATAATATTTCCCATGTAAATTTTGCAAGTTTTGGTTCTTTTTAATATTTTATCTTACTTTTAACTGGAAATATTTTGAGAACTAATCATATTTTATAGGTTGTACACAGTATTGTATTGTGCTTTAAAGAAAAAGAGGTAAATAGTGTAATTCCTTTATTCCCAAATAATGTTACATAATCTAATTAAGAAATTCATATCTTTCTGCCCTTAACTTTATTGGCTTTAATGTGTAATGTACAATTAAGGGATGTGCATTAGTGGTTGCCGTACGGCATTTCATTAATCAGGGAAGTCATCCATTATTTCTATTTCACAGGTATGTCATACGGCACAGTCCGTCCGAGCCACATCTTGTGCGTCAGTTGTCATCACCTGGCCCAGCTTCCACCTCCCCAGCTTACCATGATTCTGCTCCTAGTTTGCCACAACTTACTCGGCCAGAATTATCAAATTCAAGTCGTTCACAAGCGTCATCGAAACCAGATCTCTCATACAAGCCTATGGATCGACCAATGTTGGTCAAGCCAGTTTCAAGACCACTCGAGACTCAGAGTGCTGATATCATATATATGGGAGCCCCAGTTAAAGAAATTGACTATTTGCATACAGGAATGCCAGCTGAAAAAGATACTATCAACTTTGATGACTTTTTGCCGGTAAAGATTTTTAGTTTTCCCGTATTTTAATTTTGACTTTCTAAAACTTGAAAGGAATTATCATAAGGATTACAGTAACTTCTTTAAACAGGGTTTTATTGTTAAACATCTATGCATGTTATTGTTGATCATATATACTTCCTGACCTTTTTATTTTATATTGCACTTAATTTTTATTTTTGTTTACTGTCCTTTACTTGGACCAAATTTATGTTGGATAGTGTACACAACAGAGATGATTTTGTATTACATATATTATCGCATTACTACCTAGTGCCATAATGAGAGAGATAAGCTCATACATACACATAATGAGAAGTTATAATGTTTTAAATTCCATTTTTGGGTAGCTTGTGCTTCGATGTTTATGCAATAAAATCTGCGGTATATATTGACCAATTAATTTTATAAAGTTTAATTTTCTTCTAACACATTCTTTTTATTACTGTATTTGGGTAATTGAGTGTGCAATAATATAGGTTTTACTCTCCAAAATTGTTTTTGAGAAAATGTTGAGGATTATATACCATAAATTTTTGGTGTTAGAATTGGTTGTAAATTATTATATTTTTTTTTTCTATTACAGAACAAGCTCAGTGGCTTGGGTCTCAATGGGAAAGGTGGTTTGACAGGCATTAGTGGTACAGAGATGTCTGAACAGGAGGTACTTTCTAGTATTATAAGTGGTCACACATCCATGATGTCCGTTTTATCTGCTCGATCTAGAGGTCTTCAGGTTGCTCATAAGCTGTGGCAGACTAAAGATTTGAAAACAGCGGTAGATCATGCCCTTAATTTGGGTGATCAAGCACTCCTTGTTGATCTACTAGGCATCATTAATTTACGGCCGTAAGTCAGCGTACACTTGTTTTATTAGCTGATTTGGGCTTTACTAGATTCCTGTGGTGGCAGTTGTTACACACTTTATGAATACTTCTTCTCAGCAAGTATTCTGAGATATAGTACTTCACATTGATTTTTTTTTATACTTATAGGATGAAGGGTGCAGTTATACCCATTGACTTAGATGATAATTAGTTTAAACATTTGTTACTACTGTATTTTATACTATAAAATTGCTGTCAAAAGAATTCTAATTAATTCACATGACATTTTTCAGGTCAATATGGAATTTAGATTTATTAACAGCGTTACTTCCGCCAGTTAGCTCACTTCTGCAGAGTAAACATGAAACGTAAGTTGAACACATGAAGATTGTATTCTGATTTTCATGTCAAATTTTTAAAAAATGAAATACAATGTTATTATTACCATTTATTAAAAGTTTGATAATTTAAAAAATGTTTTAGCACTCCATTAATTTTGAAAAAATCATGTCATGTAAGTAGGTGCCTGTTTTCGCTTGTCTTTTCAGATTATCCCTAATGTCATTTGTAGTAGCTTATATACTAAGAGGTCAATTGATTATCGACTACTGGGTTAAAAGCAATTGTCTGTATTTCAGATATGTGATGTGTGGTTGCAGTGCACTGAAGCTTATGATCAAGAACTTTGCAGTTATGATCAAGTCAAATATGTCAGGGCCAATACATTCTGTGGGAGTGGATATTTCTCGTGAAGAAAGGTAAGATGAGAAGTGCATCTTGGTTGTAGTTAAGAAGTAATCTTTAAGGAAGTATTAGAAAACAAAGTTGGAAAATATCAGTAACTTTGTAATTGGATTGCTGAGTCCCCACTCTTGGCAAGGGTGAAACCAAATAATAACCTCTGTTCATGGATTGTAGCAGAATCCCCACAAAAAAGTTACACAGAGGACTTAAGGGAGATGGTAGCAAACTCATTCCTTGTGAGCTATGTACAAATGAAGGGATTTGGGAGAGGCTACAGGTCTACCTGATGAGTCATCGGTAACCATTGTCTGTCCATCTAGTCTTATCATGGCTGGAGAGGGTTTTTGGGGCTGATCATATGTACTGTATAAGCGACTTTTGTCCTGTCCTTTTTGTTTGCTACTGATGAGCGACCTTTAAATATTTAACATTTCTGAATAATCATTCATAAAGTAATCAATGAAAACGAAAGATTATCAGGTTACCATCATGTGGTGATTGCTCTTCTCTATAAGATTCAAGCACTTTAACCCTTATGTGCTTTTGGAGGGTACAATGAGGTACAATGCCTGCCTGGGTAGAAAAGTGGCGCTCTCACAGAGAAGTTTTTTCATCCACTTCGTCACATGAAAACTATATATCAAATGATAGTGAAAAAATTCTTAAGAGTAAAATATGGACATCAAATATGCACACACTTATTCACTCATATACTGTATACAACTATTCATACAAGAATTTTTGACTTGCTCCTTTTAAATATATATTTTTTTTATGAGGGAATGTGGAAGTGAATCCTTAACATTAATTAACTGATCAGTGCAGAATTGTTTATTTGCAATGGAATTTTTATGAACCAGAAAATGTAATCTGATCAATGGAGATTTATTCATTTTGTAAGAGAGGAGTTCAGAAATGGAAGTCAACATTGTTTATCAACTAAAAACACTGCTGAATCTGAATGTGTAAGTGAATCCAAAAAAATACTTGACTGATCCATGCAGAATCTTTATGTGCCAACTGAATATTCTCAAAACTGGAAACTGTAATCAAATGGGCAGTGGATCGTTCATTTGGGAACCGCTTCCAAAACTGAAAGGGAATATTAGATTGCCTATTAACTAGAGGAACACTTGTAGAACTTGAATGTTTAAGTGAAATTGCAAAAATACTTTAATCAGTACAGAATTGTTCTGTGCCAATGGAATGTTTGCAAAACCAGAAAAACTGTAATCAGATCAGTGAAACAATTTAAATTTAATATGGCATATCATATCCTATTCAAGGATATAGGTTCTCCCGTGACCGATTACCATTTACTCTTTGTATAGGCCTTACCTAACGGCTATGTCATCTCCATGCTCAGACTGTTGGGAGATTGGCAGGAGTCATCATCTTCACTCCTGTACAGGACCAGGTGCTCTAGTATTTCCCAGGAAATTTAATCCAGCCAGATAAATTCATAGGAACTTCCTCTCCACTAAAAGTGCATCTCCTCTTAAGAGGCGATAGTTTGTTTTCGTGTAGGAAAAGAGCACAAATTTTCAAAAGTAATTTTCATTTTTCCTAACTACAGTATACAAACCTTGGTCTTTCAAGTTACACTTCACACCTAAACCAAGTTCCAAGCTTAAGATTTAAAAGAGAGTACTGCATTTAGCTTAGATAGGTGGAAGTGGCTGTCTCGCCACCTGTCGGCAGTCAACTTCATTCAATTTTTAATGCCCATTCCAGCTTCACTGAAGTCATACTCATATTTAAGGAATCAGGTTTGTATAGTTAGGGAAAATATAAATTGATTTTAACATATTTGATTTTTATGTTTCTTCCAAACAAAATGATTATTTCTACAAACCTTCCCTAATGTTGAAATTGCTTCTTCTCTAGAAGCTTCAGTTTAATGGACATTTGTCCATAAATAAATAAAATAAAAATATAATTAGCTCCCATTTTCTTTAACTTCAGTTGACATCTCAAGTAAAGTAATGAAACATTTTAGCAGTTAATAGCATGAAACCAAGTATTGATGGGCCAGTTTCTCTTTGTTATTCCTGTTTTCTCTGTCATAGCGATTTAATAAAAACATCCTTCAGTTTGTTATAGTTTTACTGCGTTTTAAGTTATCTTCCTCTGGATTTATTAGGAATTACTGTGCGGATTGTTTCTGAGCAATTGTGATCCATATTCTCTTAGTGTCAATAAATGGATACTTGTTATCAAAGTTAGGAGTTTGTTGTGGATACATGGTTATGGTCATGTTCATAAAACCACTCTATTTTAACCAGTTATTACATACTTTGTGAAATATTTTTTAATTCACCTTTTGGAATAGGTGAGAGTTAATGTTGATTTTAGAAGTTTTAAATTAGTAGTTTATTTGAACTGTTAGCCATTTAAATTACTAGTATTTTATTTGCATCATCCTAATGAACACCACTTGTGTTTTTTTGACAAATTCCATAGGGTAGGGTAGTTTTCACTACGTAAGATGCCATTTTGGTTTCATTATTTAATTATTGTGTGTTTCAGGTATAACAAATGTGTGGAGTGCTACAATCACATGATGTCCATCCGGGCATTCCTTCTCAAGAGACTAACAGTTCCTGGGAAGATGGGGACTCTCTACCGTGAGTTAGTCATCCTCATGCAGGCCTTCGACTGATAATGAGCTTAAGAGGTTTGCAGGTGCCAAGCTTATCTCATGGGTGTAATTGGTAAAATTTACTTGAAAAACACCAACTTATTGCCAAAAAAATATTCCTCATCTCTCTCGCCCTTTGTAGTATGGGCGACTTGAGTAATGGCTCAAGTATGTCAATGAAGAGTGACTGTTTATTTCAGGCAGTTTACTAACTGCAAAAGATCATGGTTTAGTCTTAGCTTTGTGCCAAGTCTATTCTTGTATTAATAATACACTCGGGAAGTAATCTCAAGATATCAGTTGAAAGAAAATGAGGAGACTACACTCATATTGAGTGATCAGTTGAAAGTGAGTGAGAAATGACTAGACTCATATTGAGTGAAGTCATCATTTACTACCCAACTTTTGGAAAAGAAAACAAGATTATGGCCATTTTAAGCGCTTTATTCTCCATATGTTTGGAACTTCTGTGATTGAAGCACTGAATCCTTTTTTTTGAGGGAAATATGCTGTTTATTGAATATACTAATATTGAGCATTGAACAGCAATGGTGCTTACAGCCCAGGTTTTAAGCTGTCCAGTTTATTTGTAATTGCATATGGTGAAAATATGTGATATGAGTCAGTAAATGATAATAATTTCTTTATTGTTAGTTTTAAAAAGGATTCAGCAGCATTGTGGGTACTTTTGCCTGTAAAGTATATGAAGAACACATATGTGTACTGGCTGGCATCATGTTCATTGACGGCTTGTATAAGCTGGAATGTTTAATCTTCCATAGACCATGTAGCTCACTTTGTAAAACAAAAGTAGATATCAGTCAGTGCACTGGTTCAAGGATTATATACAGAGAAAATTAATAAATACTGTATAGATCTACTTATTATACCATTAATGGTCGGTATTGCTTATTTTACTCTGATAGAAGTAATGGAATCATTATTTTATTCTGAAGCTTTTAATTAAAACATTGCAGATTGGTACGAAATCAATGGTTAGGCATACAGTATATAAAAAAAAAATTACATGGGTGTGGATTATGCCATTTACTCTTGTCTTATACTAGCAACATTGCTGATTTATTTTTGATAATCCTTTGTACAGAATGTTCTATACAGTCCTGAATTAACCTTTTTTTTTTAAGTAGAATATATGTGCATTTTAATCATTTTAAGCATACAACTCGAGATTCATATTGGTCAAAGAATGTTGAGAACTTTTAATAGGAATTCCAAAATTGACATTATGTCACAAGTAATAAACTCAGTCGTGTAAATACATCTTAAGAGATTACTTTTGACATTGCATAAAATATTTTCTTTTCAAGATTTATATAAATTTGAGGTTAGTCATACATCTGCTGTGATAGTAAATATATTATTAATGCAGACAATGACATTTTCATATGTATAATAAATAATTTGCATTATTTGTGAAACATGATAAAAATAAATATTTGGATTGTTGTCCAGTTATAAAAAGTAGAGTAAGAACTTACTGATTAAGTTAGATGAATATTTGTGTAGAAAATATTTGTAAAGGTTAACATTTGTTATCCCTAGATGACAAAGAGAACATTGTTAATTAGAGGACTAATGTTTTTCTATAAGAAAATTCTAGTTATTATAATGAGAAAGAAAATTTGAATAAAAGGAAAAAGTAATAATACTGGCCATTTACGTTATGATTTAGATATGGGAACCCCATAGTTCCCTTCCTTAGTATGTAAACTTCAGGAGGTGAAATACCTTGATTTCTGAAGTATTGTGCCTTCTCATTTTCAACCATGTACTGGCAATTTCTTGTCAGAAGTGGTAGCCATATGCAATATAAATACCATATATCTCATGATTTTATTTTATGTAAACTTAATCAATCTGTGGGAATCATGTTTGATTTGTCTTTGTCAGGCCTAGGTTATTCATTTAACCAGGGATTAAAAAGAAGAACGAAGCGCCTATACTTTTAGCAAGCTACATTCCACAAGCCATAAATTATTGGTACTTATGTTCTGTCATGGTGGAACTAATGCTTGCTAATTTGTTTGCTAATTGCCAAAAGCTGGATACCATTAACTTTCATATTGTGTTTTCAGTTGCATTGTATATTGTGGCAAATGATTTGTTTGCCTTGTAAACTTTACGAGTTTTGGTATAGTTTTGGAATGGTATATTATCATTCATTAGTTCATGTATGTTTACTCCTTGTTAATGCTACCATTTTGCCTTTACTCTTTTGTTTTACTACTCCTATGCTTGGGGTAGTGAATTATAAGCAACTGTAAAATAACTATATTGTGACTAGAGAGATAGTGCTTACTTTTATATATTCTTTAATTCATGTTTCTAGTTGATCATGGAATGGTGTTTAAGAGATTGGACCAATGCTAACAGTTATCTTAAAATTTTTATGCCTTGTTTTTGAGAAAATTAAAAGTTAAAAATGAATATGTCAAGACCTTGCAATTCAAGGACGTTAGGTAACAGATACAACAAATGCACACCTAATAACACTCCTGATTGCCTGGTATAATTTAGTGTAATTTTATAAAAATCTGGTGTATATATCAGCATTGAGAGAAAAGGCATAACTACCAAATAAAATGATAGGTTTCACAATTATAAAACTATTACTATATAGGGACTTGAAAATTCACTAAACATAACAGCATTACAGTATTAGTTTTAACTTACTCTCCCCTGTTATACAGTAAAACAGAGTATGATGTGCAGTATTTGGTCTTATATAACCTGATGCTGCTTTTATTTTCAGTCAGTGAAGTAGTATTCACAATTATATAAATGTGAATGGACCTTGACTGAAAATAATACAAATATAAAGTTATGTACAATCAAATAAAGCAAAACATATATAAAATGGAGGAAAGTAAGTTGGGACTGATATTGCTAATAATCAGATTAGCACATTGCAAACCCAAGAATGGTATGGTCTGATAGTATGATGCGATTGAAACATTCAATGTTTACACTTCTCTCCCAATGAAGTAAGTTGTTGCATTCAGTTTATAATTATGTAAGTAACAATTTACCATATTTAATATTTTTCAACCCCTGCAGATATAATTTTTGCAAGATTTTCATTTTTATAATAGGTTTTACTTGCATTCATCCAGTCCGTGTAATGTTACATATTCAATTGTTAATAAGTACAAGGTATTTATAATTTAACATTGTCAGCAGGCTTTATAGTTATTCTGTGCTGAATATTTTATGCATATTTTTATATTGAAAATTTGGAATTAAACAATGCTAAAAGCAATTGAGCTAGGAATTATTACATGAAGTATTCTGAATATTTAATGTCATTTGTACTATGTGAAAGTTATGCTCAAGAGTTTCAGACTATGGTTGTTGCAAGTAAGTGAGCTTTTATCCATTTGTAGCTGTAGTGTAGACAAGTTTTGACATCGTGTTCAAGGAAATTTTCTTTTGCAATATTCTGAAATGAAAATTGCTTTGTAAAGTATATGTTTTTCACACCAAATTGGGTTAAATACAAAGCTACAGAAACTAATATCTAAATGCTGATGGATAACTGCTCAAATATCTGTAATTTATTATAAAACTTTGGCATTTTCTTAATCCTAGTGTTTTCTGATAGTTGGCCAAGATACTCTTACGATTTTTGTTAAAGTGCATGATATTTGAAATGTCATTACTTCATTAGCTAGGATTTTTTTAAATCATTCCATATGCTAAAGTAAGTGGCTCATGACAACATTATCACTTATGACAAAAATTCTTTTAGGGAGTTATGTTTTCATCTTGGTAGTATTAGGAATCCATAGGTTTGCAATGGAAATTGAAAGAATATGAATCTTAGCTGCCTGTGTGTAGATATAAAAGTATATGGGTTTTGACAGTATAGAAGAGTGGAAAGTAAGCTTATGAAATATGTATTGTTAATTTTAATGGACTAGAGTAAGGATTTAAACTTTCAGCATTCCAAAGTTAAAAATTAATTAATAGTATTTGTATATGTGTGACCAAGAAGGCTGTGTGAAAAATTAGTATGACACTAGATCATAAGAAAGGACTGAAATAAAGGAACATGTCTAGAAGTTCACTTAGAAATTTGAATATTTTATGTTATCTGTATTTATTAAAATCTAAAAATATTATTGGTCATGTAGATCCATGAGTACAGCAACTGAAGATTGCATTTTTCAAGTTGCTTTAGAAAGCATAATATCAAAATGTGCCATGGGTGTTTGCAAAACTGATTGAGTAAATGGTTACTTGTCAATAGTGTACAAAAAACACAGTAATCTCTTTAAGGTATTAAAGATGCGAGTAAATTCTCGAGAAATTTAAGCACCAGTAATGTGCATTTTACGCCACTTTGTTATCATCCAGTCGATAGCCACCTATAATTTTTACCTGAAATGTTTTAACTTCATTTACTGATAATACTTTTGTCTCTGACAAAATGTCTGGTGCTAAGAATTTTATTTTGATCCTGACCTTAACATCTAATTCAATGTCCACTAATTTTATTTCTATTTCTTGTTTTCATAAATATTTTGAAAAAAGATTTCCACTTATATTGAAAACTCAGGGGCTTAATTCCTAACGGCATTTTTTTGACCAGACAATAAATATCTATAGGTTTTCATTTTTGGGATGAATATACGGTAATATTAATGTGGTCTGTAGCTACAAATAACAGCAAATAAAGCTATGTATATAAAATATATGTAAAAAAATTTATTAGAATTACATTGGAGTATGTTGAGCACCTAGGTACCATATTATAAAGGGATTATTTTTCATTAAATGTTTTGATTTAGAAAAATATTCCTACTTTTCAAAATTGTCAGGAAAAAATAATTATTTTTGATATTCAGATATTGAGCATTCATAATTTTTGTGAAAATAATTTTAGAGTAATTTGGTTTAATAAACTGTAAGATGGAAAGGCAAATTATATTGTAATATGAATCAAATTAATTTCAAATTTATTTTCATTAGACTATGAATAACTAATTTTCTTTCTTATGTTTATGCCCGACATGCTATATAAAACCCCCATAATCAGTCTCATTAAATGACAATAATAAAGTAAAAAGTCACATAAGTACATTCCTTCTATGCTTTGTGCATATATTATTTCACAATTATTTCTAAGCTTACATCAGATTCTGTCGTGGGATGAAGGGCATAATTCTTGACCATTTTAACATTCCATGTGATTTTAATTTTAAAATAAGATTTAGTAAAGTTTTGTCAAAACTCATCTTTTCTGCAATACATCAAACAGCTAAATATTTATCATGTTTTCACTGCTACTAAACTAGTTTAGAGAAATGTATAATTTCTGAAGAGGAAAGCTAATGATCCTATCCTCTTATTATTTATTTAAGTACTATAGAACAGAAAGTACATAACTTTATCAATATGAAAATTAAGAGATAACTAACCTCCATGATTATGATCTTTCAAATACATTATCATCATCATCTTCCTGCCTATGTTTTTGTTGTTGCTTTAATTCATGATGAAAATAATCTATGAACTGAAAAAGTTTAGAAAAGAATCTTTCTCCCTCTCTGTCATTTATTATGACTTTTTTTCTAACTTGAAATTTCTAATACAGACATGAAATGGGAGATGCTTCAGGGTCAGTGTGGCCTGGCATAAGTGGAGTCTATTTTTTTAACTGCTTTAGTTGGGTATCTGTGGTTATTGACCCTTGTTCCTCACACTATTAATGATAGATCTCAGTTGAACAATAATATATTTGCCTCGAGGACTCTACTTTAATTGAAAGCTTTATACATTAATTACAAAATGGCTATAAGCAGCTTAGCAAGGTTTTTATCATGTCTGTTTGAAGAAAAGGGATATGATTTAAAGTTAATGATTTCTAGTGTCGGAAATGTTTAATAACATTAGGTTTAAAGTGTATTACGACGTAGTATTTATACTTGTATATAACTGAGCTGCTGTAAATAACTTGTGATAATAAAAAGTTGTTAAATTACCTTTTCCTTTCTATCCTACGCGTGATATACTGTGGATGGGCGATGGATTTGTCAATGTTTTATTCTTCTCTGTACCAAAAATTTTGTTTTGCTGAAATGAAAAATTCAAAATCACATGAATGCTTAAGTTGAATAGTTGCACATAAAAATATATAAAACTATTATAGGGAAATGGAACACAATCCAGGTTGCCCCACAAATTATTATTATTATTATTACTAGCCAAGCTACAACCCTAGTTGGAAAAGCAAGATGCTATAAACCCAAGGGCTCCAAACAGGGAAAAATAGCCCAGTGAGGAAAGGAAATAACTAAATGATAACAACAAATTAACAATAAATTATTCTACAACCAGTAACAACATCAAAACAGATATGTCATATGTAAACTATAAAAAAGACTTATTTGAACTTTTGAAGTTCTACTGATTCAACTACCCGGTTAGGAAGATCATTTCACAACTTGGTCACAGCTGGAATAAAACTTCTAGACTACTGTGAAAGGCAATCTCGAGCACTGCCAACAGATATGAGAAGGGGAACAGATCAAGCACAGGGGAGCACCACAATTTTAACAACTTATGTGAGGATGAAAGGAACACTCCTCCCCTCCCACCTAACCCTGACAGCTAAATTGATAGTGAGAATTCGCTTGCCCGGAATATCAGGTTGAAACCTATACTACTTGATGGATGATCAGGGTTTGACTGATTTGTCAGCTGGCAAAGTGGCAAAGGCACTGATCCTCCTCCTCGTTGATGATGTAAGAACATGAGGTGGTAGTGCTCAACACCAATGAGCATTTTGAAAATTTTTAAACAAAACTGACCTTTGTTCTCTGTCCACAGTACAGTACCACTGTAACTTGGTTCTACGGGTGTACAACTCGTCCCTTCTTCAAAGCATCTGTCCTTCCAGACAAGATCCTCCCTTACCTTCCTGTTCAAGGGAACATCTGAAAACATAAGAAAATTTGAAAAATCATAACAGGTTGTTCCTGCACAAAGTCGCTACTGGACTTCTCTCCTGAACTTAATGATGTAAGCATATGATAGAATCTCTGATGCTACTGTATATCACAATGCCAGAATCTCTGCTGCTACTGTATCTATCAGAATGCCTAGGTTTAAGGTTTAAAGGGCATTCATGAATGTACTTCATACTCTGCTTGCACGTAAACCCCAATTTCTCCCAAGAAGACGGTCTCGATCCAGAAGTGACTGTCATGAACAATAGGATTAGTCTACCATCAACAAATCTCACCAGATATAGCCTATGCAAATCTGCCCAAAATGATACCAGTATGAAGACGTATCCCAATGCACAGTTCAAATTACAGTCTTGAACTGCTAAACCATCCCAATGAGGTTAAAGGAAAGGAACTTTCGTGAATACTGCTGGTTGGGTTGGCATTTAGAAATACTATAAATGTCCTTTATATGAAAAATATAGTCTCCCTCTCTCACATAACAGACTCTGATAAGCAACTTGATCAGTAAAGAGGAGCAATGACAAGTCTCCAGTCACCTTTTCCAAAAAGAAGAGACAACTGCAGAACACTGGGGAGTGATTGCCAACGACTCTTTTTTCAAGCATCACATCCAACTTTGCTGACAAGTCTAGAGCTTCCTGTGACCCAGAGGAGTAGGAATCTAGGTGAATCTGAGTGTGGCTGTCTAGAAATGGTATTAAATATTTACCCCACTGAAAACATTGATTGTACAAGACTCTGTTCCCTATCTGCCATGTTGCCCTATCAGCGGCAGCTGGAGGGGGGATACCTACCTCAATGTTCTCCCCCACCTCCTTCCCCCTACCATACTTACAAGACTGGTCCTGAGAGGAAGTGAAAAGACTTGGTCCAAATGATGGGGTTTCAGAAAGGGCAGAGGCCTCTTTGAATAAAAGTACGAATGCATATACTTTATCATTTCCAATCACTTTGCTGCAGCCAGCTTCAAAGGTCCACGAATTATCTAAAAGAAGCCATACTGTGGATAAACGAGTCATGAGACTCAGTCCAAGTATCCACTCCTGAATACTCTTCATCCTTATCCAAGACTAAGCAGGATAAAGGAAATAATCCATTAAATAGTGCTGTCACAATCTCTAGCCCAAACATCTTGAAGAAAAAAGGAACATTGCCCCTTTTGGGCTCTTCCAGATCAGGTTGACCCAAGTGGTTGTATTTTGGCGAAGGAAGAGAGTTAATGCCTTTGCATCAGACAAGGCTAACCTCAGAAACTTTGCTTCATCATTCTTTTCCAAGTGAGGTTACTGTATATCTTTACATAAAAAAAACAACCTTTAAATCTTGATATATCACCACAAAATAGGGGATCTGCTTATATACCTGATCTAAAAGGAGAATCTTAAATAGAGTTGTACAGAGAATGCACCATGACAAAGAAGAACCGGTGACGAAGAGAATGGCGTGCGGTAAAGTATTTTTGCTTGGCCTAGCACAACTAAAAATTTTTTATCTGAATTTATGTACGGAGCGGTACACTATTAATCATAAAAATAAAACTTAATTATAAACAATAAGAAAGAGGTTTTAATGAAATAAAAATACTCAAACCTGTTCTTTAATAGGAGTATAGCGTCTGTAACATGGTCTTCCATGGTTTTGGGTTAGAATTCTCTTACTTGAGGTACACTCGGGCATGTTATTCTATCTGGTTTTTCTTCCTCTTTTATTTTTGTTTTTATAGTTTATATATGATAGATGTAATTTAACATTGTTAATGTTCTTGAAATGTTTTATTTTAATTTTTCATTACTTCTTTTAGTTTATTTATTTCCTTGTTTCTTTTCCTCACTGAACTATTTTTCCCTGTTGGAACTCTTTGGCTTATAGCACCCTGCTTTAACAACTAGGGTTGTAGCTTAATTTATAATAATAATAGTAACATAGATATGGCTGTTAAAATTCTAACAAGGTGGCAATAGTTACTTGAGGGTGGTTGAGGGGAGAAGTGAAACTTGATGGACTCCATTTTGTAGTTACAAGAAATACAAATTACTTTAAAATTTTGTTTTTTTTTCTTACAGAAATAAAAACTCTCCTCCTTAAATAGGAGACTTATCCTAAGGAGGTATAAAGTCCCTATAACCAAACTGGCTGGTTTACTATCTGAGGAAATGTCTAAGCCTGTCAACCTCTTCAAGACTTGAGCATGAAGATGTGACAGATGTTAGGCTAGGTTATTACGAGGAAATGGCAGACGGTCAAGGAAAACCTGTATCCGCTTGGAATGTATGTATTCAGAATGTATGATCATCACGAAAAATGGGTTGCATACATTGGTCATCCTCCCTTTAGCCTGGCAGGATGGGGAGAAACTTCTAAACAAAATTTATGTGTAAGAAAAGTTACTTTACCATTTAGTCAAGGAAGGGGTCAAAGGACCAGTCGATTTACCTCTCAATCTAGCTAGACTTGCATCACAATTGTAATTTTAGATGAGATGTATCTTATCCTGTTAAAGAGCTAGGTTTGCTACATAATCCGTTGAGCAACTACCACTGGTATCCAGGGACCTGTGGGTAATGAGCAGACGATTCTACCATTACTTGACTTACCTTCAATAATTGGACCCATGACAGGTTCTTCTTGAGAGCTGGGATAGACCCTCTGCCCATACAGAAAGGATGTCTGACAAAGCCAGGAGGAGGAGAAATTGCAGTTTGTTCACCAAACTAACAAACCTTTCGTTATTTATGTATGGATATATCTTTCGGCAAAGCTGGAAGGTAACCAATAACTTTTTGGTGCGAGGTGGCAACCCTACCCAGAGCCTGGGTAGGGGGTGGCTAGTAGTACCAGCCACCTAAATGTATTCTCACGGAGTGATGAACAAGTCCTTTTATCTCTCTGGATTTTAGAGAGCAGTTATCCTCTCTTTTTCCTCCTCAAGGTTGCCTTAGACATTGACGAACATTGTTGTTTCCGCTCATTTTACGCCGACTTTCTCTTTTTTGGTGTAATTGTGCTTCTTCATTAACATTTCCCTGTGAATATGCCCCAGTTAAATAACTCCAGGTTTGTATTAGGGAAAAATGACAAATTCAGAGATAATTTGTATTTTTCCTAACCATACAAACCTTAGCTATTTACATTGGGTTTACCTTTCGGCGTAGCTGAAATTGACGAGCCAATAGATTTTAACGAGGGTTAACTACCCCCCGTTAGTTAGCGGGGGTAGGGGAAGGGGTAGCTTGCTACCCCCCCCCACCCCCACACACACACACACACACACCGGTGATTTGCTTCACTTCGCTTAAGAGGTAGGACTTGACTTGGGGGACAGGGCTGGCGGGCAAATATGTGTAAATAGCTAAGGTTTGTATGGTTAGGAAAAACACAAATTATCTCCGAATTTGTCATTTGTTCCGTAACCGAAATACAAACCACGCTATTTACATAGGGTGACTTACCCCTTAGGAAGGGTGGAAAGTCCCCAGCCTTACTGACTTTGGCTTTACCCGGGGACTCCGACTCCAAGTGAGAAGCACTCGAGAAAAGGAGTCCCTGCACCTCACAAGTTCCTCGCTTCGCAAGGAACGTGCGGCCTACATAAGTTGTGTGTGGAGGAAAGAGTGTGACTCGTCCCATGAAGTTGACCTTGAGACCTTTAGATAGGAATCCAGGATAGGACGTTCCCAATACCACCTCGTCAGGGTATGGGGGACGCGACAGTATTAAGCTTAATACTAGGAACACAAGGAAGCATGGTTTACCTGCAGAGGTTGAGGTCAGCTATGCGGAGACCAGGATGCTGCTTCCCCAAGAGAGGGGAGGATGAAGAAAGAAGTAAGGGTCAGACATACTCTTTCATTCACGCAGACTAAAACCGGGTAACAACGCCCTCAACCTACTGCTACTTGTCCATAAAGGAGCCTGAGGCTAGACCAGCTGTTGTGCAGCCACCACAGGGCCGATAGAAAAAATATCGAGGCTCCTGTGGGTCACGCCCTGCCGGTAGTGGGCTGTGAAGGTTGTCTGACGCTTCCAGACCCCAGCTTGAAGTACCTGCGTCACAGAGAAGTTTCTCTTGAAGGCCAGGGACGTAGCGATGCCCCTGACGTCGTGTGCCCTAGGGCGACGTGACGGAGGAGGGTCCGGATTCAAGGCGTGATGGATAACCCTTCGAATCCAAGCAGAGATGGTGTTCTTGGTGACCCTCCTCTTCGTCCTGCCTGTGCTAACAAACAATGCTTGCACATGAGGACGAACTGCAGCTGTTCTCTTCAAGTAACACCTCAGACTCCTCACTGGACATAATAGAAGCTGGTCTGGGTCGCTTGTTACAGAACGGTGACTCGCGACCCTGAAAGAGTCGAACCGTGGGTCCGGCACTCCAGGGTTCTGAGTCTTGGTAACAAACTCAGGGACGAACCTGAACGTTACCTCCCCCCATCCCCTTGAATGGGCGACGTCATACGAGAGACCATGAAGTTCACTAACTCGCTTGGCAGAGGCCAAAGCGAGCAGGAAAGCCGTCTTCCAAGACAGGTGGCGATCAGAGGCCTGGCGTAATGGTTCGAAGGGAGGTCTCTTAAGAGCCCTGAGGACCCTAACCACGTTCCAAGGAGGAGGTCTCACTTCCGACTGAGGGCAGGTAAGCTTATAGCTACGTATGAGTAGAGAGTTCCAGCGAGAAAGAAATGTCCACTCCTTTCAGCCTAAAAGCCAAGCTTAAGGCTGAGCGATAGCCTTTCACCGCTGAGACCGAAAGGCGCATTTCCTCCCGCAAATAAACGAGAAACTGCGCTATTGCTGGAATAGTGGCATTGAGTGGAGAGATACCCCTCCCACGACACCAACCACAGAAGACTCTCCACTTCGCCTGGTAGACTCCCTCCGAGGACTTTCGCAGGTGCCGAGACATTCTCTCTGCAACCTGTTGTGAAAAGCCTCTCTCCGTGAGGAGACGCTGGACAGTCTCCAGGCTGAAGCCGAAGCGATGCTACGGCTCTGTGGAAGATGTTGCAATGTGGTTGTCTGAGTAGCTCGTGTCGTGGGGGAAGTTCTCTCGGGAGCTCCGTCAGGAGCTGCAGAAGGTCCGGGAACCATTCCGCGTGATGCCACAGCGGAGCTAACATAGTCATCGACAAGTTGACCGATAGTCTGGTCCTGTTGAGCACCCTTCTCATCAGACAGAACGGTGGGAAGGCGTACACGTCGATGTTGTCCCACCGTTGTTGGAAAGCATCTTGCTAGAGTGCCTTGGGGTCCGGGACTGGGGAGCAGTACTGGGGCAGTTTGAAATTCAAAGCTGTCGCGAACAGATCCACGGTCGGGGAACCCCACAAAGTCAGGACTTTGTTGGCTATGTGAGGATCCAAAGACCACTCGGTACTCACTATCTGCGAAGCCCTGCTCAGACTGTTGGCGTGCACATTCCTCTTGCCAGGAATGAAGCGAGCTGATAGTGTTATCGAGTGGACTTCGGTCCACCTCAGAATCTCTACTGCAAGATGGGATAGCTGCTGCGAAAAAGTACCTCCCTGCTTGTTGATATAAGCCACTACCGAGGTGTCGTCGCTCATCACACCACCACGGAGTGACCCGCCAGGGTCCGTTGGAACTGTTGAAGAGCCAGGAAAACGGCCTTTATTTCTAGCAGGTTGATGTGCAGGTACTTTTCTGATTCTGACCAAAGGCCTGAGGTCCTCTGGTTCAGAATGTGCGCCCCCACCCTTCTTTTGACGCGTCCGAAAACAGTGTCAATTCCGGGGGGAGGACGAGATCCCCTCCCTTTCGCAGGTTCTCGTCGACCAGCCACCACCGCAGGTCCGCCTGTTCCGAAGGTCCTATCGGGACCTGGAAGTCCGGGGAATCGGATCCTTGATTCCACCGGGACTTGAGCCGCCACTGCAGGTATCTCATCCTAAGACGGCCGTTTGGTACCAGACGGGCCAGGGAGGACAGGTGACCTAAGAGACGCAACCACGATTGGGCAGGAAGCTCTTCTCGCCTGAGGAAGGGTTCCGCCACCCTCCTCAGCCTTGCTATCCTGTCGTCTGATGGAAGGGCTTTGTGGAGATTGATGTCTAACAACATGCCTAGATAAACCAGTCGTTGGGACAGCTGCAGAGAGGACTTCTCGAGATTTACCACGATCCCCAGATCCTGGCAAAGTCCCAGAAGCCTGTCTCGGTGTCGAAGAAGGGCCGACTCAGAGTCTGCTAGGATCAGCCAGTCGTCCAGATAACGGAGGAGACGGATGCCGTTCCTGTGCGCCCACGACAAAAATCAGGGTAAACACTCTGGTGAACACCTGAGGTGCTGAGGATTGATTGATTGATTGATTCAAAGTTTTCAGGCATCCTGACATCTGAGGTCATTGATGCCGGTAACATTTAATTTATGTATACAAAAATAAAAGATAAAATAAAATAAAAAATAAAAGAGTATTCAATTAAAATCATAAAAGTTGAATGTAATAAAAGTTAAATATTTTTCAGAAGACCTGCTTCTGAAATAAATCTAAAAATGCCACTTGCATGGTAGGACACATCATTTCCAAGAATCTTGAACTGGTAGGTCTTGCTGTCTAGGCTGAATCTCAAGTACTACCTGGAAGACGGATGGATTGGGATCTGGAAGTACGCGTCCTTCAGATCCATTGTGCACATGAAGTCTTGTGGTCTCACCGCAAGTCTGACCGTGTCCGCTGTCTCCATGCTGAATGGAGTTTGCTTGACAAACTTGTTCAGAACTGAGAGGTCGATGACGGGTCTCAAGCCTCCAGACGCCTTCTTTACAAGAAACAGTCAACTGAAGAAGCCTGGGGAGCCGTCGACGACCTCCTGGAGAGCATCCTTCTTGAGCATGGTCTCGACTTCCGCCCGAAGGGCTAGCCCCTTTACCGATCCCATGGCATAGGAGCTCAACGACACTGGATTCGCTGTCAGGGGAGGTTGAGATGTTGTGAATGGGACGCGATACCCTTGGCCGATCACGGAGACCGTCCAAGCATCAGCCCCATGTTGCTGCCACCTGTGCACGCAACTTTGAAGGCATCCCCCCACAGGTGGACACGCGGGGGGACTGCCACTCCTAGCGTTTGCGGCCGCGGCCGCTCCCTCTAGGAGTCTTGCCTCCCCTGGAGGACTTACCGCCCCTCTTGTCCTTGGCAGAAAAGGGCTGGGGCTTAGACACCACTTTCTTAGCTGCTGGCGCCTGCTTCGGTGTCTTGCGAGGCTGCTGCTGATGTTGCTGCGGAGCTGGAGGCTTGTAGGGCCGAGATGCAAGGGCCCTTTGGAGGAGGGAGTCCTGACTCGACTTCCTCCACCTCTCAGCTGTACGTTCCATGTCCTAGGGCTCAAACAAATTCCCCCCGAGGAGGGAGGCATGTCTGAGCCTGTTTACATCCACGGCAGGGACCTTCGGATGGATCTTCTCGGTCACCGCATCACGACGCTTGAGCACCGAGTTGACCCACAGGTTGGTAACCTGATGCGCCAGGAACTCGATGGAGCGAGTGCCCGAGAGGAAGAAGGTCTCCAGGGCCTTCCTATTGCTCTCCTTAGACAGATCCTCAGAGCGCAATAGGATGCCCAGAGAACCTAGCCAGACATCCAGCCACGAAGTGGCCTGCATGGCGCACTTCGCGACTTTCTCATGGCTTAGAATCTCCGACGCCGAGAACGTCACCTGCCGGGCGGAGAGCTTCTCAAGAGGAACTCCCCTAGTAAGCTCTTCTACCGAATGGTGGAGGGGAAGAACGAGGCTAGACTCCCCCATGATCTCAAAATACCTCCTCTGCTGGAGACGAGGAGGTGGGAGGAGTTTGTTCCCGGCCGAGGAACGACTGGAGGTAGCGAGTACTGCAAGCTGAGCATTGGCCCTGGCTCTGGCACTCTTCAGCCCCTGGGACCAGGGCAGAGCCGTGCTGGCCTTTGGGGGCTTCTGAGTTCCATAAACCTGATCCAGGACCGTGTCCTTGCCTTCACGGGGGGCGATCACAGGGTCCATGAACCCGTTGAGCTGTCTCATCAGGCCCAGGACCTGCCAGAAGGCATGCTCAGACTCTTGCTGCTCTCCTCCCTGCGGACTGGCAGCTAAGTCTCCTGTCCCCGGAAGTTCTTCCTGGGGAGACACGTGGACGTTCTCCCGGGGTCTAGCTGGTTCCTGACGAATACGTGCAGAAGACTTCGGCAACGTCTTGGAGTCCTTGGGTTCCCTCCTGGGCGGGATACAAGACTCCAGCAAAGTGGTCTGGTAAGCACCTTCCGCGCGAGACGATTCTCCTCCACGAGGAGGTGACTCCCCCCTTGGTGCCGAGGGGGAGACCGCCGCCTCACTGGACTCTCCCGAGGACGGAAAAGCCTCGTCTACGGGAGAAGGAGAAAACGACTGCGAAGGGGACGGGACCTTCCTGACAGACCTCTTAGGAACCAACTTCTCCCTGGGAGAAGTCACCACGAAGTCCACTCCTCTACTTCTCTTCAGCGGGGGCGAGGCCGTCGCTGGCTTGTGTCCTAGGTCGGTGAGTGCCGGCTTCATAGCCTTCACTAACTCCCGCATCAAAGGACCAAACCAGGACTGCCGAGACACGGACACAGAGTCCGAAATTCCCGCTGGAGGGAAGGGGATCGGGCGATCCTTCGGAGTGGACACCACTGGACCTGCCTGCAAAAAAGAAGGGGAAGAAAGTTGCCTTGACCTCTCCGAAGGTCCTTCCTTGTCCTGCAAAAGAGACCTGCGCTTAGGTGGAGGCGATCCCGACTGCGACCTGGCGACACGCGTCCCTGCTGCTGCCGCGAGCTGCGGAACCCGACGTGAACGGGGGTAGTGCTGATGGTCGCGCGAGGGTGACACGAAAGAGTCGCGCGCTGTTAGAGCGCGGGCGCGCAATCGTGCGGAGACAAATGAGCGCGGGAGCGATCGCGAGCGGACGAACGGGCACGCGGGCGCGTAGGCGAGTGAGCGCGTGGCGAGCGGGCGCGTGGGCGAGCTGGCGAGTGAGCGCGTTGGCGAGTGAACGCGTTGGCGCGTGGGCGAACGAGAGCGCTCAGGAAACCGCTGAGGGCCAGGGGACCGATAGTGTCCTGGAGACCTGTGACGCGTGGGCGAGCGATGGCGAGTCGGCGATCGATGGCGCGTTGGCGAACGCTGGCGCGTAGGCGAGCGATGGCGCGTGGTGGCGCGTTGGCGAGCGATGGCGGTAAGAACGCGCAGGCGAGCTGATAGCAGGGGACCTATGTTTCTCCGGATCTGCTGGGCACTGACGCGTAGGAGAGCGCTTGCACGCAGGCGATGGATCACGCTGAGGATCTGGAGATCGCCGGCGCTCAGGGGAACGCTGACGCGCTGGTGATCGTTGACGCGCAGGAGATCGCTGACGAGTAGGAGAACGTTGACGCGTCAGAGATCGCTGTCGCGCTGGAAAACGCTGGCGAGCAGGGAGACGGCGCGTAGAAGACTGCGCAGGAACTGTCGGCGCGACGCGCAAAGGCGAACGCTCGCGAGTGGGCTCAGGAAGAGGAGGCGCGTGGGCGTGCAGGAACTCTAGATGTACGCGCAGGAGACCGCGCGCGTTTCTGCGCAGGAGAAAGCTGACGAGCAGGATTGCGAGGGCGAGGAGAAGTTGAGTCCTTGCCCAAGTCCTGAACCGGAGTTTTACGGCGCGTGGGCGCACAGGCCGCGTGTCAGGAACTGGAAGCGCAGGTGCGCATTGACGAGCAGGAGATCTAGTGCGCTCAGGAGACCGTTGGCGCGCAATAGGAACAGGAGGATGTTCGTTATCCTTAGGAGAGCGCTGGCGAGCAGTAGGGCGTTGATCATCAAAAGAGCGCTGGCGAGCAGGAGAGCGCTGACGAGCAGGAGAGCGTTGGTGTGCAACTACGCGAGAACGCGCAGACGGGCGCGCAGGGGAACCCTGACGCGCAAGGGAAGCGCCCACACCGTGGGCGACATCCCTTTGCCCCGAAGGGACCGGTACCCGTCGGCTGACGAGATCAGACTGCTGGCCGTCTGCACAGGAAGTAGAAGGTCTGGAAGGCGTAGGAGAACGTGAACGATCCCCGGAGAGGTCTAAGGACGCGGCTGCTACAGACTGCTTCTGGTGAGGAGAGTCCCCATCGGAGGACGGAGGTGGAGAAAACTCGAAAAGGCGCCTCTTGACACCCTTATAGGGAGACGGGAGGCCCTTGCGGCGAAGCGGACGATGAGCCTTACGGCGAAGGCGGCCACGAGGGAGGTCGTCAGGATCATCAGTCCTCCGAAGAGGAGTCTCAGTCAGAGTGCTCCCTCGAGGGGAAGACTTAGTCGCAGGGGAGCCTGTAGGACCCCCTTCCCCCTCCGAAGGATGAACAGAAGGGGGAGGAGAGCCTTAAGCAACGTTATCACCATCAGGAGCCGCAGAGGTTTGACCAGACTCGTCGGAAGCCTCTGCCACCACGACGTCGACGATAGACAGAGGATCTACCTCTGCTATCACCGGCGACTGCTTGACAGCGACCCCCAACTGAATAAGGTCAAACAGGGCTTCCTTGGAGGGCAGGCCCTTAAGCCCCAAGGAACCCCAAAGCTGAAAAAGATCATCATTATACATGGAGTTAACATTATCAAAATCCTCCCCCGGAGGAGGAGGGGGAACCGCCCCGCTATGGGAGGCGACGCCTTCTCCCGCACCCCGAGGAGCCGGACGAGGGGGAGCTTCGGAGGAGGTTTGGGCGGCGGAAGAAGAGTCCCGAGAGCCTTCCTCCTTCAAGGCAACCCTCGAAGGAGAACGGTCTCTCTTGGACTTCTTCTTACGCCGGCGGGCAAACCTCTCCCACTGGGAGGCAGACCACTCCCTACACTCACTACATGTATTTTCACTATCACACCGTCGGCCTCGACACTGCGGGCAAAGGGTGTGAGGATCGATATCCACCGCAGACATGAAAGTACCGCAAGGGCGGCCGGCAATCCCAGGGCACTTGCGCATGATGAACAGCAAAGGGCGAGGCCAACTTCAACCACACAAAGTCTGAGGAAAAGCAAAAAAAGATTAAGGCTGTCAAAAACGAGGACGATAGACAGAGACGTCTGTACATCGTCCGAGCCAAAAGTGAAGTGAAGCAAATCACCGGTGTGTGGGGGGGGGGGGGGGTAGCAAGCTACCCCTTCCCCTACCCCCGCTAACTAGCGCGGGGGTAGTTATCCCTCGTTAAAATCTATTGGCTTGTCAATTTCAGCTACGCCGAAAGGTAAACCCAATGTAAATAGCGTGGTTTGTATTTCGGTTACGGAACAATTACAAATTATCTGCAAATTTGTCATGTTCACCTGGAACAGGGAAGCAAGTTATCCTGGTCCCTGCTAGTCACTTCTTGTAGGGGAAGAGATAAAAAACAATTCTATTATTATTATTATTAATATTATTATTACTAGTCAAGCTACAACCCTAGTTGGAAAAGCAAGATGCTATAAGCCTAAGGTCTCCAATAGGGAAAAATAGCCCAGTGAGGAGAGGAAATAAGGAAATAAATAAATGAGAACAAATTAACAATGAATCATTCTAAAAACAGTAACAACGTCAAAACAGATATGTCATATATAAACTATAAAAAGACCGTCTGTTCAACAAAAACACATTTGCTGCAACTTTGAACTTTTGAAGTTCTACCGATTCAACTACCCCGTTCCACAATTTGGTCACAGATGGAATAAAACTTCTAGAATACTGAGCAGTATTGAGCCTTATGATGGAGAAGGCCTGGCTATTAGAATTAACTGCCTGCCTAGTATCACAAACAGGAAGGAATTGTCCAGGATGATCTGAATGTATGGGATGGTCAGAATAATGAAAAATCTTACGCATAATATGACAGCGCCAAAGATTAATATGTAGATCAGAACTAAGAAATTTAATGCACTGTAAGTTTCTGTCCAACAAATTACAATGAGAATCAGCAGCTGAAGACCAGACAGGAGAACAATACTCAAAACAAGGTAGAATGAAAGAATTACAATACTTCTTCAAAATAGATTGATCACTGAAAATCTTGAAAGACTTTCTCAATAAGCCAATTTTTTGTGCAATGGAAGAAGACACAAACCTAATGTGTTTCTCAAAAAGTAAATTTGCTGTTGAGAATCACACCTAAAATTTTAAAAGATTCATACAAAGTTAAAGAAACATTATCAATACTGAGATCCGGATGTTGAGGAGCCACTGTCCTTGACCTACTTACAATCATACTTTGAGTTTTGTTAGGATTCAACTTCATACCCCATAATTTGCACCATGCACTAATTTTAGCTAGATCTCTATTAAGGGATTCAGCAACCCCAGATCTACATTCAGGGGATGGAATTGATGTAAAGAGAGTAGCATTATCTGCATATGCAACGAGCTTGTTTTCTAGGCAAAACCACACGTCATGTGTATATAGTATGAAAAGTAATGGGCCAAGAACACTACCCTGTGGAACACCAGATATCACATTCCTATAATCACTATGGTGCCCATCAACAACAACTCTTTGAGATCTATTACTTAAAAAATTAAAAAATACTAATAAGAAACACCCAACCACTCCCAACTGTTTCAGTTTGAAAACAAGGGCCTCATGATTAACACGGTCTAAGGCAGCACTAAAATTAAGGCCAATCATATGAAATTTTTGACCACAATCAAGGGATTTCTGTACATCATTGGAGATTGTAAGAAGGGCATCACATGCTCCAAGGTCTTTACGAAAACCAAATTGCAAACTAGGGAATAGATGATTACCTTCAGCAAACCTAATAAGACGTTTTGCCACAAGACGTTCAAAAACTTTAGATAATATGGGAGTTATGGAAATTAGGGGGTAATCAGTTGGACTTGAGCTACCACAAACACATTTACATAGAGGAGTAACATTACCAATTCACCAACAAGTGCTAAAAGCTCCTCTTCTTGCTAACTTGCCTAAAATAACAGATAACTTTGGAGCTAAGAAATCTGCAGTCATGAATGGTTGGGTTTTAGGTTCTGATCACAAAATTCTGAACTGAAGTTATGGTGATCCTCTATTCTTCATAATGACTTGTAGCACAGGTAAAATCATACTGTTTCATTCTTTCTTTGTCACTACCAGGCTAGCTGAGGGTATTCGAAGGTTGAAGCCTTACCTACGACAAGTTCCGTTGTTTGAGCGGGAATTGCTTAAGAGACCTGTGAACTTATAAAACAATTCCTGGGGCTTGAGGTCCCTTTTTGTTGAGACGAGAGAGGTCGAGGAACACCCTTCTTTCGGTTGAATCCTTGGTGACATTGAATACTTCACGGTAATTTTGGAAACACACTCATCTCCCTTTTCCGTCATTTTACAGATAAAGGAGCTAAGTTCTGGGGTCTTGGCCAGAAGAAATTTTTGTTGTGGAGGAAGTTTTGAATCTCAGACCAGCCTACACCTTTTGAGACAGTGCTGTCCCCAATAAGAAAAGATCTACTGATTTTTTTTTCTTCAAATTGATGAAGGTGACTCCTAATTTTTTAGGGCCTTCGCCTTTGCAAAAATGGCTAAAACCCTTTCTTCCCTTAGTCCACCTCCTTCCTTTCTTCTTCCTTTACAAGAATCCTTAAGTACCTGGAACGACTACTTAAGAAAGTTGTTGTTGCTGCGGCCTTCTACCACCAGGAGGGAAACTGACCACAGATTGGGAAAGCTAGTACTGAGTGTTCTACGATGCCAGTCTCTGAAGGATGACTTTGATACTGAGACTGATTCGGATGGGAGTATCGCCACTTCCTCTTTAACAATGGCTGATAGATTTTTGTCCATTTCTCGAAAATACAAATTTTAGCTGCTTTTGCACTTTCCCTGGTTCTACCCACAAAGGACTGCGGAAAAGGAGCTCAAAGAGAGGAATACTGTAGAAAAATTCCTCTACTTCTATCATCTCTAGATAACATGATGCCAACACCAGACAACTTGCATCAAATTAGATCTTAACAAAATTCTTGAAAACCTCATGTGTCGCCTTACTCAGTAACTTTGCCACAACTGATCAGGTACTCTGTGATCCACCAAAGGCAGCTAAAACTTCCAGAGAAGACATGACAGACATCCAATAAAAAAGTGTCAGCAAAGCATTAAATTCTGCTATTCTAACAGGGGAAGCAACACCCAGTAGCAATAAAGTGCCAAGTGTAGCATCAAGCGGTGGAAACCCCATTCACCAACAGATTTCTCAAGAGGCTAAGCACCTATAAAACCATTTTGGCCAAGAAGGGTATCTTCTGGTCGGGCACAGTCATCTCAACCATAGACCCATCAAAAAAATGCTGTGATTGAGCAAGAAGTCAAGAGCATTTATGTGAGTCATCAACAACATTTCATAGGTGTGAGCTGGGGGGACACCTAAGGAGATGGCTTCTTTATAAATTGACTCATCCCCAAGGGAAAGGGACCTTTTTTTTTTTTTTGAAGAATTGAGAGGCTAAAGATAGCCTAAACTCAACCAGACAAATATGCTTAAGCAAAGAGACTACCCCAAAACTACCTCAGGGTATTCGATACCCCTTGACCGACAAGTCGGCATAGGTGACATTAATGCCAAAGAACCTAAGAAGAACTAATAACTCCCCAGAACTACGTCAAGGGTAGGCCAAGCCCACTTATAAGTTTGGGGTAGGGAAAAGGAGTCTCACTTGTGCCAGAGCCAGCCTCTGAGTAGAGTGGCCCTCCCAACCTCCCAGCTCCCTAATCCCAAGAAATACAGAGGGGAAGGGGACCCTAGAGCCACACCTGGGAAGGAGGTCAGGTCCACTAATTATGATGTTAATACATTACCTTACCCATAAGATAATCACCAAAATTACTTGCATATATATCCTATTAAAGTATACTTTGAACCCTATGCCCAAAGGTATAAAATTCAACCATTATATGTTTGTGATAATACTGAACATAGGCTCTTAAATATATGTGGAATATTTACTGCCCAAAAATACCCTAAAAACCATTATGGTAAATGTTTTTTTAAAAACACATAGGTGACATTACAGAATATAGGCTCATGAATATATAGCAGATATCAACTGGTGTCTAGTGATTACCGGACTGGGGTTTGTGTCCTGCTCAAGCTCAATAGTTTCTTGTACTGTCTGCAACCTCGCTCTCCTTGTAAGCTAAGGATTGGGGGCTTGGGGGAGCCTATTGGTCTACCTGCTGAGTCATCATCAGCAACCATTGCCTGGCACTCCCTGGTCCTAGCTTGGGTGGAGAGGGGTCTTAGGCACTGGTTATATGTATATATGGTCCCTCTAGGCACTGTCTTGCTAGCTAGGCCATTGATACCATAACCCTTTTGGACAGGCAAAAGCTGATGGTAGCTGAACTAAATTAGGAATTATGTGGCCACTGCCATACGTATTATGAAGCAACTGTTAGCTAGCCAGCTAAGGGCAACCTGGTGATCGCCGCTGCGCTCTTGTTTTTAACATTAGGTGGAGTCAGCATGGCAAGATACAGTATATCTACAGTATATGTAAATAACAAGAGGTTTATTACATATTAAGACTACTTGCTATTGCCTTTATAAAACTATAAAAGCCAAACCAAAATAAAAAGAGGTATAATAATCATTGAATCAAATACAATAAAAATCAATACTGTATTAAAGGCAATTCAGTATCCTTACAAAAAATAGAGGTATACATTATACTGATATTGTTGAAATCCTTTGTAGCTTCTAATTATAAATCTTAAGTAAAAAAAATTTCCAACATAATTAACTCTCAGTGACCAATACAAGAAAACTCCTGCTTAACTCAAAAGCAGTGTTTTATGACTGATAAGTTTTGGAACTCAATCCTAAAAACTTAATAAGCTCAACACAAATTAACTACATTATAGTAATAAAAATAATTTTTCTTAACTTACCTATAATGCTTTCATTTAAGTACATTAGATTTTTTTTATAAATACTGAACTATGATTAAAGATCCCAAATCAAGCCTTCTTAGGAGCTTATAAAACAACAAAAGCCTTCAAAATTGTTAGGTTATCCGAGATGTTTAGGTTCCTTTAACTTCAGTACCCATGTCATCTTCTTGCTTTGGAGGTGTAGAAATTTTCATGTGTATAACAGATAATGACCTTGGTTGTCTGTCTCCATCTAACATGAATCCCAGCTCCTCTGAAATTAGTATTCAAAATCAAAAGCAATATTCATATTTTCAAGCAAAATTATTTGATAAAAAGTCAAGGTCAACAATCACTTTATCATTGTATAATACTGTTGTGTCTCAGAGTCTAGAAAAAAAAAATGATATTTCTCAATGAAGCAAACTTATTCTGACGCCAAACTTTGTGCTATACGATTACTGTACACCAGAGTACAGCGACTAATAACAAATTCTGGCATTCAGATAAAAATAAGTTTTGTTAATATTTCTATATGAGTTAAAAATACAAAAGATACTTTATGCATTACTCTTTATAAATAATATATATACATTATATAAACAACGCAGTATTTACAATGTTGACCTTTATAATGAAAACATTAAGGGAAATACGGGACTTCAGATTGTTTACTTAAGCGATCTGAAATACTGCACAGTAGATTGTCTCTAAATGGTAGTTCTTGAACTAAATGATATATCTGAGTGATTCAAAATTGATTATCAAATCAAAGCCCCATATACTCACAGATAAGAGTCATAAATCAATTGAAGTTTAAATTAATTAGACCTTGGCCCTAGAGCCATTATGAGGCCTAGAACCAAGCAATCTTCATAAACAAACCAGGATCTTTAAGATAACATACAATATTTTGTTTTTGTTCCATGGGATTTCTGCAACACCTTGTTAAAGCAATTCTTGAAGATCTATGTAATCATGAATATCTGGTGACCACCAAGGGACTGGTATTTATGGCAAAGACCAGCTGTGTGAAGAGTTCCATTGAGTACATCAATAGCATCATCAACATTTTGGAACTCATCTGCATTACCTTCTACTTCACAGAGTTTTTTCAGTTTATTACAGTTGGCTCTATCCAAGCACCATCGAACTGATCTGTATTAATGTGGGCCATTGTTAGCTTGAATTACTATTGGAGCATGATTCCTTGCATACCAGACTTCTAATTTTCTACATTGAAAGTCAGCTTGATAGTTAGAGCTTGTTATTGAAAGATCAATGCATGATAAGTACCTTCTCTGAATATGGAAGTGAGTAGGCTCATCTATATTTACAGAACCACACTTTCGTTATTTTCTATTATTGATACAAGAAAATTATTCTTTGAGTTTGGATGTCTGCTGTTCATATCTTCCAGAAGAAGAAATGGTTGAAGGAGTTGGTTTATCATCTCTGCCATATCATCATAGGAGATAATGACATTAACGAGCAAATGAAGAACATATTAGAGATGGATGTCCAAATTTGAACAAATTGTAGCATTACAATAGTTTCTGTTTGTATATACGAAATGGTATTCTCTCATTTTCACTTCAAAAGTGAAAATAATCATAGTAGTTCTGGGAATCTTATGAACCATCCATATTTCCAGAATTTCTTCCTTGGTAAACTCCTAAAGCTCCCTGTCAAAAATCACCTCCCTTCCATAGCTAAAATTGAAATGCAGTATGATATACACCATTAGATTTCCTTTGATTTTTATGTTATTTAGCATAAAAGACTGGGTTTTAAATTTTGCATGAATTTATATGGATTTTTTACCAAATATAGAAATGTCTCCACATTCTACAGTACCTACTTTCATTTGTGGTATCTGGCTAAATCTAAAGTACCAGTAATTATATACTTCTCTTGCTGTTGCAGTAATCCACATTGGTGTCTTATGCTTTCCTTCTGATTTAAAAAATTTATTTTGGGGTCCACAGATTCATTTTGATACCAGTCAGTGGGGAGATATATATCAAGGTTTCTAGTTGTATAACATTGTGCTCCAGTAATCTTATTATTGTAAACATTTATTTTCAAATTATCACAGCTGGCATCAAACGCTTCCTCATGACTGCTAAAGAAGATCCATTCTTCTCATTTGTTATCATCCTCTTTGACGTTTATCATAATTTCATTTATTTTACCATAGGATTTAAGTCACACAAAGTTTCAACGTCAATTTAAAGGTATATCAAAGCTATAAAGAACTTTGAAATTCCTTAACTTAGCTTAACTAATCTGAGTATTGGAAGAGTAGCCCTCTTAAGTGACTGGGTCATCAACAGATTGTCAATAAGGTCAGGGGCTTATCAGGGGGTCCAGAGGTAGGGAGTATCTTTGTCAATGTTATTTTTTCGGGGAATATAATAATAAAAATTACCAAAACAAATGGAAAATAATAAGCCCCACATTATTGACAATCTGTTGATGACCCATGCACTAAAGAGGGCTACTCTAACAATATTCAAAGTACAGTAGTAAAGCTAAGTTAAGGAATTTAAAAGTACTTTATAGCTGTGATATACCTTTAAATTGACACTGAAGCTTTATGGGTGACACTTAAATCCTATGGTCAAATCTTTGAAACCAGAGTGAAAAGACAAGTTACACCAGTAATAAAATAAACATTTTTGTAAGTTTGACAAGAGTTATGAAGATGGAAAGTTGCTAGACTATGCAAGATAAAAATATTACGACAAGGAATTATAAAATCATTATCCAATTAATATTTATTATAAATCACCGTATTTAGCGTGCTAGAAAATAGGAATGAATGGCGAGCGATTGTGACGCAGTTCCGGTAGGCCCTGCTGCTGCCTCCGATGCCTTTGATGACCGCGGAGGTAGCAGCAGTAGGGGATTCAGCATTATGAAGCTTCATCTGTGGTGGATAATGTGGGAGGGTGGGCTGTGTCACCCTAGCAGTTACCAGCTGAACTCGGTTGAGTCCCTTGTTTGGCTGGGAGGAACGTAGAGAGTAGAGGTCCCCTTTTTGTTTTTGTTTCTTTGTTGATGTCGGCTACCCCCCAAAATTGGGGGAAGTGCCTGGGTATATGTATGTATGTATGTATCAAATTTAACACTGGAAAAGATGGAATGAAACTAACTAAACACTGTACGAAACAAAAGCAAAATGCAAACAAAATAAATGACTGACGGCAAACTTGACCATAAATTAACCATTATTATCTTAACGGAATTATTAAGAATAGTGGATAATTAATCATAATCTGATTACTGTCACTTAACTAAGTGTATTCGAAGATTCCTCACTTCACAAAAAAAAGTCGGGAACGATGTTGATTGTTTGTCGACAAGATATTTGATGGCGGCTGGGAGAAAGTTGATGTGCTAATAGCATTGTCTTCAGCTGTAGCAGAGGATCTTGGTGATGACATAGTAATGATGTATCACCTGTAGCTAGACAGTGTCAGCATTGGGGGTGCTGTGTTGTGTTCAATAGTGCCTGAACTTGTAGGCCTCTCTGACACACTGAATATTTACAATTTGAAGCACTGGCCCTACAGCAGGAAACACAATATATCTTTGGTATTTATGTCATATTGGATTCCCTATTCGGGCCTTAAACAGGAAAATCGTCAGAGACTACACAGCACATTCACCCCAAAAATAACCCAAAGATGAAATATAACCAATACAAAAAATATCTATTACCTTACCACTGACATGAAATCCTGATGTAGATGTTACAAGTCTTGCTCTAGGTATGGCATTCTTGATTTCATGAGCTAGATTAATTGCCCTCTCCATGCCAGTACCCAATCCATGAACTACTACAAAGTTTTCACCACTTGATAGAATGGTTTTTCCACGGATAAATTGATTCTACGGGGAAAGAATAAGACATGCAGTACACCATTTTAAAAACTGATTTTCTCCCACTGACAAAATGCAAAACAGAAAAATATATATCCAAAAATATTAACTTTATATTTTACTGGAAATGTACTGAGGAACTCTGGAGATTAAAATATTTTCTGAAAGTCAGTTTCTAAATTGAATATTTCTTTACTGCCAAATCTCCATTACTATGAGTTGACAGTTATTAAAAAACAATAAAATAAATTTTTAAAAAGTAATTTAGATTTTTCCTAATTACTGTATACAAACCTGAGTCCTTTCATAGGAGTCTTATCCTTAGGAGGGGAGAGGTTCCTATGATCAAATGGGCTGGTCTAAAATTCAAGGGATGTCAGGACACTCAGACCTGGATAGGTGCAAGAGTGTTGACTCCAATCGACCTCTAAACGACCTGATAACATTTCTAGTGTAGGGGTAGATTTCTATCAGTAGACAGACATCCTTGCAGGAACCAGTACAACAAATTATTAAGTAATATGTATGTTTCCAGCTGTACAAACTTGAAGTTCTTTACATAGGAATTAGATTCAGCGCAAGCTGGTGTTCAAGCCATAAAAACTGTCAGCGAGGTAGCAACAACCTCCTGGTAGTAGTGGGGGTAGCGAGATAGCAGCCCAGTCCACCCACTTACTCACTACCTAAACTATATTTATTGCATGCAAGTCACTACTGGGGGAAAGTGATGACAGGATAATTGTGTAAAGAACTTCAGGTTTGTAGTTAGGAAGAATACAAATTACTTCCAAATTTGCTATTCACTATAACACGAATACATGATACAGAGCTGTGGAACCACAGGTGCCGTCCACTCCTGCCCCAAGAGAGGTGCTGTATGAAGCCCTTTCCTTACAACTATGACTGGTCTTCCTGGATTTCTTCATCTTCGAACAACAATCAGAATCAGAGTCAGAGGAGGAGGAGGAACAACAATGCGCACGTTTCTTCCTCTTCCCGACTCTCACCCCAAGCTCTACAAGCAGACTCATTGGGCTGTTTATTGTCAACATAACGATACCAATTTGGGAGGACCACACTCAGGGAATTAATCTAGATTAAAAAAAATCCATATATATGTTGAATAAAAGAGGATTACCCATGGCCATACCAAAAACTTCATCATAGTAATCTCCAAACTAAACTTAAACTTTTTAATGCAAAGAAAAATAAGTTGAATAACAGTATGGGTTGGTTAAGGTAACTAATAAGCATCTACAATACCTGAAAGGAAATCCAATAAATCATCAACAGGCACCAAACAACAGAGTAACATCAAAGTTTACTAATCAGCGGTTAATCGTTAACATTTTGTAATTTGTCAAAAAGATCAACTAAGTATCGTTATTTTGACGATGTTTTAGGTACTCTAAAAGAAAATTTTACTATAGAAAATAAGAAAATAACAGCATCCCATTTTTAGACATTTTGATAGACAAGCTGATAAATTTAAGTTTTCAATAAATAGAAACCCTACCAATAACTTTTCATATGTAGATTTCTACTCTGGCCACTCTACAAATATAAAGTATTCTGTTTTTTCCTCAATGTACTTTAGGGTACTTAGAATATGCAGCTCTGAGTACGTAGAGGATACTTTCACTAAAATATGAAGAAATTGCTACTAATCTTTTCTATCACAAACTATTTTTTATAAAATTGTATGAATAAAGCTAAAAAAAACCTTTTATAGCTTCTAGCAAGAGAAACAGGAAACAGTTATTAATACTGTATAATATACTTTGCCATTTCATAATTGTACTTTAGATGTCATACACCTTTTGAAAAAACTAGATATTAGGGTAGTGTTTAAATATAATTGTACTTTTAAAAATATGATTAGGAATGGTTCTAGAAATAATAATATGCATATACTGTAGTATTCCTTGCTCAGATTGTAACGTTCTATGTCGGCCAAACGTCCTAAGGTATTTCTGTCAGAATAAAACAGCATAAGGTGGCCATCTCTAGTGGTTCTTTTAAAAATGCCTTGGCCTCCCACAGGTTAGGATTTAGTCATAGAATTGGATGGTCACAGATGAGTAAAATAATCCGTGTAAATGACTACAGTATACCCAAATAAATATTGTAGAATCCTTTTTAATTGCCTGTACTAAAGGTCAAAGTTTAGATCTCAGCCCTAGTCTGTTTTCTGTTAATCCAGAATTATTATTATCATTATTACTAGCTAATCTACAACCCTAGTTGGAAAAGCAAGATGCTATAAACCCAAGGGCTCCAATAGGGAAAAATAGTCCAGTGAGGAAAGGAAAAAAAGGAAATAAATAAATGATGAGAGAACAAATTAACAATAAATCATTCTAAAAACAGTAAAACGGTCAAAACAGATATGTCATATATAAACTGTAAAATGATATTTTAATTATAAAATAAATTTTTGAATATACTTACCCGGTGAATATATAATAGCTGAGCCTCCGGCGGCTCGACAGAAAAACACACAAAAACTCGCGAGCGATCGCTATGAAGGTTGCGGGTGTGCCCACTAGCGCCAACTATCGGCTAGATACCGCATATACATGTAAACAGACCCAATTTTTCTCATCCCGCTGGGTCTCTATCGGGGAGGAAGGGGGGGCCTTTAATTTATATATTCACCGGGTAAGTATATTCAAAAATTTATTTTATAATTAAAATATCATTTTTAAATATTTAACTTAGCCGGTGAATATATAATGGCTGATTCACACCCATGGTGGTGGGTAGAGACCAGAGTTAATTAAGTTTACAGCGTATATGCTTAGAGTTTTTGACAGTTATATCATAACAAAACCCAAATATATAAGGGTACCTGGTAAGGAAGTTGACTTAGACGATTACTCTGCCTTATTAGTCTGTCTTCCTCACGAAGCCCAGCGATCCTCTTAGGATGCTGAAAGACTCCCAGGAGCTGAAGTATTAAGGGCTGCAACCCATACAACAGGACCTCATCAAACCCCTAATCTGGGCGCTCTCAAGAAATGACATTTGACCACCCGCCAAATCAAAAAAGGCTGCGAAAGGCTTCTTAGCCTTCCGTACAACCCAATTAAAAAACATTTCAAGAGCAGATTAAAAGGATATTGGAATTAAGGGAATGTAGAGGTAGAACCCTTACCCACTACTGCATTCGCTGTAACGAATGGACCCAGTGTGTAGCAGTCCTCGTAAAGAGTCTGGACATCTTTTAAGTAAAATGACGCGAATACCGATTTGTTTCTCCAAACGGTCGCGTCCATAATACTTTGCAGAGATTTATTTTGCTTAAAGGCCACGGAAGTTGCTATAGCTCTTATTTCGTGCGTCGTAACCTTAAGCAAGCATCGGTCTTTTTCATTCAAGTGAGAATGAGCCTCTCGTATTAAAAGTCTGATAAAATATGACAAAGCATTCTTTGACATAGGCAATGATGGTTTCTTAACTGAGCACCATAATGCCTCAGATCCACCTCGTAAGGACTTAGTACGAGCTAAGTAGAACTTAAGAGCTCTAACTGGACACAGAACTCTTTCAAGCTTGTTGCCTACGATCTCTGACAGGCAAGGTATATCAAAAGACTTAGGCCAAGGACGAGAAGGCAGTTCATTTTTGGCAAGGAAACCAAGTTGAAGTGAACATGTGGCTTTTTCTGTAGAAAAGCCGATGTTCTTACTGAAGGCATCAATTTCACTGACCCTTTTAGCCGAAGCCAAGCACACTAGGAAAAGCGTCTTGAGGGTGAGATCCTTCAGGGAGGCTGAATGTAATGGCTCAAACCTGTCTGACATGAGGAACCTTAGGACCACGTCTAAGTTCCATCCAGGAGTTGCCAAACGACGTTCCTTAGAGGTCTCGAAAGACTTAAGGAGATCTTGGAGATCTTAATTGTTGGAAAGATCTAAGCCTCTATGACGAAAGACCGAAGCCAACATGTTCCTGTAGCCCTAAATCGTGGGAGCTGAGAGGGAGCGAACATTTCTCAGATGTAAAAGAAAATCTCCGATTGGGCTACAGAGGTACTGGAAGAGGACATACATAAATGCTGGCTTGCACCAATCTCGAAAGACTTCCCACTTCGACTGGTATACTCTGAAGGTAGAAGCTCTCCTAGCTCTCGCAAACGCACTGGCTGCCTCCTTCGAAAAGCCTCGAGCTCTAGAGAGTCTCTCGATAGTCTGAAGGCAGTCAGACGAAGCGCGGGGAGGCTTTGATGAACATTCTTTACGTGGGGCTGACGTAAGAGATCTACCCTTAGAGGAAGACTTCTTGGAATGTCTACCAGCCATTGAAGTACCTCGGTGAACCACTCTCTCGCGGGCCAGAGGGTAGCAACCAACGTCAACCCTGTCCCTTCGTGAGAGGCGAACTTCTGCAGTACCTTGTTGACTATCTTGAATGGTGGGAATGCATATAAGTCCAGATGAGACCAATCCAGTAGAAATGCGTCTATGTGGATTGCTTCTGTATCTAGGACTGGAGAGCAATAGATTGGTAACCTTTTGGTCAACGAGGAGGCAAAGAGGTCTATGGTGGGTTGACCCCAAGTAGCCCAAAGACTCTTGCCCACGTCCTTGTGGAGGGTCCATTCCGTGGGTATCACCTGACCCCTCCGACTGAGACAGTCTGCCAAGACGTTCAAGTCCCCCTGGATGAATCTCGTCAACAGGGAGATGCCTCGATTTCTTGACCATATGAGAAGGTCCCTTGCGATCTCGAGCAGCGTGAAGGAGTGTGTGCCTCCTTGCTTGGAGATGTAAGCCAAAGCTGTGGTGTTGTCTGAGTTGACCTCTACCACTTAGTTTCGAGGAAAGCTTTCAAATTTCATCAAGGCCAAGTGGACTGCTAATAGCTCCTTGCCGTTGATGTGCATGCTCTTCTGACTTGAGGTCCACAGACCCGAGCATTCCCGACCGTCCAGGGTCGCACCCCAACCCAAATCCGACGCGTCTGAGAACAACACGTGGTTTGGGTTCTTGACTGCTAGGGATAGTCCCTCTCTCAGACTGATATTGCTGTCCCACCATTTCAGGCATGCCTTTACTAGTTCGGAGACTGGGAATAATACCGTCTCTAACGTCTTGTCCTTGTTCCAGTGAGAGGCTAGATGGAACTGGAGAGGCCGAAGGTGTAGTCTCCCTAGCGAGACAAACTGCTCCAGGGATGAGAGAGTCCCTACGAGACTGTTCCAACTCCTGACTGAACAAACGTTCTCTTTTCAGCATTAGTTGGACTTCGAGCAGGGCTTGTTCTATTCGGGTGGCAGACGGAAAAGCCCGAAAAAACTGGACTGCGAATCTCCATCCCCAAATATAGAATAATCTGGGATGGGATCAGTTGGGACTTTTCTAGGTTGACCAAAAGTCCCAACTCCCTGGCCAGACTCAACGTCCAAAGTAGATCCTGCAGACAGCGAAGACTGGACGATGCTCTGAGAAGCCAGTCGTCCAAGTACAGGGAGGCTCGGATTCCCGATAGATGGAGGGATTTTGCCACATTCCTCATGAGCCTCGTAAACACGAGAGGAGCAGGACTGAGGCCAAAGCACAGGGCTCAAAACTGGTACCCCACATTCCTGTAAACAAACCTCAGAAACGGTTGGGAATCCGGGTGTATAGGAATGTGGAAGTATGCCTCCTGAAGGTCGAGAGAGACCATCCAGTCGCCTTCCATTAATGCTGTCAAGACAGCCTGGTAGACTTCATCGTGAAGTTTGTCTTGACAATGAACACATTGAGCGCACTTGCCTCTTACGTACTTCTGCAGTGAACATGGCTGCCAGATCATTGGAGCCATCCCTGTAGACTTGTTCCTGCAGAGAACGTGGCTGTCAGTTTATTGGAGCCATCCCTGATAGCCTTGTTTATGCATGACATAATTGTACAGCAAAACTTCAAACGCTCGAAAAAAACTCCTAACAGGAGATGGTCTAGCTCTGAAGCCGACCATAAAATCTTGGAGCGTCTCATGCCCAGGCACCAGGGAGAGTCTATGAGGTTTTAGAAGTCTATCTGGGCAGAGGCAGGAACTCCCAAGCCGAGAACTTCTCCCGTGTCATATCAGACTCTCGCTCGTTAAGCCAGCTTAAAAGTAGGGAAAGCAAAGGCTGTCTCCCCCAAACTCCTCCTGGTGATTAACCAGTCACCTAGCAAACGTAAAGCTCTCTTAGAAGAGCGAGAGAGCACTAGCTTAGAAAACAACGGCTTCGAAGTAGCTAGGCCTAGTGTAAACTCTGACGTTTAGGCGAACGAGGAGCAGCAGTTACAAAAAGATCCGGACAAAGATCCTTAAAAATCAGCATGATTTATTTAAAGTCCATAGAGGGCTGAGCAGCTTTAGGCTCCTCTCCGTCTGACAGAGTCCTCAAGGGAATATCAGTAGGAGGGGGATCAGCAACTTCCTCATCTGAAGGAACCTTGTCCGACAATTGCCGAGTCTCAAGCAAGGGAGAGACCTGCCGTGGTGGCAATGCTTGACAAGCAGAGTCCACACGCAAAGGAGCAACAGTAGCAGTCAAGGACGCTGTGTCATGTAACTGCTTAAAGGACTGACCAGCAACAACAACAGGTGCGGGAGGACGCTCGACGTCAACTCGAGACTGCCTTGACTGCCTAGACTGAGCAGTCAAAACAACTCTTGACTGCGGTGCTTGACACTCACGTCAAAACAAGTCAACTACAGTATGCTGGTTGGCGAACGTCCTGAACGTCAACAAGAGCAAGCGGCAGTGGCTGAACGTCCACAAGCGGCTGAGAGTCAACACGGGACTGCATCGAGTGAGGCTCTACAAAACACGATTGACGTGACTTTGTAACGTCAATGTCAACAGGACGAGCAAAGGCTCGTTTGGGCGGCTGACGGCCAGGATCTCGATCAGCTAAGCGGCGAGGATCATCGTGAACCTGCTCAGCAGAATAGTCCTCCATAAGAGAGGCAAGCTTATTCTGCATGTCTTGCCGTACAACCCCTTTAGGATCAACGGGAAAGGGTGCGGTAAGAGACGAGGGTAACGTCTGTGACTGCAAAACCTTGCCTACAAAAAGACTCTCGGAGCCTGTGTTACGCTTTTGTTTAGGCGGCAAGCAGTCTTCCGATGACTGCATAGGGTCAGAGCTGTCCCAATGGCTACAACCAGGACGCTGGACCTGTCCTGAAAGGACTGACTTTCGCTTTAAGGGCCTCGAAACCTTGCTCCACGGTTTCTTACGCGAAAAACCTTCGGATGACGAGGAGAAAATCGTCTCGCTCGTCTTATGGTAGGGGCGGTCTTGATGAGACACGCCTGAAACCATAGAGGGAACGTCTGTTCGCTGATCAAGGCCTCTCGAACCCATAAGTCGTACGACATTACTTCTCCCCTGGGCTTGGGAGCTTGCAAGAGGTCTCGGACTAGGCGAACGACAGGCACGAACAGACGAACCCTCGGTCGCAACACTGATAACACTTTGCGCAATTATCACTTTATCACTACGATTTTCTGTTTTGCACTTACTTCACTGAAATCGAATTTTTCAACAATTCACATTAGGCATGAATAAAACTGATTTCTACCTGAAGCACGCAATTCTACCCTCATCAAAAGGTTATAATTGCGAAATAAGTCGTATAATGTAAGTACATTAATACCAGCAAAAAACAGTAAACATATATTAAGATAAAAAGATCAGTGGTTGGGGAGGAGACTAAACACTAGTTCATTCAAAACTACGTTTTCAATCTCTCACCGTACAGTGCCTTGGGATGAGAATAAAAACTAAAAACGTTTTATCCTTTCTCCCCGTACAGAGACTAGGGACGAGAGTAAAAAACTGACTCGAGAACAACGTTACTCGCTTGGGACGAGAATAAAGATCGGAACGTTCTCTCTTCCTCTCTCTCTCTCCGTCTCTCTCTCTCTCTCTCTCTTGATTTCGCACCGAAGAGAAAAGCCCACTTACCTTTCGTCAATAAACAGGTTATTTGACCAAAGGAAAAAACTGAAGGGACTAAGAAATTGAAAATTAACAAGTTCCTTTAAATTAGTATTTAAAACATTTAAGTTTGAAAGAAGAATGAACAAAACGTCAGAATCGATTTACTCTTTCTGCAAAGTGAAACCGTGATTCTCTCTCTCTCTATCGTAACGATAAAGCGCAAACTGCGTAGCATAAATAAACTAAAACGTTAGTTCATCTTTGAAACAGTACGAAGACTATTCAAAGAAAATCTACTAACAAATATTCATTTAATAAGTTTTAAATCATTTGCTCTGTAAAAGTTATTTACGATTGAAAGGGCTCAACGTTGTTTAACTTCGGTTTCCAAGTTAGGACCGCCTACTCTCGGATTAGGGGAGGAATAGGTAAGGTCGCATATAAACAAATCATTAAAATTTATCTTGATGTTTATTATAAATGGAAAGCTAATCGAAGAGGCCTAATAAAGGCGGTTGAGATATAAAATATATAGAGGAAAATCTATAATTAACAACAACAATTTATAACGTGATAAGATAATTGCTAAAAGCCTAAAACACATTTCCGTACTAAGGGAAGGGTCGGCCATTTAAAAGTCAAAGAAAGTCCAAAAAACAATCCAAAGTCATCAACAATGAAATCTATCCAAAAACGAGTTCAAGATTTAAGTTGAAGATAAAACACCTGCACTGCGAAAGCTCAAACCAAAAGGAAGTACTTCACCAAGACTGTTGAAAAACTCCAGGTTAACAGCGAGTAATGGTACGTCTTGTCGATCAGACCGACAGAGAAAAATTGGGTCTGTTTACATGTATATGCGGTATCTGGCCGATAGTTGGCGCTAGTGGGCACACCCGCAACCTTCATAGCGATCGCTCGCGAGTTTTTGTGTGTTTTTCTGTCGAGCCGCCGGAGGCTCAGCTATTATATATTCACCGGCTTAGTTAAATATTTAAAAAAGACTTATGTCAGTCTGTTCAACATAAAAACATTTGCTGCAACTTTGAACTTTTGAAGTTCTACTGATTCAACCACCCAATTAGGAAGATCATTCCACAACTTGGTCACCCATCCATATACCAAGGCACTTCCCCCAATTTTGGGGGGTAGCCGACACCAACAATGAAACAAAACAAAAAGGGGACCTCTACTCTCTATGTTCCTTCAGCCTAATCAGAGACTCAACCGAGTTCAGCTGGTACTGCTAGGGTGCCACAGCCCAACCTCCCACATTTCCACCACAGATGAAGCTTCATAATGCTGACTCCCCTACTGCTGCTACCTCCGCGGTCATCTAAGGCACCGGAGGAAGCAGCAGGGCCTACTGGAACTGCGTCACAATCGCTCGCCATTCATTCCTATTTCTAGCACGCTCTCTTGCCTCTCTCACATCTATCCTCCTATCACCCAGAGCTTTCTTCACACCATCCATCCACCCAAACCTTGGCCTTCCTCTTGTACTTCTCCCATCAACTCTTGCATGCATCACCTTCTTTAGCAGACAACCATTTTCCATTATCTCAACATGGCCAAACCACCTCAACACATTCATATCCACTCTAGCCGCTAACTCATTTCTTACACCCGTTCTCTCCCTCACCACTTCGTTCCTAACCCTATCTACTCGAGATACACCAGCCATACTCCTTAGACACTTCATCTCAAACACATTTAATTTCTGTCTCTCCATCACTTTCATTCCCCACAACTCCGATCCATACATCACAGTTGGTACAATCACTTTCTCATATAGAACTCTCTTTACATTCATGCCCAACCCTCTGTTTTTTACTACTCCCTTAACTGCCCCCAACACTTTGCAACCTTCATTCACTCTCTGACGTACATCTGCTTCCACTCCACCATTTGCTGCAACAATAGACCCCAAGTACTTAAACTGATCCACCTCCTCAAGTAACTCTCCATTCAACATGACATTCAACCTTGCACCACCTTCCCTTCTCGTACATCTCATAACCTTACTCTTACCCACATTAACTCTCAACTTCCTTTCCAAATTCTGTCACTAGTCGGTCAAGCTTTTCTTCTGTGTCTGCTACCAGTACAGTATCATCCGCAAACAACAACTGATTTACCTCCCATTCATGGTCATTCTCGCCTACCAGTTTTAATCCTCGTCCAAGCACTCGAGCATTCACCTCTCACCACTCCATCAACATACAAGTTAAACAACCACGGCGACATCACACATCCCTGTCTCAGCCCCACTCTCACCGGAAACCAATCACTCACTTCATTTCCTATTCTAACACATGCTTTACTACCTTTGTAGCAACTTTTCACTGCTTGCAACAACCTTCCACCAACTCCATATAACCTCATCACATTCCACATTGCTTCCCTATCAACTCTATCATATGCTTTCTCCAGATCCATAAACGCAACATACACCTCCTTACCTTTTGCTAAATATTTCTCGCATATCTGCCTAACTGTAAAAATCTGATTCATACAACCCCTACCTCTTCTAAAACCACCCTGTATTTCTAAGATTGCATTCTCTGTTTTATCCTTAATCCTATTAATCAATACTCTACCATACACTTTTCCAACTACACTCAACAAACTAATACCTCTTGAATTACAACACTCATGCACATCTCCCTTACCCTTATATAGTGGTACAATACATGCACAAACCCAATCTACTGGTACCATTGACAACACAAAACACACATTAAACAATCTCACCAACCATTCAAGTACAGTCACACCCCCTTCCTTCAACATCTCAGCTTTCACACCATCCATACCAGATGCCTTTCCTACTCTCGTTTCATCTAGGGCTCTCCTCACTTCCTCTATTGTAATCTCTCTCATTCTCATCTCCCATCACTGGCACCTCAACACCTGGAACAGCAATTATATCTGCCTCCCTATTATCCTCAACATTCAGCAAACTTTCAAAATATTCCGCCCACCTTTTCCTTGCCTCCTCTCCTTTTAACAACCTTCCATTTCCATCTTTCACTGTCTCTTCAATTCTTGCGCCAGCCTTCCTTACTCTCTTCACTTCTTTCCAAAACTTCTTCTTATTCTCTTCATATGACTGACCCAATCCCTGACCCCACCTCAGGTCAGCTGCCCTCTTTGCCTCACGTACCTTGCGCTTTACTTCCACATTTTTCTCTCTATATTTTTCATACTTCTCTATACTATTACTCTGCAGCCATTCTTCAAAAGCCCTCTTTTTCTCTTCCACTTTTACCTTCACTCCTTCATTCCACCATTCACTGCCCTTCCTCATGCGGCCTCCAACAACCTTTTTGCCACATACATCACTTGCAATCCCAACAAAATTTTCTTTTACTAACTTCCACTCCTCCTCTAAATTACCAGTTTCTTTTACTCTTGGTCACAGCTGGAATAAAACTTCTATAATATTGAGTAGTATTGAGCCTCATGATGGAGAAGGCCTGGCTATTAGAATTAACTGCCTGCCTAGTATTACGAACAGGATGAAATTGTCCAGGGAGATCTAAATGTAAAGGATAGTCAGAGTTATGAAAAATCTTATACTCTTATCCAAAAGCTGACTTTTCTGGAATTAATCAAGAATCTGACAACTGTGAGATCCCCTTCTGTATAAATATGATGTCTTTCTATAAGAATTCTCATTGTTGAGTCTGTTGATGTCCCTAAAGTACAAAAGTACTAACTCCAATTAAGTCTTCATTTTTCCTTTCGTGGCTGTAATGCGTATCTTAAGCTCATCACATGTCACCTTTTATGATCACCACACAAATATACACAATGTAAATTGTTTATGATATAAAGAGATTTGTTCACCATTAATATCAGTCAATATTTAGTTACACATTATAGTTGTACATTTGATATTTTTTGTTTAACATGTTTTTCCCTGTCTAATCCAATATGCTTAAATAAATTGAACGTATATTTATAGCATCCTCACAATTCTCATCTAATGTACTTAAGGAATGGAATGGGAAAGCAGTTCTTGTTCTACCAGGAAAGACATTTCTTCATTATACCATAATGAAATATCTGGAATATTATATGTTCCTGAACCAGATATTTTAAAGATGACTCATGAATGGCAGAGGCAAGGGATAGTGACAATGCCCTAGCTACAGGATAATGCACTAGACTGACCATATATCTCTGAGATCAGCACCCAAACCCCCTATCTACTCAAGCAAGGATCAGGGAGGGCCAGACAATGGCTAATGAGGACCAAGCAAGAGGACCTATTGGCTGGTGAGGTTGCAGATACTACAAGGAACTATAGAGCTTGAGTGGGACTCAATACCAGTCCAGTAGGACGCAAGGCAGCGACGTTTCAATTCCTTTTCGTAGTTAGTTTATAAAATGAATTTTTTCTTCCCATCTTGCTCTCCTGATATTTTGTCAAAAGTTTTATAATCTAAATTTTTCTTGTTTCTGTAGTCTGGTGATATAATTTTCCAAATAGAAGGAAGGTCTCTGTAGAGGCACAGGCATTCCATCAAAAACACTCTCCTCGTCTCTCTTGGAGGTCGACATGTTTATAGCTGAACGACCTGAGTGAAACTGACATTTATTGTCAATCTTGCCCTCTCACTATACAATGGTTAAAAGAGTCAATTACACTGACAATATAGTTTCAGTATCATTGACGACAATTCAATCATTACCTTAGACTATCAAGTTTAATGACAATAATGGGGTTATTGTCAATAAAATCGTCTAGTGTGTGGTCACCATTAGCTACCAACCCCCTCAACAAAATCATGGAGAACCTACCTGAAAGACTTAAGGAAGCCCAACACTTGCTTAGGTCAAAATCGTCATCAGTGGCCTGCACAGAAACAGGTGAAGAGCCTCCAACCTTCAATGGGGTTTGGCAAACACTAGGGGAACCCCACACACAATCAGAACCTGAAAAGCCCGCCGATGCAAAATTGAGGGGGCCTTACTCCTGACACATACTCCCCATAGAATAACTAAGGTGTTTTCTTAGGCATTGCCATGACGCTGGCAAAGACTTAGCTCTCTTCTTCCCACTCGGTGAACCCATGCCACTACACAGGTGGCCACAAATTGCACTTGGCACATGAGGGATGATTGCAAACAATCATGGCTCATGAAAGATGCACAAAGTTTACTCAAACTGGTTGCAGCATTTACCTTTTCCCTGGCAAGTACAAATTTCTTGCTTAACATCCATCACTTCAGGAATCAACAGACAGCATTCACCTTCTATAATAAAAAGAAAAATTTAGTTTGGATAAGGGCGCAATGATACATCTGTAATTCAAAGAGAGGCTCATCTGACATGTTCTGCACCATCTGTCATCAGAAACATTCTTAATGAATTCAACGGCTGTTACAGTTTGGGCAAAAATCATCTACTTACCTACAGGACTCAGGTTTGGTTTCACATAGGAATAAATCTCTGGAGACAATAGTCACCGAAGGCAACAATATTCATAAAGAAAGGTATGTGGAGGGGCAAATTATGCAGCATAGGTTAGGCACACATCACAAGCATTAATGCTCGATGCAGCCACATCAGATTACATATGAAGAAGGAAGGCAAAGAATGTAATAGTTCCATTGACTTCCATTTTCTAAGTAAAGAACAATAACCAGTAAAATAGACACCTACTAGTGGCTTGGAATAAATGCCTAAAGAGCAACTCTAAACTTTAATTTCCTAGTAGGAACTCAGTGGGAAACTAACTTGTTCCTTTAGGATATCAATCATAAGTAAAACAAGAGGTTTTGTCTTTTGTATTAACAGTTATATGTATTGGTTAAAATAACTTTCATTACTCTTAAACAACTAATAAACCTATGCATAGACCTACATGCTACTGACCTCATACCTTTGAATTGTCTGGTTATTATGTTAACAGGCAACATCGACAGATCACAAGTTACACTAAGTAGAGCATATTATATATCTAATCAATAATCAACCCCATTTTAGCATCAAATAAGTTGTCACCGTACCTTAAAATCAGTATTTACACTGACATATATGTGATTAGGATGGCGAGGTAGGTATCTTGGAAGCCCTCTATACAAAGCTTGTTCTTCTGGGTCAATAGGGATGTTAACTCCCTTACCACTGTTAATGGCACTTGCAGGAGCTGAAATACAGGCGAATGTTTCACTCACTTCTGCAGCCATCTTGAAATTGAGGTTACCTGAAATATAAATTTTTTTTATTAGTAATTTGTATTTCCAGTAACTATAAAAACCAGAGTCCTTTAATAAGAGTATGATTTGAGCGTAGCTGGAACTCGTCTTTTAAAACTCATAACGAGGTGTCGGTACTTTCTGCAGGGAGATGGGAAAACCCAAACGCCTCCCAGCACACTGAGTGGCCACTTTGACCTTCACCTAGGACATGCGAGGTGGTTGAGGTGGGAAGTGTAACTTTATATATAGAAGGTCCTCAATTTACAAACTTAATAGGTTACAAGAAGCTGTTTGTAAGTCGATTTTTGTTAAATTTTGGCCAATGTAGGCCTCATCCGAATCCCATGCCTATGATTTTAAGCTACAAAAGTCAACAAATAGTTGGGTTGTATGTTAAATAAATATCAGGTTATTACAAATGTCATTTTGCTTACTGTATTAAATGATATAATATTTTATTGCAGTATTTCTTCATCTTATCTTTATTATCTTCAGTTGGATTTGTGCTTGTATCTCCTAATGTTTGTAAGTTGGGGACCTTTTGTACTGTACTTGGGTTTGTATAGTCAGGAAAAATACAAAATACTTTTAAGAATTTATTTCTTCCAATAAAAATACAAACTCTTATCATTTAATAGGAGACTTAACCATAGGAGGAAGTTCCCATAACGAAGCTCACTGGTTTAAAATCCAAGGATATCAGAACACTCTGACCTGCAGAGGTGCGGGAGTGTTGACTCCTATTCACCTGCTTACAATGTCAGGAACCCATATCCTAAAGAGGATATAATGTCCGAAATGCATAGTCAACCTAAGAAATGGGTTATATACATTATATCCATCCTTCTACTCGTAAGGAGGATGGAAGAATACTTCTAGTATCAACGCCTGACCAAGAGAATAACGGCACGACTATTACACCACGTGGAAGAGGAAAGAAAAAAGGAAAAATAAACCCAAACATTTTTACCTCTCATTTTAGACTTAAGAAGGGACCACTATCTTAGACAACATATTTCTTATCCTGTGGAGGAGCTATGTATGTTAAACAACCTGCATAGCAGCTGCCACTGGTCCCAGTGAGAACATGTCTAGGGACTTGTAGGTATACTCCCGCAGATTGTGGTCCGTAAAATATTGTTTGGTGTTTCAAGACTTTGACCTTCATAACTTGGGCCTCTGACAGGTTCTTCCTGAAGGTAGGTGTTGAACAAATCCCCCTGACTTTGTGAGTGTGAGCTTGAGCGGGTTCCTCTGGATCCTAAGCAGACGAGAGGATAAGCTAGCCTGATGGTTTCTCGAAGCCAGAAGAATATACTGCAGTGTTCCTGGAGATCTTAGATCTGCTAGAGCTCCCGAAAAGATTTTGGTGTTGTTGTCTGAAAGGGCTGAGTCCGCTTCATGAAGGGCCGTATCATCCTCACTAGACAAAGAAGCAAATCATCTGGAGCATTGGTTGCATCCTTATGGGAGGAGATGGAGAAGGACTTGAATCTGAGGTCATGAATGGCAGGGTTCAAAGTCTTCACAACAAACTCAGAAACGAAGGACAGATTGATTTGGTGATGCCTACAAATTTAATTAACAATAATTATACTGTATATTCCTTATGTAAACCATGCTTAAATCTTATTAAATAACTTGGTTTCCACAAGAAACTTAAAAAGGCAATCCACATTACACTCCGGTCCCAGAATATTTCATAGCATGTAAATGCCATTGCTATCCTTTCAATTATGAAAATGCTGCAGATCTCTCTGTCAAGAAACTTGGACACTCAGTCATTTAATGGCACCAAACAATCTTCACAAAATGGCTGATGCTCTCCAGTCATAAAAAAAAAAACTGTGCGTCAATCTGTTGTGACCAACTTTTATTTAGCATAATACTGTTATACTAAGCAGGAGCAGGAGGGATTCTGGACTTCCGTGAAGTCTTGGTAGCATCACTGCTCTTCTCTCCCTTGACCCCAATATCGAGGAGACGATAGGTGTCCCAATTTTGGAGGGGTGCGAGGGGGAATGCAACAATGAGTGATCAGATTGCTCAGAGTGCTTCCCCTTGGAAGGGCTCTGACGAAAACTTCCTCTCCTCGAGGAAGACTCCCTTCACTCCGGAGAGAGTCGAGAGAGAGTCTTGGTTGTCACCTGTCTCTTCTACTCCCGCCTACTTGAGGGAGATTACTTCCAGGAAACACTATACCACTGTCTTAAGGTGTCTTCTGAAACTGATCAATCTCGTTTTTGAGATGAATGTCTTGAATAAGATAGATCTCAGGTTAAAGGACTAGTCTTAGCGCTGGGCTTCAGTTTAAGTTTTCAGTGATCGGAGGATACAGGTGACGTAGCTGCACTAGAATCTCAATACCCAAAAGTCTCCGGCCTTTGATCAGGTTTGTTCTCTCACCAGAGGGACAAGTCCCACGGGTTGTCACTCACGGAAGGAAAGCTGTCTGAATAGCAATGTTCTACTCAGGAGGAAAAGAATACTGTAGAAGCAAAAAAACGAGAGCGAGAATTTTTTACTTTCAGGGAGTTCCTTGGGTTTATTGTCCCTCAGTTCATCAAATGACGGAGCAAATGTTTGTCTAATTTTGTCTTTACAGGTCAACGTACATAAGCCAGTGCTTGTGCACGTTTTGAGGAGTATAAGTAGGAGTCGGAACGTTTCTTCTCTTCAGAAACTGAACGATGTTTGCTAACAAAGTGAGAAGGTTCCTCAGCACATCACAAATCATGATCGTTTGCGTGTCTGATATGAGCGTGTGTGTGGTGATCTTGTGCATCGTGATGGTGGATGTGGAGGTCATGATCTGGGAGACCTTGCTTGTGGATATCTTTCACGTCTTAGTCAGCGTTGAAGGCTTCACCTTCTTCGAACCTCTTGTCCTGTGAGCTCTTGGTGACAGCTCATACGAATAACCTTGTGAAGACAAGGGCGAGCATGAAGCGTATATCCATGGTAATGATCTCTCCTCAGTCTTGGTGATGATGATGAAATTGGAGAGGCTTCACTGCCTCTCCAATTTCATCATCATCCTCTCCTACACCTATTGATGCAAAGGGCCTTAGTTAAATTTCACCAGTCTTGTCTATATTGAGCTTTTAATTCAATACTTCTCCATTCATCATCTCCTACTTCATGCTTCATAGTTCTCAGCCATGTAAGCCTGGGTCTCCCAACTCTTCTAGAGCCTCTCCAATTTAGGTGTCCCTTATTTCAATTTTCACAATTTAACAATATTCACACAACTTTCATAAAGTTGTCCACTCAGTGATGTTGCACGAAGTCCTTCTCAGCTGGGTCCAGGACCTTATTCATTGACTTCTATTTTGCTTGAAAGTGTATTAATTTTATAATTTGTTACAAGAAGCTGTTTATTACATGTGCCAAAGTAATAAAATATTTTGCTATCAGGAATGTTTTGCATCTTTAAAGGAAATTACATCTTAAGTGACTTTCCATAATATATTGAATGCATTGCAGACATTAAAATATACATGATGAAAACCTTTCCATAATCTTTAAAAAAAAAATCCTTATAGTTAGCATGTTATTTTTCATATGTCATAATTTGCACTGGATCCAACTACTGTACTCTCAAGAGATGGTGCTTGGTTCAAACATATGTAATGAACTCAGAACAGGACTAGATTTTTTTTTTTTCATAAAATATTAAAAATATGGGACAAAAGGTATCCCATGTAGGGTCAACACGGGACACAGGACAAATGTCATAAATACGGGACTATCCCATCAAATATGGGACATCTGGTCACACAACATAAGGAAGTTTCTGGGGGGTAATTATACGGCTCTCACGTCAGGTTAGACGGGGAACCTTAGGTTAGGTGGTGTTCTTGTGTCTATTTGCCTATTAAAATGTGGTTTTACAGTCCTAACTTAGGGGTGTATGTATGATAGCGGCCACCTGCATGTATGATTACGGCTAACTTAGAATACAGCAGTGTAAGGGGGGTAGAAGTGCAGCGTTAGCCCCTCGTTAGGTAAGTAGGTAAGGACGCAGCCTGTAGGTCAGCTTAGGGGGGAAAGTTGAGGTTAGGATATCCATTTTTAATCCAAATGGGAGGAACTGGCCGCTGATATACAAAGGCTCCGTTTAACCATATGTGATGAATTCACAACAGAACTACAGTAGTACATATCTTTTTTAAATATTGAAAATACAGAACAATAGGCATCCCATGTAGGGTTATCAATACAGGACAATCCCGTCAAATTTGGGACGTATGATCACCCTGAATATGGAAGTTACTAAAGGGGGGGGGGGGGAGGTAGCTCTCGGTAGGTAAGTATAAGTCGATATACAATTCCTATGTTAGGTTAGGTTAGATGGGGAACCTTAGGTTAGGTGGTGTTCTTGTGCTTGTTTGCCTATTATAATGTGGTTATAGTCATAACTTAAAATTTTCGGTTTCATTGTAGTGTATTACAGGGCAATGTATAAATTACCTGTATATCACGCATTAAATGGACATCAACTAACCTAAACTTTCCCCTAACCTAACCTACAAGCCGTGTCCTTACCAACTTACCTAACAGGGGGGGGGGGGAGTATCGCCCCCATTACACAGCCGTATTCTAAGTTAGACATAATGATATATACAGGTGGCCGCTATCATGCTATCATCCCTTCTCTGGAATACTATTTATTATTAAATTTACATATATATAACTAGGTTAAATTTGACATACATAGCTTTAAAATCAAACTGTCATACTCCCGTTGTTCTAGTCCACATAAGGTGGACTAGGTCCCAGGTCTAGGCAAAATCTATCATAGTAATAGTGACAACATATCATTAATTCAATAGAATGGTTATACTGTACCGTTGGCGTGATCTTCTGAACTTTTTCTGTTTCTTGGACTGAAGTCACTCCTCCCACATCCAAGAAGTAATTACGATTTCAATCAGTAATTACATATTGTAATTTGCAGTTACCCGGTTCCTCATAACTGATCAGTGTTTACTGCTCACTCCGCAAAACAAGTTTGCGGCCACTCTAACGCATTTAAGATAGGCGCAAAGCTTTTAAGCTTATACTTCTTATTGTACAGTAATTAATCTTATTTTATCTGTATCATGACAAAATTAAAAATTAAATTTTTAATCTTTATTTCTATCTCATTCTACCTTGAAATCAGCTGGGATAATACCATGCTATCATGGTATCAATTTGGGAAACCTACTGTAGTCAGTTTGGACTTTTAAAATCATTTTCTATATGCATTGGCCTAATTATGTATAAAACCATATCCCTGCTAGAATTTTGCAACATACACCAACGTTTATGTCTTGTTTCACCGACTTTCCTAATTTTGTGCATGGAAAATTAATAAATGTTCAGTAATTATCTTCTTCTTTGCATAGGTCACACACATCTATATATTTTCCACCTGAAATTTTCTTTTACCCTGAGTATATTAATATGGTCTTTCCTTCTTGATTATATAGATACTTTAGTTTCCTCTAACATTTCCTTAACTCCTATCTTGATTTTTTTTCAGGGTCCTTTTCATCCAACCTATATCTTATTTTTTCCCATTCCATATTTAGGCTACAACAAATTTCTTCAATGAAACTTCTCCAGCACTTTCCAAAGGGGTTTCTCAAATGATCCTCAATTATCTCTCTGACTGATCTCTTTTCATTAGTTTATTATGTTATAGAAGAGCATTATTTTTTTATATATATTATATTCTGCAAGGATGTTTCAATAAGAAGCACTTGCTGGTTGTTCATACATATTTCTTATTAGTCTATACTGAAGGTTTTTCAGGTCTTTCGTATCTTATTTTACTCTGTCTCCACATTAACAAACATTGTTAGTATAACTACTGTTTTATATATTTTTTCTCACTTCCAATGCCATTTCCCTCTTTTCTAATATCCTCATATTTTCGTATTTCTTGAGTCATACATGGAACACTCTGTTTATATATATATATATATATATATATATATATATATATATATATATATATATATATATATATATATATATATATATATATATATATATACATATATATATTACTTATAGCACATTTTACCCTTTCTTTCCTTCCTGTGGGAAACATAATATCATCTACAGATACCAATGATTCAATTTCAATATTCCCTATCAATGTTACATTTTTTATACCAATGCTATTCATTTCCTCAGTCACGGTACTGCATAGCTTTGGCCCATATATAGCCTAGTTACTTGTCTTACTTTTCTTTCCATATCTATGTTAGTTTCTGTTGTTCCTGCTAGACAGTTAATGGGTGTTATACCCTTTCCATTCGTTTTCTTAACTATCAGTGTTTCCTTATATACAATAATTTTCTCCATTCCTCTAATGCAATCTTTCAGGTCTAACTTATCGAAGCGCATATGCATCACAAAACCATACTTACGTTGATTCTCCCAAATAGGTATTATATTCAATTACTGCATTCAGTTAGCAGATAATCTGCCGTCGTCCTTCCTTCAATGGCCCCACATTGGAACTTGGTCATCTCCTTGAATCTGTTCTTTATTTTTTCCATCCTTATTTTCTCAAATACCTTGCTAATTGTGCTTGGAATAAATATTCCTCTTTTATTTTCTAATTCCAGCTTATTTCCATTTTTTGTGGATTGGGAGTATCAACATCTCCCACACTTTTGGGATACATTTATTATTGTCTATTTCTGTTAGGATCAAAATCAGACTTTGTTGTTTCTTTTCACATCATTTTTATAAAATTGCTAAATCCTTTCCTGTCCATTGTGTACAGTATATCAATCAGGATTTACATTATTCGGACCGAGTGTGTGGGATTCGTTGGGTATAATTTTCTATACAGGTACGGGGTTTTATTGTTTCAGGTACTAACCAGGTGGCGTACCCAGTCTTGGTCATAAAATTTTGCAATAGACCTTGGGTCTTAGTGAATTTATACCAATGACAACCCAATATAAAAGATAATTATGGGTTCAGGATAGGTTACAGTATGCGGAATTACAGGTATTATCTTAGGGGTATCGTGAGAGGAAGTTGAACGGAGTAACATAAGTAAGTAATAATAGAGTGTACATTTTATTCTTGTGCTTTGAAGGCAAGGATCCTCATTTGAATACACCGCTGCTCCCATTCCCAGGAATTTAAAGTAAAATTCCTGTCCAGCAACTCAGTAGGATGGATCTGAAATTGACCCTAGAAGTGAGGTGGCTTTTAGTAATGTCAATTCTAAAGTAGAGTCTTGAAGATTTTCGTGTGGAGTTGATTCCTCTGGACATAATCTTGCCTCCACAGGTTTGTGAGCTACATCACCAAAGTACTTAATCTCTGGTTTGTGTGATTTAGTGTTCACACTTATATACACCAGAGTTGATATATGTTGTATGTTGTAGGGAGTTATTTCCGATACAGTCTCTCCCTAATTCAATAAACATTCTTCCCAAGCCTATTAGATTTAATAATCTAGCCTGTTATCTTACCACACAACTACTGTAGGTCTATAGTACTTGAAAATTCAAAGTTTATTAATGTAGTTTTTAAGCTACTGTATGCTGTATTTGATGTAATGCATATATTGCATATTTATTTTTATTGTCACATTCATAGGGCCTAAGTGTATTGGAAGTTTGTAAATACCTGTACTGAGAACATGACTTCATTAGCTTTCACATGTCTTAAGCCTTTTCACCAAAACCTTCTACACTAAGTGATTGTCAAATCCAGGTTAACATAGAAGGAAAATCAGGATGAACTGAACTTCAATTAAACAATGGACAAAGTTAAAACACTAAAGACTACAGTACAAGCATCAGTGAAAAGTTTTAGGCCTCTTACCATACAGAAAAAATAGCATCAAAGCAGTTAGTTTGTAAAACTATGGCTTACAACATGTATACTGTTAAGTATTTTCTATTAATGTGTGACTTCTATGTATTGTTTACAGAATGATTGTGTAAGCTGTAATTGCCAGGAATGGATTTATGAATTCAGTCCATATGCAATGCCGTATTATCCCTAAGGCTGACTAATCTGAAGCAAGGGATCCATCAAAAGCTTGGTCCGATGCACTTTTTCTTCTTTTAGCACTAAATGTTTAAACTATGGATTATTTACTTAATTTATAATAAATTGTATGAAAGGAGAGCATGAAATTTGCAAGGGGTGGGTGTTAGGGATGTCAAGGGGCCCAATGAAGCTCCAAGCTTAGGGTTCTTGTGATGGGTTAATACAGCACTGGGCATATGACCTTAAGCTCCATTCAGCACCAAGGTGCAACTAGGGAAAAAGCTTACAGTTGTATAATGAAGTAAAAGTTCAAAGAAGCTTGATAGAAAGATGGAAGAAATTGATTAGGAATGGGGGCTAAGTAGATAGCTAAAAATTGAGTATAACTAGAAGCTAAAGGTATGTTGTAAAGAACCTTAAGCCCTGTCCACACGATCGAGCATACCCAACGGGCAAACAGTGATACCAGGCCACAATAGTTAGTGAAAATGAGGGTTGATGACGTCAGAAGCGGGAAAACTAAAGGCAGGGATCTGGCAACACTGTATGATGCCAGATCCCTGTCTGTGGTTTTCCCGCTTCTGACGTCATTAACCCTCATTCTTACTAACTATTGTGGTTTGGTATCACAGTTTGCCTGTCTGGCATGCTCAATCGTGTGGACAGGGCTTTCAGTAACACATACAGTGCACAGAGTGAGATGCAGTTGTGGTACTAGCCCCTGCTGGTTTAATTGCGGGAGGACATTTCTATTGACCATCTCATTATGCATAAATTTTCAGGTCAGTAATGAACATGAAAGTAGTAAATATTTTAGGACTAGTACACATCATCCCTTACCTGATTTCAAATTAGCTGTTTACACAACTGTCACTAAGAGAATAATTTGCAAGAATAAATAAACTAGTTTGAAACAAGTATTTTTGTTACAACTCACTCCCATTTTTAGACATTAGAAACAATATTATTCATTAGTATGCCGTTAATTACTGACAGAAGCTTTATCAAATGTTATGAATGACCAAAGTTAAAACCTAATTAACAAGTCATGCACAAAAGGTTGAGAGTGAAAAGTTTGGAAATCGTTACTGTATTCATTATTCATATTCTTTTCACAACTTTTCTTTATACAACCGAGTACTGTAGACTATATACATCCATGACCAGGTCAGTTGATTTTCATTTACCTCCTGGATGAAGTCTGTAAACAAATATGTTACATAAAAAGTAACTTTGTTACAGTATATGGACAGTGCGTACTTAGTACTGTACTGCGTAAGTGTATACGTAGATGACAATGTGGATGAAATGAATATTATTTCATTTCTTCTGTTTGTTGCACACGGTACTAGACAAATATTAGCTTATTCACCTTGAAATGTATGTAATGAAATAGCTAGTTATATAATACCATGCATCATTTTCATGACAAAATAAAAAAGGCTAACTTTACATGTGAATTCTTAGGTGGAGTCATCAATTTTCAAATTTTAAGCATTGATACATACAATACTTGAATCAACCATGGGCTCTACTGCACCTATTGTACCTCATACAAAGTGGAATAATAAACTGTCAATTTCTTTAATATAAATCTATCAAAATTCTTTATATTTCCATTGTAATTTCACATCTTTCTCTAATTCATAATTTTTTTTACAAGCATCAAGATCTAATTAGACAACTCTAAAAAATAGATTCCCAAAATGACCAGAAGTTGAAAGATTAATACTTATTTTTGTTTTTAATCTGTTTTTGCGCTACAACTTTGATACAGAGATATTACATCTTCAGTTTTGACCATACAGTAACTTTTAATCTCAAATGAAATTCTAAATACTAATTTTCAAAAGTGATCTCTACAAATTAAAAATTCTTATTTTCTTATTTCAGAGTTGTCTATTTAGGTACACAAGTAAAATAAAAATACTTTCAGCATGTCAATATACAAACTGAAAAAAACCCCTAGAAACCCCAACATAAAACTAAGATGATAAACTCAAGCAGTAGCTGTTCAGAGCATCAGAATTGCATACTGACCGAGATTAATCAACATTCATTATTCATCTGATAAGAGCAGAACCCTATGTAAATCCATTTCATAGTTTTTCACTTCATAATACAATCAATTTCACTTTTAGAAACTTCAGAAGTATTTGATGCCATTGTATTTAAAAAAAGAAACTGCATTTCACTTTTGGAAACTTCAGAAGTATTTGACGCCATTGTATTTAAAAAAAGAAACTGAATTTCACTTTTGGAAACTTCAGAAGTATTTCATGCCTTTGTATTTAAAAAAAGAAACTTAATTTCACTTTTGGAAGCTTCAGAAGTATTTGACGCCATTGTATTTAAAAAAAGAAACTGAATTTCACTTTTGGAAACTTCAAAAGTATTTGACGCCATTGTATTTAAAAAAAGAAACTGAATTTCACTTTTGGAAACTTCAGAAGTATTTGACGCCATTGTAGTTCAAAAAGAAACTGAATAAGATAAATCTCTTATATCTAGAGAAAAAAAACATTTATGTGTAGTCTTTAAAAATATCTTAGTGTTGTCATAATTAGCAACATTATAAAAGAATTTAATTCAAGAAACATAAAAAAGAAATCATCCCTCACTCTCTCTCTCCATTATCTCATACCATAATAATTTGGAGCCACCTTTGAGTAATAAAATGTACAATGGCATCGAAATTGAGACATGAATTTCAATAGGACAGATATTCAAAGAAGTACTACATATAACACTTACGTTTGGTGGGATAACATGAAAAGCTGTTTGTAAGAACAAACCCTACCAATTCTTCAGACAGAAAGTTACAAAATGACATAATTAAGAAACTCTAATTTGTGATTTCAAGAGGAAGCTTGATTGTATTAACTTGAGAAGGCTCTGCTTTTGTGTACTCGACAAAAACCATGAGGATGAAACTTGAAAGATTACCGTAATAATGGGCCCTAAATCAGCATTTTGCTAGTGCACATGACAAGATATCTCCATTAAATGACCTTAATTGCGATAGAGAAGTCTTTCACAAGGAGGATGACTATGGAGGCTGGTGATTGCTGAAGCAGTGTGCACCAGAGTGCAGCAGCCAGTTTTGAATGTTCAAGTTTCCCCAGACCAAGTCTTCACCTCCAACAAAATGATATTCCACAGCATCGCTCCAGAACTTATCATGGAGCCTTTAGGAACTGTTGTGGGACCTCTTTGGGAATTATCACCATCACAACACCGCA
>NC_090732.1:161883729-161923729 GCF_036898095.1 Palaemon carinicauda | reverse complement strand
TATTATTATCAATATAATAATAATAATAATTATTACTATTACTATTACTATTACTTATATTATATATTATTATATATTATTATATATCATTATCATTATCATTATTTTTATTATTATTATTATTATTATTATTATTTTTATTATTATTATTATTATTATTATTTTTCAATTGCAATTTCTGACACTTTTTAAAAATGGCGCTTGGCATGTTTCTCGACTGAAAGACTCATATTTCATTTTTCCTTGTTTCCTTTCCTCACTGGGCTATTTTCCCTGTGGGGGCCCCTGGGCTTATAGCACCCTGCTTTTCCAACTACGGTTGTAGCTTAGCATCTAATAATAATAATAATAATACATTCAGTGAAAAAATATTATAAATTGTTGCATGCAGCTATTTTCCTGTATAGTTGGATACAGGAGTCACTAACACACCCAGCTTCAAAGAAGTGCACCCTGTCACTACCTTACTTCAAGGTGAGGAACCTAGCAAATGAGTGTAGGAAGCAATAGCAGAGATGGTGGGCGGGGCTAAACGCAGAAATTTGCCACGCAGTAAGGGTGTGGCTGGGTGCACTTCCTGAGAGTGAGGTGTACCAGGAATTCCTGTGTCCAGCTGTACCTACTTACCATTGGCTTGTTTGTATTCTTCTTATGTTCCTGGAGTTCCTGTGTCAGCTTGACAATCCTCTTTTCTAATGCTGCCTTGCTACCCCTTAGTTTCTCTGCTTCCATTAGCTGGTTTTCGGCCCTCATCAACTTGGTCTGGAGGAAGAAGAATGGTAGCAAAGAAGGCACGAGTTATCTGAATTTTGTCATTTTCTAGTATCATGTCCTATTTAACGCTCATCTTTTAATTCTTTCACGCATAGACACTTATGCAAGCAGGACACCATTTAACTAATGTTTAACAGTAGAAATTTTTTGTTTTTCTAATTATGACATAAAGGGGATCAATTACTATGTATTATATGATGGTACAAAATAAAGAACTCAACATTCATTCTGAATTGGATCATAAATTTCACTTCAATGGGCAGAAACCAGGACTGATGAGGTTATTTAGTGCCGTCATAAATAAGTAAAAAACTATGAAAAAAAAAGAAAAGAAAAAAAAACACTCACTCATAACTACATCCTATTCACATATTTAAAATATCAAATTATTAAAAAATTAACTCAAATTAAATTTCATTAAAAACAAGAGTATCTACTGTACTTCAACATCTCAAGTATCAACGATAAAAGGAAGAAAAGATAGCAACTGAGGGAGGAAAGAAGAATATGAAGAAAAAATAATTAAGGTTTACAATGAAGACAGGAACATACAGTACTTGCCTCTTGGTAACAAATGTTTGAAAGTTAAGAGGCAATTACTCATTAGACTAGAAATGCTTTGAGTGAATGAAAAAAATGTAAACATATATAGCAAGTACAGAAAAAATGTACAACACAAATATACTTTGGGAAGGATATCACAAGTATTCTTTACCTGGTGCGTTTTAACGTCAATTTGGCTCTCGTGCAGCTCTTGCTGCAATCGGCTAATTTTATGCTCAAGGGAACGAATTGTATGATTGTTTCCCTCTTCAGCGCTTCTGACTCTTGAATCGACATCTTGCAACTTGTTCTGATAAGGTAGGAAAAAAATGAAGATTATTTTTGGCAGGAATATAAAAACTAAAATCAATCATAAATTTAAAATCGGTTATGTATACAAGAAGGGCTTTCTACACCCATTTCTCTGCCAAAACTAACTTACCATTTTATATATTCGGGCACCTAAATTATTTCCTCATTTACATGTCCTCTATTATACCTGCTCTAACTTTTAATCTTTTCTCACTATGTTAGTGAAAGGTAAGTAAGGTTTGGTAGATGCATAAGGTGAGGATGGCTAAGATTTTACAAAATCTAGGTCTGCATTTATATATATGCATGTATGTACAGTCGTCGTTGTCGGCGCCCACTCGTGTCCGAGTATTGGGTTCTGTCGTTAGCCATCAGCCTCCTATCTATGGGGTGGGTGCTTATGTCTGATGTGGCTGTTAAACAGCCATGTACAGTATGTATGTATATATATATATATATATATATATATATATATATATATATATATATATATATATATATATATATATATATATATATATATATATATACATACTGTATATATATATATATATATATATATATATATATATATATATATACATATATATATATATATATATATATATATATATATATATACATATATATATATATATATATACATACCCTCCCAAACTCTGTCACTCATTGACCCTGCTTCTCCTCCGAGTTTGCAACCAATACATTATCATCAGCAAACAACATCTGATTCACCTCCCACTCATGATCACTCTCATCTATCAGTTTCAAAACTCGGCCAAGCGCTCAAGCTTTCGCCTCTCTTACAACTCCATTAACAAACAAATTGAACAACCATGGTTACATCATGCATCCCTATCTCAGCCCCTCGCTCAGTGGAAACCACTCACTCACTTCATTCCCTATCCTAACACATTCTTTACTGCCTATGTATAAACTCTTCACTGCTTGCAACAACTTTCCACCAATTCTATACAAAGTAACTTCATCACATTCCACATTGTTTCTCTATCGACTCTATCATAGGCTTTCTCCAGATCCATAAATGCAACATACAACTCCTTTCCTTTTGCTAAATATTTCTCACTTCTCTGCATAACTGTTCAACTTAGTTTATTGGATAGGCACTGTTACAATACGGAACTGTATGTGCATATGATTTTATTGTGAAAATCATTATGAAATAAATACAGTTATATTAAATGAACACATTCATCTTAAACACACTCAAATACAATTATACTCATGCACAAATTTGACAGTGGATTTCATTCCTCACCTTCGAAACTAAAAGGTTATTATGGGTGTCGTTCAACTGGTGGGTCAGGTTTTCGACATCGTTCTCCAGAGAGGTGATGGTCTGCTTATTCATTTGGTCTTGATTTCTTAACTCCTGCAGCTCTCTCTGTAATTGCTTTCCATAATAATGAAAATAATTAAACTAATAAGTGCCATGTATCCTAAAATTCTCAGATACAGAAGTAGATTCTATTATAGGTGCATATATTATGTTGTTCTTTTGGAACTTTCACAAGAAACTTTAGAATATAAATTATTCTTTCTCTAAATCCTCAAATAACCTTAGCTGATTTCATATTCCTATCTCTTTTATTTCTCATTTTCTTTTAAAATCTAACTTTTAATTCAAAAGATGAATGATCATATAATTTATAGTTTTCAGAAATAAAGGGTATAAGTTTTACCCTTCTACATAATTCCAAATATTGAGTGATGTACAAGTCTCTCTTTTACCCAAATACCTTTGTGAAAGATTCATTCCTGCCAGTTTCCTCCAGCTTGGAGTTGAGGCTCTTGTTCTCAGAAATCAGTGAATTGATTGTCATCTCTTTTGCTTTTGTTTCAGCTTCTAAGTCCACAATTCTGATTTCTAAACTGTTCTGAGAGAAATTAAACAAATTCAAATGTGAAGAATACATAGTTTGATATAGCGACTTATAAAATGTAACTACGTTGCAAGAGAACAAGAATAAAAGATTCAAAAGCATTTTGTAGGAAAAAGATAAATTCAACATATGAAACCGCAATATATAATAATTAGATGCCTACAGTTCAAGTTATTATTAATCTATTCAATACACTACCCAGGTTTTGAAACAGCAAGAGAATATTAAATTCTTTCTTATAGTATTTGAATTTGTCAAGTTTCCCACCTTTTGAAACAGAGCAAAGTAGAGGGTTAGTTTTCCAAATGTTCTGTAACATATTTAGGATATTAAACTGTCAGGTTTGACTCATTATTTAGAAAATTTTAGGCTTAAATCTGCTGAGATGACTGCCGAGTACTAGGCATCTGTTTCTAAGCCAAGGGTCTCCAGTAAATATGGAGACAAAGTTATTAATTCAAATAGCATCAAACACAAAACTGATGAGCCCTTGCCCGGATATTCCACTACCTTTTCAAAAACAATCTAGCAGGCTAATGATATTAATAATATATAATAGTACAGAAATAGAATAGTGATACAACCATGAACTGCAAAGTGCCACACTGTTTAGGATTACGTTCAATGCCAAATCATTATGATCAGCATGTATGCTGTGTAATGAATGGGTTAAGGGATCCAAGATAAATTCTTCCTTTTTGGTGTTCTAGGCATCTTATGACATAAAGTGAGATAGATTCTACTCCAAGTGCTGGCTCAGACATGTGTTGTCTTGGCATTTCAATCAGAGATAGATTCTACTCCAAGTGCTAGCGCAGGCATGTGTTATCTTTGCATTTCAATCATAAGAGGTGCAGGCAATATTGGCTCTAGTTCCTCCAAAGATGAACTGAACTTCAATTAAACAATGGACAAAGTTTATACACTAAAGACTACAGTATAAGCATTAGTGAAAAGTCTTAGGCCTTTTACCATACTGAAAAAAAATACCATCAAAGCAGTTAGCTTGTAAACCAAGGTTTACAACATGTATACAGTACTGGCAATTATTGGGGCTACTACAAAAGTGATCCTCAGAGGACAGGGCATGTAAAATAAAAGGCTTTTCCTTTGTTAAATGGCAAAAGCTTGAACTTGGTAGATATAAGCACTATAAATACTGTTACTTACTCCATCCATTAAAATTTAAGACAACTGCAGCTAGCACCAGACACAAATAGTGTATCTGTGCAAGTTACATTGTGAACTTCAGCAAGTCAATTTCTTTTATTTAGTCTTTTTTTCCAAGGAAGTTCCATAGACCCTGTATAGAAAATGAAACCAGTATTTATCCAGTGAAGAGATCTAATCCATATTATGAGTAACTTAATTTGATTAATTACCTGGTTGCCTTGCTTTTTGTCCATGTTCTTCAATTTCTCACTGAGGACTCTGTTGTCCTTCTCCAAGACTTCGACGCTGACGCTCTTGGCATCTAGCAACGCCTGCAGTTCACCAACTCGGTTGTTCAAGAAGTTCTGCGAAGAATAAATATCGTTGAATCCACCTTTAATTAACATTATCATCTAAAGACACATCGTTCAATGTGAATCTTTGTTTATCTCAATCCTTTGTTGTTTCATGTGAAATGTTTGCAAACAAATTGAGTGTTGCAAATTGGATTAGAAACTCTTCCCAAAAATTTATTTTTTTCCATAAATATAAATATATACTGTATATATATACACACAGACATATTTTCTTTTATGTTAGTACACATACTTGACTTACCAACTGACTAGTTTCTTGGTCAAACTTGATCTTGAGGTGGTGATTACTTGCTGTAAGATCATCCAAAGCCTTCTTTTTGGTCTCTGCTTCTTTCTCAAGTTCCTTCACGCGATTCTCAAGCTTTAGAAAAACAAAATAATGAGTAACAATCTCATCTGAGGTCCAAATGGCCTCCTCCACGAATCTCACGCATGTCAATGTATCTCATTACATGGGTAGGCTCCTAAAGAGTAGACTGTCTTTCATAGCAATCTGTTTATACAGGTGGAGTGGTTTAAAAAGTTTTGGTTAGCATTTACCTTAATTAGCGATGTCTTCAACTGGTTTTGAAATGTGTTTGTGTGTTAAATGTTCAAATGGGTTATTGCTAAAGGATAAGGATTCTCATTTCTTTTGTATCACATCCCGGGGGAAACACTGTGACTTAAATCGTAGGAATTCAGAATGTAAGAACTTACCAAAAATGTGAGAAGTTACCAGATTCTTATGAAGAAATGTTAGGTTTTTGTCTAAACAAGTTGCTGAGAAGTATTTTAAATGTAAAGAGAAAAGTTAATTCCAAATCAGGCGAGTATCCAGAGAAGACAATGTCCTTCCACATTAAGAATTTCGGGATTAAAGCTCACATCAAATGATCAGGTTAGGGGCTTGATGGTTAGGGTCCACAATGCAGTATTAGGAGTGCGGCTACTTCTCTTAAATTTTGTAAGAATCTTCTTTGGAAAGGGTTTTGGCAGCAACTCAAGAGATGTATCAAATCTGTTTTTGCCAAGCAATATTTCAGGAAGGCATGGTGTTCCTATAAGGATTGCTAGGCATTGGTTCCTATGGTAGCTGCAGGTAATGTTCTAGGGTAAGTAGTATTTGGGGTCATTTGTACTGACTAGGATGTCTTAAAGTTTGTATTGGTTCACAGGCCCTCATGGAAATTTCAAATTTGGAATCATGTGGTACTGTAAAAGTTTTCTGTAGCTTTTGGTGGGAATGTTTCAGTACCTGGAGATTTGAGATGAGGCGTGTCAAGTTGTCTAGTTGGTAGGTGTAAGTGTTAAGGTTAGGATATTTGGTTTCGTTAAGTCTCTTTCCCTCACTTAACTTCCTCCTTCAGTGTGTGATTTAGCCAAGTGAATCTCAGGTGAGAAGTTTAATAAAATGTTATTTTCATTAGTAAAATAAATTTTTGAATATACTTACCCGATGATCATGTAGCTGTCAACTCCGTTGCCCGACAGAAATCTACGGTCGGGATACGCCAGCGATCGCTATACAGGTGGGGGTGTACACAACAGCGCCATCTGTGGTCAGGTACTCAAGTACTTCTTGTCAACAAGACCTCAATTTTCTCCTCGGTCCACTGGTTCTCTATGGGGAGGAAGGGCGGGTCCTTTAAATCATGATCATCGGGTAAGTATATTCAAAAATTTATTTTACTAATGAAAATAACATTTTTCAATATTAATCTTACCCGATGATCATGTAGCTGATTCACACCCAGGGTGGTGGGTGGAGACCAGCATACATGTTAACAAAGAAGCTAAGTATCCCGTATTACATTTTATTAGTTATTCAAAATAACAATATAAAATAAATAAGTACCTGGTAAGGAAGTCGACTTGAACCATTACTCTGCCTTTATTAAGTACGTCTTCCTTACTGAGCGTAGCGGTCCTCTTAGGATGCTGAACAACTCTTAGGTGCTGAAGTATAAAGGGCTGCAACCCATACTAAAGGACCTCATCACAACTTCTAACCTAGGCGCTTCTCAAGAAAGAATTGACCACCCGCCAAATCAACCAGGATGCGGAAGGCTTCTTAGCCGACCGTACAACCCAAAAACAACAATAAAAAGTATTCAAGAGAAAGGTTAAAAAAGGTTATGGGATTATGGGAATGTAGTGGCTGAGCCCTCACCTACTACTGCACTCGCTGCTACGAATGGTCCCAGGGTGTAGCAGTTCTCGTAAAGAGACTGGACATCTTTGAGGTAGAATGATGCGAACACTGACTTGCTTCTCCAATAGGTTGCATCCATAACACTCTGCAGAGAACGGTTCTGTTTGAAGGCCACTGAAGTAGCCACAGCTCTCACTTCATGTGTCCTTACCTTCAGCAAAGCAAGGTCTTCTTCCTTCAGATGAGAATGAGCTTCTCTAATCAGAAGCCTGACGTAGTAAGAAACTGCGTTCTTAGACATTGGTAGCGAAGGCTTCTTAACAGCACACCATAAGGCTTCCGATTGTCCTCGTAAGGGTTTAGACCTCTTTAGATAGTACCTAAGAGCTCTAACTGGGCAAAGTACTCTCTCCAGTTCGTTACCCACCAAGTTGGATAGGCTAGGGATCTCGAACGATTTAGGCCAAGGACGTGAAGGAAGCTCGTTTTTAGCCAAAAAACCGAGCTGCAAGGAACATGTAGCCGTTTCAGATGTGAAACCTATGTTCCTGCTGAAGGCGTGGATCTCACTTACTCTTTTAGCTGTTGCTAGGCACACGAGGAAAAGAGTTTTTAATGTGAGGTCCTTAAAAGAGGCTGATTGGAGCGGTTCAAATCTAGATGACATAAGGAACCTTAGAACTACGTCTAGATTCCAGCCTGGAGTGGACAACCGACGTTCCTTTGAGGTCTCAAAAGACCTAAGGAGGTCCTGTAGATCTTTGTTGGTGGAAAGATCCAAGCCTCTGTGGCGGAAAACCGCTGCCAACATACTTCTGTAACCCTTGATCGTAGGAGCTGATAGGGATCTAACGTTCCTTAGATGTAACAGGAAGTCAGCAATCTGGGTTACAGTGGTACTGGTTGAGGAAACTGCATTGGCCTTGCACCAGCTTCGGAAGACTTCCCATTTAGATTGATAGACTCTGAGAGTGGATGTCCTCCTTGCTCTGGCAATCGCTCTGGCTGCCTCCTTCGAAAAGCCTCTAGCTCTTGAGAGTCTTTCGATAGTCTGAAGGCAGTCAGACGAAGAGCGTGGAGGTTTGGGTGTACCTTCTTTACGTGAGGTTGACGCAGAAGGTCCACTCTTAGAGGGAGAGTCCTGGGAACGTCGACCAGCCATTGCAGTACCTCTGTGAACCATTCTCTCGCGGGCCAGAGGGGAGCAACCAACGTCAGCCGTGTCCCTTTGTGAGAGGCGAACTTCTGAAGTACCCTGTTGACAATCTTGAACGGCGGGAATGCATACAGGTCGAGATGGGACCAATCCAGCAGAAAGGCATCCACGTGAACTGCTGCTGGGTCTGGAATCGGAGAACAATACAATGGGAGCCTCTTGGTCATCGAGGTAGCGAACAGATCTATGGTTGGCTGACCCCACAGGGTCCAAAGTCTGCTGCAAACATTCTTGTGAAGGGTCCACTCTGTGGGGATGACCTGACCCTTCCGGCTGAGGCGATCTGCCATGACATTCATATCGCCCTGAATGAACCTCGTTACCAGCGTGAGCCTTCGATCTTTTGACCAAATGAGGAGGTCCCTTGCGATCTCGAACAACTTCCTCGAATGAGTCCCCCCCTGCTTGGAGATGTAAGCCAAGGCTGTGGTGTTGTCGGAGTTCACCTCCACCACCTTGTTTAGCTGGAGGGACTTGAAGTTTATTAAGGCCAGATGAACCGCCAACAACTCCTTGCAATTGATGTGAAGAGTCCTTTGCTCCTGATTCCATGTTCCCGAGCATTCCTGTCCATCCAATGTCGCACCCCGGCCCGAGTCTGATGCGTCCGAGAAGAGACGGTGGTCGGGGGTCTGAACAGCTAACGAAAGACCTTCCTTGAGAAGAATGCTGTTCTTCCACCAGGTTAGAGTAGACCTCATCTCTTCTGAAACAGGAACTGAGACCGTCTCTAGCGTCATGTCCTTTATCCAGTGAGCAGCAAGATGATACTGAAGGGGGCGGAGGTGGAGTCTCCCTAACTCGATGAACATGGCCAGCGATGAAAGTGTCCCTGTTAGACTCATCCACTGCCTGACTGAGCATCGGTTTCTTCTCAGCATGCTCAGGATGCACTCTAGGGCTTGGTTGATCCTTGGGGCCGACGGAAAAGCCCGAAAAGCTCGACTCTGAATCTCCATACCCAGGTAAACAATGGTCTGGGATGGGACGAGCTGGGACTTCTCTAAATTGACCAGGAGGCCCAGTTCCTTGGTCAGATCCATAGTCCATCTGAGATTCTCCAGACAACGACGACTTGTGGGAGCTCTTAAAAGCCAGTCGTCTAAATAGAGGGAGGCTCTGATGTCTGCCAAGTGAAGGAATTTCGCAATATTCCTCATCAGTCTCGTAAACACAAGAGGTGCCGTGCTTAGGCCAAAGCACAGGGCTTGGAACTGGTACACAACCTTTCCAAAGACGAATCTTAGGAAAGGTTGGGAGTCTGGATGGATGGGGACGTGAAAGTATGCGTCTTTCAGGTCTAACGAGACCATCCAGTCCTCCTGCCTGACCGCTGCTAGGACCGACTTCGTCGTCTCCATCGTGAACGTCTGCTTGGTGACATAAGCATTGAGAGCACTGACGTCCAGCACCGGTCTCCAACCTCCTGTCTTCTTGGCTACAAGAAAGAGACGGTTGTAAAAGCCCGGGGATTGATGATCCCGGACTATGACCACTGCTTCCTTTTGTAGCAAGAGCGACACCTCTTGTTGCAACGCTAGCCTCTTGTCCTTCTCCTTGTAGTTGGGAGAGAGGTTGATGGGAGATGTAGTTAGAGGGGGATTGAGGCAGAACGGAATTCTGTATCCCTCCCTTAGCCACTTCACAGACTGAGCGTCTGCACCTCTGCTCTCCCAAGCTTGCCAGAAGGTCTTGAGTCTGGCTCCTACTGTTGTCTGGAGAGGAAGGAAGTCAAAACTTGCCTTTTGCGGACTTGGAACCCTTCTTGGACTTGCCTCTGTGACTGTCTGCACGGGTACCTCCTCTGCTGGAGGCTCTGCCACGAAAGGGCGGGATGAACCTAGAAGCAGGTGTATCAGCTGCTAAAGGACGGAAGGGTCTAGGCACGGAAGGTAAGGGTTTAGCCTTACGTGCAGAAGAAGCCATGAGGTCATGCGTATCCTTCTGGATAAGAGAGGCAGCCATCCCCTTAATCAACTCCTCCGGAAACAGACACGTGGAGAGAGGAGCAAACAGCAACTCTGACTTCTGGCAAGGAGTGATACCAGCAGATAAGAAGGAGCACAGATGTTCTCTCTTCTTGAGGACCCCTGATACATATGAAGCCGCAAGTTCACCAGACCCATCCCGTATTGCCTTGTCCATGCTGGACATGATCAGCATGGCCGAGTCCTTGTCAGAAGGGGAAGTCTTCCTGCTTAAGGCTCCCAAACACCAATCGAGGAAGTTGAATATCTCGAAGGCACGAAAGACTCCCTTCAACAAATGATCAAGATCGGAAAGTGACCAGCAGATCTTCGAACGTCTCATAGCCAACCTGCGGGGAGAGTCAACCAGACTTGAGAAGTCGGCCTGGGCAGAGGCAGGAACCCCCAAGCCAGGTTCCTCTCCCGTGGCATACCAGACGCTCGACTTAGAAGCCAGCTTGGGAGGAGGAAACACAAAAGAGGTCCTTCCCAGTTGCTTCTTGGAATGCAACCAGTCCCCCATAACCCTCAAAGCTCTCCTTGATGATCTGGCGAGAACAAGCTTGGTGAAGGCAGGCGCAGCAGACTGCATGCCCATAGCAAACTCGGAGGGCGGAGAACGAGGGGTTGCAGACACAAAGTGTTCAGGATACAGTTCTCTGAACAAAGCAAGGACCTTGCGAAAGTCTAAGGAGGGTGGCGAAGACTTGGGTCCTTCAACATCAGAGTGAGGATCATCCAGATGAGCAGCTTCATCCTCCGATACATCCTCATCCGAAAGGTGAGTTGTGAGTGGCAAAGGCAGAGTAGCAAGCTGAGCGGCTGAATCCTGCAGAACGGGTGCACGCGTACCTGCGGATCCATCATCATGCCTCTGCTGGACAGACTGTGAGCTGGCAACAACAAAAGCAGAGGGCCGGAGTGTGGGAGGGTCTGCGGTGGGCTGAGGAGCATGCGGTGTGGTAAGCAGAGCATGCTGTAAGGCATGCGGCTCATGCTGCATGGTATGCGGCTCATGCTGCATGGGATGCGGCTCATGCTGCATGGTATGCGGCTCATGCTGCATGGTATGCGGCTCATGCTGCATGGTATGCGGAGCATGCTGTAAGGTCTGCAGAGCATGCTGCATGGGCTGAGGAGAATGCCGCATAGTGCTGGAACCCGGCAACTCCTGATGCGGCAGCTCACGCATGTTAGCAGATGGTGCAGCAAGAACATGCGTCTGGCAGTGAGGACTGCGCATCAGTGGAGGAGCTCTCACAGGAAGGGTGTGGGAGCAGGCAGCCGCAGTATCTGCAGAGCGCACAACCTCTGCGGGTTGTAGAATAACAGGAGGGGTGTTAACCTTCTCTGCATGATACTCCTGCATAAAAGCAGCAAGCTGAGACTGCATAGTCTGCAGCATGGACCACTTAGGGTCTACTGTGGTTGGAGCAACAACAGACGGTGCAGAGGCCTGTTGAGGGACCACTCTACCTCTCTTGGGAGGTGTGCAGTCATCAGAAGACTGCGGCGAGTCCGAACTGACCCAGCGGCTACACCTGGGCCGTTGGACTAGCTCGGAAGGGACCTTACGTTTGAGCGGTCGTGAGACCTGGGTCCACCGTTTCCTCCTGGAAACCTCTTCCACAGACGAGGAATGTAAGGGCTCATTCGTCTGGGAGTGGAAGGGACGATCCTTAGCAGATGCGTCCGCAACCACTGAGGATACATCCGTGCGCCGATCAAGGCCTGCCGAACCCTTTGGTCCTTCGACATTGCTTCTCCCCTGGGCTTGGGAGCTTGCAAGAGGTCCCGGACTGGGAGGACGACTGGCACGCACAGATGTATCCTCATGCGCAACACTGACACTGACACTATGCACAGCACAAGCACTAACACTTCCCACTGCACTCTTCGCTTTCAGCTCTCTGACATCTGCCAAGAGCTGATTGCGGTCACTAACCAACGACTCCACCTTATCACCGAGAGCCTGAATGGCACGCAACATATCAGCCATTGCAGGCTGAGCACTCGTAGCAGGTTCGGGAGTCACCACCACAGGGGAAGGAAAAGGTTGAGGGGCATGGGGAGAGGAAAAATCCACAGAGCGAGAAGAACTCCTCCTATCTCTCTCCTTCTCTAACCTACGTGTATATCTGAGGAATTCATTAAAATCGAATTCCGAAAGCCCAGCACATTCCCCACATCGATCTTCCAATTGACAGGATTTTCCCCTACAATTGGAACATACGGTGTGAGGATCAACAGAGGCCTTCGGAAGACGCCTATTACAAGTCCTAACACTACATTGCCTGTATTTAGGAACTTGGGAATGGTCAGACATCTTGAATTTTAGAAGTAGTCAAGGGGGAATTCCAAAGTAAAGCAAAGATCGTTAACCAATGAATCAAATTAATTCCAAAAGCTTGCTAAGCTAAGGATAAAGCTTCCTGTACAGCGAAGGCTAAATTTCAGAGCAAATACTTCACCAAATCGTGAACAAAAGACTCCAAAATCAACAGCGTATCCATGTAGGTCTTGCCGGCGGCACGACAGAGGAAAAATTGAGGTCTTGTTGACAAGAAGTACTTGAGTACCTGACCACAGATGGCGCTGTTGTGTACATCCCCACCTGTATAGCGATCGCTGGCGTATCCCGACCGTAGATTTCTGTCGGGCAACGGAGTTGACAGCTACATGATCATCGGGTAAGATTAATATTGAAAAATTAATTATTTCTATACTCATCCTACGGTTCCTCCCATATCACTTCCCCACCGAATAATGATATCAACTGGATGTTGTAAGCAATTCAAATAATTATACAGGAAGGGCTTACCCACAGCATACTCATTACCATACAAGAACATATAACAGGCAATAGTGTAATTGAGGGGGGAGGCTATTGAACTGAGGGAAAACGGGAAATTAATTTCTAATGATAAGCCGTCACCATTAGCGTGAACCTTGGGTGAGTATACAAAATGACCGATTTTATTAATAAAATTACATTACTTTCTAAATCTAAGCCAAGGACAGTCTAGTATATTTTTGTTGCCATAGCCTCAAATAAAAAGAGAAAAAATTATAAAAATTTAAGAAAAGAATAAGAAATCCATGTAAATAGCATGTATAGGTGTGATGATTGTTAACTGTAAACTATCAATATTACACATTGAGTTTTATCATTGGGATTACAATGAAAATAATGAAGGAATTGTGTCTATTGTAAAACTATTAAATAATAGTAAAAATAAAAATGAAATAAACTTCTAACTCATCAAATTTCTAATTATTAGTAACAATTAAGAATAATCAAAATTGTGGCTTTTAACTACAATAAAGGGATTTTGACGAAGGAAAAATCTATTTCTGGGGAGAGACCTGTGACGCCCGGCGAAAAAGTCCTTCTTTGTACTTTTTCTGATATAAATCTTCCAAATATACCAGAGAAAATTAAAAGCATGGAATGCAGAGGTTACAACCCTCGCGCGAGCACCTTGTTGGTGTCGTATATCTAACAAGGGCGTTTGTAAAACACTATTCACAGGCTGTCTTCCATTTAGATAATCCCTTCATCAAAGGGGGAGGGCCGTGACAGGCCCTAGAGAATACAGTTGGGTTACCCTATCGACACCCACCACTCGCGCTCACTAGGTCATCCTTCTGCAAGAACATATGGCTTGGCAAGGAAAGGGTGGGTCCGTACAAAAATCATCGGGAAGGGTTTCGCCGGGCGTCACAGGTCTCTCCCCAGAAATAGATTTTTCCTTCGTCAAAATCCCTTTTCTGGGTCGAACCTGTGACGGCCGGCGAAAAAGTACCAGAGAATGCCTTCCAAGCCCAATAAATTAATAACATAATGAGGAGAATACAATCACCATGTACGACAATACTATGATATAATAAAGTAATCGTCCAATTACCAACCAGCCAAATGACATAGGGAACGTAAGGTTAAATAATAATGACGACAAGGAACCAACTGAGTGTCGAATCGCAAAAGGCATCAAACCTTACATGTCTAAGTATATCTAAACATTAAAGGAACGGTAACTACAATAACAGTTAAACCATAGGAATTAAACATGGCAAATATCATAGGGCTAACGAACTACCAAGGAGAGCGGCGACGTGGTGTGAGTGGCGGGTAGGAGGGAGAAGAGAAGAGATGGAAGAAAGGAAGAAGAGGAGATTAATGGGGAGAGATAAGGCTCCCCTCTGCCATCGTTGGGTATTTAAGAGCCTGTAAGATCTTTAGATATTGGCGTTTGACAACCATAGGGGATTTCCAACCCGTATATTTTTTAAAATCATCAAAGTCCCTGTTCTGGAAATCATTGTTGGAGGCATCTACTGTCCGTATATCATGAGCCTGGGGAAATGATTCCGGATTAGTATGTTTAATGAAGTAGAGGATTTGTTGCCTGATACCGTGAATGGAAATAGTACCTCCTTGTTCCCTGATAACCAAGGAGCCAGACGAGCGGGTGGCAGTTCTAGCTAAAAAGGAGCTTGAGAGTGTGACTGTACACTGAGAAAAATCCTGGGGATGAAGAATAATCTTCCGAGAGGAGCACCTATTTTGCGGATCCTCATTTTTTAGCTAGGGAAGCTTTGTCTGGAAAGGAGTACTTCGGCTGAAGGGAGGAAATCTATGTTTTCCGGGTTTCGTGAGAGCTGCTAGTTCTGATGTTCCATCACCTGAAGCCATAGCCGTTAGAAATAAAGTCTTCCTAAGAAGAGTGATATAAGAGCAGGATTCATTGTCCGTGTCCATCGCAAGTTTGAGAACACCGTTCAGAGACCAAGAGTCCTTTTATGGCCGAACCGAAGGTAGAAGCCTAGCACATGTTTTTGGGGTTGATGAGAAATAGGAATCAGCTAGGTTAATGTTGAACCCAACAAGGTAGATCTTCTTCAAAGCTGACTTGATGGTGGTTAAAGTGCTAACTGTTAGGCCTTTGTCAAATAGGAACCTCAAGAAAGAGATGGCTAAATGCGGGGACATACGAGTATGGTCTGCACTCTTAGGGGACCTACTAGTTGTTAACGGCCGAATCATATTGGCGAATTGTCGAGTCCCTTTTTGTCCCATTCGATGAAGAGATCGTTTCCGGTTCAATGTTCGCATCTCTACGAGCTGCCAACTTCCTGTAGTCCACAAAGTTAGAGTTTTGGCTATCCTTGAGTAATCTGACACAGTGAGTTTGGATACTCGGGTCAGTTTGAGGAACGGGATCCGGATGGGACTGAGTTTCAACTCGAGGAGGAGAGGAAACCAACTGTTCTTGGCCAGTGAGGTGGTACTAAAGCCACTACGCCCGGGAAGGAGCGTAGTTTGTGTAAAAGTTTTTAGAAGATTCCCTGGGGGAGATAGGGAAATCTTCTTCTAATGGTTCCAATCCCGGGGTAATGCGTCCATGGCATAAGCCCGAGGGTCCAGGGTTGGGGTCACATAACAAGGAAGTTAGTGATTCATCTGAGTTGCGAATAGATCTACCTGGAGGCCTGGAACGAGCCTGAGTATCCACCGGAATGAAATTATGTCTAGAGACCATTCTGTCTCCAGTGGATCCGTCCTGGATAGTGAGTCCGCTCTCACATTCTGGCCTCCCGCTAGGTGAGGTGCTGACAGGAACCAGTTCTCTTCTGTTGCCCAGGCGAAGATAGTGACCAGGATCTGATTCAGGTTGGGTGACTTGGAACCTCCCCTGTTGACGTAGTGTACTGCGTCTGTGCTGTCTGACACTACTCTGATGTGGGTCGACCTCGGAGGAGAGTCTCTCTTCAGGGTCAAGAACACTGCCATGGCTTTGAGAACAATGATATGGGACTGTTTCATGGAGAGTGACCAAGAACCTGAAACATCTGATGTTCGGAGTAATCCCCCCCATCCACTTAGAGACGCGGCTGTATGGAATGTCACTTGTGGAGGTGGGAATTGTAGAGGAACCGATTTGGAGAGGTCCTTCGGTTCGGACCATGGGTGTAGTCTCATTTTCAAGACAGAGGGGATCTTCGAGACCATGTCTCTTATAGGTACTGTAGCTCTCTTTCTCCAAACTCGATTGATGTCTTTGAGTTTGGCTTTTATTAGATCTGTTACTGAAGTGAATTGGAAAAGTCCGAGGATACTTTCTAAGGCTCTTCGGACACCTGTTTGTGTTTGAGAAAATTTTTTGATCTTGGAAACTATTCCTCTTACCTTTTGGAAGGGAGAGACAACGTGTGCTTCGAAAGGTCCCACTGAATGGCTAACCATTCTAAGCGGACTGATGGTTGCAGGCGAGATTTTTTGGAGATTGACCCGAAATCACAGGTTGTCGAGAAATTGGAATAATTCCTTCGTAGCTCTGTTGCCTTCTATGACCGGCCGGGCCCAAATGAGCCAACCGGCCAGATAAGCAATGATCTGTATCTCTTGGTTCCTGAGTTGTTCTAACACTCTCTCTCCTAGTTTTGTGAATATCCTGGGATCAATGTTGAGGCCAGAGGGCATGTCTTGAACACAAAGGCTTTCCTGCTTAGGCGGAAACCCAGATAAGAAGAGAAGTTTCGAGCTAAAGGCGCAAGATAATAGTCGTCGGTAAGATCGACAGAGGTGGTGACGGTCCTACGGGGAAGTAAGGTCCGTACCCGAGAGATAGTCAACATCCGGAACTTGTCGCAGAGAATGTAAGAGTTTAGCTTGACAAGTCCAGGTCCACTCTCAATGCCGCCAAGCCTTTCTTCGGAATTGTGAACAGGTGGCTTTGGAACTTCAGTGATCGATCCCGTTTGATTGCTTCTTCTTGAGTAACCCTGTGGTGTACTCTTCCAGGATGGGAGTGGATTTCTGGGAGAAGGTCACTGGTGGAGGAGGAGGACCTTGTGGCCATTTTCACCTCAAACCTTTAGAGATTATGCTATGAGCCCACAGACCAAAGGTCCAATGGTCTCGAAAGTGGTAAAGTCTACCCCCTACCGGGACCACCGCGTTGTGAGGGGGTGAATCTAGGTGCTTTCCTTCTCCGAGCCCCCTTTTTTCTAGGTCTGTCTCGATGGCGAGACTGTCTTCTACTCCTGTAGCTTCCTCTCTGGTGTCCACGAGAGGAGCCTGAGGGTTCGGATCTAGGGCTGTATGCAGGTAAAACATCCCAACGGGGTTGGGCTGTGTACCTGGGGAATCAGTGAGGTAGACCACCTGATGAGGGGGATTTGGATGCATAGACGTCGAATCGGAGGGAGGCTGTGATGACGAGTGGGTAACCGACTATCGATTCCTGTCTGATAGAGGCCTCAGACAGAACGTATTTCCCACAACTAACCCGATCAGACCATCAAACGTGTAGGTCGAATTGGAAGGGCAGATCTTGGAATTATCGTAACCCCCAGACTGACAACATCCTGGTCCAGACAGATCGGGCCTGCCCTTTAGGAAATAATACTGTTACCTTCGGTACCTTGTCTAACCTAACCCAGGCAATCTCTTTCAATCGAATGAATCCGTTGAACGGGAATTCTAGTACCTGGGAGTAAATTCTAGGTCCCCCAGAGGGAGGATGTCTATGCCATCCAGATTTATGGTACCATCTATATATGGAACATGTTAAGGCAAATCTCTATGCGTTGTTTTTATCGAAGGAGGTTACTTCGATATGCCTGGGGCTGTAGGGGGAAACTTCTGAGTTCCTGAACGGATCTGACTCACTACCATACTTTTGAGCTCCGTCATAGCCCCTTGGTTTTCCCTAGAATGTGTTGCTTTTAGCAGTCACGGTTTATGCAGGGTAACATGAACATCAGGATCCATTAAGGGTCCTAGGTCGGTGACGTAGGTAATTGCAAAGCTGAAGGCTCAAAATTCATCCCCACCTACCTGCCCGTCCATGGGGTCGTCGTCCAACCTTAGAGAGGACACTCTGAGGAGATAGGGACCTCTAGATGGAGCATTTCTTCCCAACCTTGATAACCAAGGGCGGAGAGCCTCTCTTGCAGGCCAGAGAGATTCATCATCATCCTGACGGGAACCATGTAGGCGAACCTTCTGTAAAAGAAAGGGGACATAAGTCTGGATGTTCCTTGAACTTTGGTTAGTGATCCTATTCACAGGCTGGGATCAACTGTACAACTCATAAAAATCATTTTTAAAGAAAAATCATTTAATGTACTATCTTTTGGGGTATAGTTCGACACTTGTATTCATGAAATGTGACACTGTTGGCGCATCCGCCACAGGTTGGCCACCCCTGACTCAGACGTTCAGAACCGGGTCTAACATTATTTACTGGCTATTAGTATTCTATTGATTCATCTGTTCACTGACCAGAGTTTCAAGGAACAGTAGATAGCCTCTCATGGCATGGTTAGTCTCGACCCGGCCCTTCATTAGAAGGGGCCAACGTTTGGTTCCCAGTACTGAGTGGAAACTTATTTCTATTTGAACACTATGTTGTATGGATATTTATTCATATTTAGGCATAGTTAGAATTGAATATGTATAAATATAGGCATAATCAATTTATTTCTATTTGAACACTATGTTGTATGGATATTTATTCATATTTAGGCATAGTTAGAATTGAAAATGCATAAATATAGGCATAATCAATTTATTTCTATTTGAACACGATGTTGTATGGATATTTATCCATATTTATACATAGTTAGAATTAAATATATGCATAAATATAGGCATAGTTATGTTCATATATTTTTATTTGGACTTTCAAGAATAACTAATGAATATTACCAACGCAAATTCAAAGTGTCATTAAAGTAAGTACAGTTTACTTTGTATTCATGTTAAATCCTTTCCTTTACAGCAAAACAAGAGATTGGCCACCCGTGGTCTGAGTGAGCTCTGTCTGTAACGGAGCTCCGGTAACAATCCCCGGTACAAAGGTCCGTCATAGTGACAACGTGAACACCAGAGAAAACTAATATTAACCTCAATGCTGATCGCCTGTACGAAATCCGGTTAAGCCGGAGATTCGATGAAAAGGATCGTAATAACGATATTGTGATTATTTATGAAAAAGGGGTTCATACCCTGATTCTGATCGTCTGATTGATCTCTGTTTGTAACGGAGAACTAGTGACAAAGGTCCGTCATCGTGAAAACGTGATCCTCAGCGGTACGATAACATTCTCTAATACTGAATGTTTGTGTTATCTCCAGTGAAGCCGGAGATTCGATGAAAAAGGGACCGTAATAATGAAACTGTGAAGTCTTCATCGGTATCACATTGTTAACTCCGGTTCTGGCCGTCTGCTTGATCTCTGTTTGTACCGGAGATCCGGTAGCAAAGGCCCGTCACCGTGATATCGTGACCGTTCCCGGTACGATAACATTAACCTCAATGAATGATTGTGTTATCTCCCGTGAAGCCGGCCGTAACGGTGTAATTATGATCAAACATGACAAAGGTTCGTGTGTAAAAGGCTTCAGCCGGAGTCCGAGTGCCGGATTACACCGTTGCACTCCAAAAATCTGCTCCTGAACGTTAACTAGTTCTCACCCAATGAGTATCCATATAGCGGAGCATAACTCAAGGCGGAGCTAAGCATAACTTCGGAGCTAAGGGTGTCGGTATAAAACGACCCCAATTAATGACTCATACACTAACGTACCTATTAATAGTGTTAGCTATATTAACAGTAACCACATCAATAAAAACGTTTATAATATTAAACGTACTATCATCAACTCTGATACTAAGAGGAGGCTTGAATAACTCGTGATCGTATAAAAACGGAGAACGGGAAATTCACCTCTCTTACTCGAGCTAACAAAGAAAACGAGAGAAGGGATAACTCATATCTGTAGAACAGGGAACGAGCAGTCTCTGTTTTCGCTCTCAAGGTTACATATTAAAAAAACTAACATCACACAATAAAACAAGAACATTAATAAAATTGATTGCTTTTCTTAGTAATAACCAAGAACGAAGAATAACGTAACAAAAAAACAAGGATATAGTCTAAATCGAAGCCTCTGAGGCGAGAACAAACTAACAGACTAAATCGCTAAACTTTAATTCGCTATTCTTCGTAGGTCCAAATTGGACTTGCAAGCAAATAAATACCATAGCAAAAATTAATGATAACAATAAAAGGCCATAAAACGTAAGTGATATAACCAAGATGACAGAGTACCAGATGGGCAAAATTAACTAGAATATTTACCGAAGCGAACATAACCCAAAATGGCTGCCGATACCTCGGCAAGACAATCGCTTCCAAAACTAAAAACCACCATATTGGAAACAGAACAAATGCCCGGTACTGTCAAAAGCTGCCAAAACAAACTATGGTACTTAACATTGGTAAGGGTGAAGTATCAACGTCAGTCATGTTGAATAAACGACAATCACTTCGAAAAACACTGGGCAAAACACTTATAAACTTTGCTGGCAAGTCCAACACAGAAGGATGACCTAGTGAGCGCGAGTGGTGGGTGTCGATAGGGTAACCCAACTGTATTCTCTAGGGCCTGTCACGGCCCTCCCCCTTTGATGAAGGGATTATCTAAATGGAAGACAGCCTGTGAATAGTGTTTTACAAACGCCCTTGTTAGATATACGACACCAACAAGGTGCTCGCGCGAGGGTTGTAACCTCTGCATTCCATGCTTTTAATTTTCTCTGGTATATTTGGAAGATTTATATCAGAAAAAGTACAAAGAAGGACTTTTTCGCCGGCCGTCACAGGTTCGACCCAGAAAAAAATACTATAGAAAAATGTTATTTTCATTAGTAAAATAAATTTTTGAATATACTTACCCGATAATCATGTAGCTGTCAACTCCGTTGCCCGACAGAATTCTACGGAAGGGATACGCCAGCGATCGCTATACAAGAGGGGGGTGTACTCACAAGCGCCACCTGTGGCCAGGTACTGCAGTACTTCTTGTTGACACCACCTCAATTTTTCCTCGGTCCACTGGTTCTATGGGGAGGAAGGGTGGGTCAATTAAATCATGATTATCGGGTAAGTATATTCAAAAATTTATTTTACTAATGAAAATAACATTTTTCAATATTAATCTTACCCGATAATCATGTAGCTGATTCACACCCAGGGAGGTGGGTGAAAACCAGTGTACATGTATATCAAGAAGCTAAGTATCCCGTATTTCATATTATCAGTTATTCAAAATAACAATGAAATTATAAGTACCTGGTAAGGAAGTCGACTTGAGCCATTACTCTGCCTTAAATAAGTTCGTCTTCCTTACTGAGCGCAGCGTTCCTCTTAGGAGGCTGAACAACTCTAAGGTGCTGAAGTATCAAGGGCTGCAACCCATACTAAAGGACCTCATCACAACCTTTAACCTCGGCGCTTCTCAAGAAAGAATTGACCACCCGCCAAATCAAAAAGGATGTGGAAGGCTTCTTAGCCGACCGTACAACCCATAAAAAGTATTCAAGAGAAAGGTTAAAAGGTTATGGGATTATGGGAATGTAGTGGCTGAGCCCTCGCCTACTACTGCATTCGTTGCTACGAATGGTCCCAGGGTGTAGCAGTACTCGTAAAGAGACTGGACATCTTTGAGATAGAATGATGCGAACACTGACTTGCTTCTCCAATAGGTTGCATCCATAACACTCTGCAGAGAACGGTTCTGTTTGAAGGCCACTGAAGTAGCCACAGCTCCCACTTCATGTGTCCTTACCTTCAGCAAAACAAGGTCTTCTTCCTTCAGATGAGAATGTGCTTCCCTAATCAGAAGCCTGAATAGTAAGAAACTGAGTTCTTAGACCTTGGAAAAGAAGGTTTCTTGATAGCACACCATAAGGCTTCTGATTGTCCTCGTAAAGGTTAAGACCTTTTTAGATAGTACCTAAGAGCTCTAACTGGGCAAAGTACTCTCTCCAGTTCATTCCCCACCAAGTTGGACAGGCTTGGGATCTCGAACGACTTAGGCCAAGGACGTGAAGGAAGCTCGTTTAGCAAAAACCGAGCTGCAAGGAACATGTAGCCGTTTCAGATGTGAAAACAATGATCCTGCTGAAGGCGTGGATCTCACTTACTCTTTTAGCTGTTGTCAAGCACACGAGTAAAAGAGTTTTTAATGTGAGGTCCTAAAAAGAGGCTGATTGGAGAGGTTCAAATCTTGATGACATAAGGAACCTTAGGACCACGTCTAGATTCCAGCCTGGAGTGGACAACCGACGTTCCTTTGAGGTCTCAAAAGACCTAGGGAGGTCCTGTAGATCTTTGTTGGTGGAAAGATCCAAGCCTCTGTGGCGGAAAACCGCTGCCAACATACTTCTGTAACCCTTGAGAGTAGGAGCTGAAAGGGATCTTACTTTCCTTAGATGTAACAGGAAGTCAGCAATCTGGGTTACAGTGGTACTGGTTGAGGAAACTGCATTGGTCTTGTACCAGCTACGGAAGACTTCCCCTTGAGACTGATAGATTCTGAGAGTGGATGTTCTCCTTGCTCTGGCAATCGCTCTGGCTGCCTCTTTCGAAAAGCCCCTAGCTCTTGAGAGTCTTTCGAAAGTCTGAAGGCAGTCAGACGAAGAGCGTGGAGATTTGGGTGTACCTTCTTTACGTGAGGTTGACGTAGAAGGTTCACTCCTAGAGGAAGAGTCCTGGGAATGTCGACCAGCCATTGCAGTACCTCTATGAACCATTCTCTCGCGGGCCAGAGCGGAGCCAACCAACGTCAGCCGTGTCCTTTTGCGAGAGGAGAACTTCTGAAGTACCCTGTTGACAATCTTGAACGGCGGGAATGCATACAGGTCGAGATGGGACCAATCCAGCAGAAAAGCATCCACATGAACTGCTGCTGGGTCTGGAATCGGAGAACAATACAACAGGAGTCTCTAGGTTATCGAGGTAGCGAACAGATCTATGGTTGGCTGACCCCACAGGGCCCAAAGTCTGCTGCAAACATTCTTGTGAAGGGTCCACTCTGTGGGGATGACCTGACCCTTCCGGCTGAGGTGATCTGCCATGACATTCATACCGCCCTGAATGAACCTCGTTACCAGCGTGAGCTTTCGATCTTTTGACCAGATGAGGAGGTCCCTTGCTATCTAGAACAACTTCCACGAAAGAGTCCCTCCCTGCTTGAAGATGTAAGCCAGGGCTGTGGTGTTGTCAGAGTCCACCTCCACCACCTTGTTAAGCTGGAGGGACTTGAAGTTTATCAAGGCCAGAAGAACTGCCAACAACTCCTTGCAATTGATGTGAAGTGTCCTTTGCTCCTGATTCCATGTTCCCGAGCATTCCTGTCCGTCCAAAGTCGCACCCCAGCCCGTGTCTGATGCGTCCGAGAGGAGACGGCGGTCGGGTTTCTGAACAGCCAAAGGTAGACTTCCTTGAGAAGAAAGCTGTTCTTACACCACGCGAGAGAATACCTCCTCTCTTCGGAAACAGGAACTGAGACCGTCTCTAGCGTCATGTCCTTTATCCAGTGAGCAGCTAGATGATACTGAAGGGGGGGGAGGTGGAGTCTCCCTAACACGATGAACAGGGCCAGCGATGAAAGTGTCCCTGTTAGACTCATCCACTACCTGACTGAGCATCGGTTCCTTCTCAGCATGCTCTGGATGCATTCTAGGGCTTGGAAGATCCTTGGGGCCGACGGAAAAGCCCGAAAAGCTCGACTCTGAAGATCCATACCCAGGTAGACAATGGTCTGGGATGGGACGAGCTGAGACTCCTCAAAATTGACCAGGAGGCCCAGTTCCTTGGTCAGATCCATAGTCCATCTGAGAATCTCCAGACAGCGACGACTTGTGGGAGCTCTTAAAAGCCAGTCGTCTGACGGAGCCGGACACAAGATCATGGTACTGCTGCACAGTCTGTGAACTGTCAACCATGGGGAAGCGAGGAAGTACAGTGACAACCCGAAGCTGACTAGACTGTCTGGGTCGTACAGACAACTCCTTATCGGGTTGCTGAGGTTGCCGCACTGCGTCACAACAAGTCACTTCTGCTGGTTGTTGAACGTCTTCCCAGTGACACACTGACTCCGTAAACAAAAAATCCTCTAACAAGGACTAAGCTTGGACAGCATGTCTTGCAACACAGCTCAAGGTCTATGGGAGCAGGTGTGGTAACAGACGGGGTTAGCGACTAAAGAGGAACCATTACCTTCCCTGGAAGCATGTTATGCTTAAATAAAAGTCCATAGGAGGCTACGTAGCTAAAGGCTCCTCTCCAAATGACAGAGTCCTCAAGGGAATATCAGAAGGAGGGAGAAAAGCACTTTCTCATCTACAGGGACCATATCCGAGAAAAGCTAAGTTCTCTCAGTGAGGGTTTCACTGGTGCAAAAGCAGCAGACTAGAAGGCAACGTTATGAAACTGCTTGACAGTCTAGTGAGTTGGCAACAACCAAAGATGTGTGACTGAGAAGCATGCGGTAAGGTATGCAGAGCATGCTGTATGCAGAGCATGCTGTATGCAGAGCATGCTGTATGTAGAGCATGCTGTAAGGTAAGCAGAGCATGTTGCATGGCGTGTAACATTTCTCAGAAATTCCATGACCAGTGCTAGATTGAGTAATATCGCATTACTGTCCATTGAAAGTGCACGTGCCCAGGGAATTGATTTAGACTGTTTTGTTGATGAATTTGATAGCCGGCATGATAATCGTAGAATTAAGCTGCACTAAATATACGTACTATAATCTACTTCACCTCAGGAAAGGGAAACTCGCCCTGTTGGCAACACTGCATTACTTCATGCATGCTTGCATGGGGTTTTAATATCAACATAATATTTACATTACATTCATAACTCATGATTCATTTTTGTTTTGAAGATATTTTTGCCATATTTTGCGATATTGTTAAAAATATATTGCAAGGAATACATATATATATTTTTTTTTTATTTAAGTAATACGAATAACTTCCATTATCATAATGTTTGTGTAGGCATACATGTATATGATTACAAATGCAAGTTATGAAAGTAATGAGGAGTTATTATTGTCATTTGTTATTTCAAAGTTGAATGGGAAGAGGCTCAAGTTGAGGAGAAAGTGGCAGATGCATGCGTTGAGGTGGCTGACTCATAGCATGAGGTTCCTGCCTCAAGAGTTGCGCTTGCCTCAAGGGTTGAGGTGTCTGCGCAGAGAGAGGCTCTTGACTCACGAGTTGAGATTCTTGAGGTGTGAGCTGCGAGAGTTGAGGTAGCGGCTGCGCAGAACGCAGTTCCTGTCTCACGAGTTGAGGTTCCTGAGGAGCTAGCCTCAAGAGTTGAGGCTCTCGCCTTGAGGAAAGTTGAGGTAGCAGCTGCGAGAGCTGCGGCTGCCTCAAGGATGGTAGAGGTTGTCGTACCTCAAGAGGTTGTTGCCTCGAAGATGGTCTAACTGCAAGAAAATCTTGCCTCAAGGCATAAGACTCCTGCTCCCATTGTTGAGGTTGCCTTAAGGAAGGTTGAGGTTGCTGCACAACGCTGGTAACTGGCAACTCCGAACGCGGTAAGGTAGCTTGAGGAACCTCAACTTCGTACGCCTGGCAGACTGGACTGCGGTGAGGCGGAGCGCTCGCAGGAGGAGGTGTAACCTTCTCAGCCTGAAACTCACGCATTAAGACCGCAAGCTGCGACTGCATGGACTGCAGCAAAGTCATCTTGGGATCAACAGACGATAAGGTCTGTTGAGGCAAAGCCTTAACAGAAGATGAGGTCTGTTGAGGCATCGCCTTACCTCTCTTAGGAGGTGTGCAGTCACCTGATGACTGCGGAGAGTCAGAGCTAACCCAATGACTGCATCCGGGTTGTTGAACTCTAGAGGTCTGGACTTTACGTTTAAGAGGTCTTGACACCTGAGTCCAGCGTTTTCTCCCCGAAATTTCTTCTGCAGACGAGCAAAATAAGGGCTCAATCGTCTGCGGGTGGGAGTGACGGTCTCTGTAAGACACGCCCGCAACCACCGAGGATACTTCTGTGCGCCGATCAAGGCCTGCCGAACCCTTTTGCCCTTCGACATTGCTTCTCCCCTGGGCTTGGGAGCTTGCAAGAGGTCCCGGACTGGGAGGACGACTGGCACGCACAGAAGTACCCTCACGCACAACACTGCACACTTTGCGCTAATCACTTATCACTTTTGATTTTCTGTTTGCACTTATTTCACTGAACTCGAAACTTTAAGTGGTTTGTACCTGAAACACGCAATTCTATCCTTCCTTAAAAGTTAGTAATTGCGAAAACAGAATTACAATGTAACAGAAAAATCTAATGAAAGATAAATAATTCAGTGGCTGGAAAGAGACTAAACACTAGATCAAATAAACTACGTTTAAAATCTCTCACCGCATAAAGCTTGAGAACAAGAATAAAACTCTAGAAACGTTTACCTTCTTCCCCTAAAGAGACTAGGGAGAAGAGCAAAAACGATAACAACGTTACTCGCTTGAACGAAACGTTTATCCTCCTCTCTCTCCCTCCGTCTCTATCTCTCTCTCTCTCTCTCTCTTGACTTAGAACCTGAGAGAAGAGCCCAATCATATAGATCGTTAAAACATATTATTGTTAAAGGAAAAAAACTGAAAGATTTCCCAAATAAAAAGTTCCTTTATTAGAATTAAAACCATTAAGCTAAGAAAGAATGAACAAAACGCTAGAAACGGTTTACTCTTACTGCAACGTGACACCGTGAAAATTCTCTCTCTATCGTAACGATAGAGCGCAAGTTGAACGTTCTGAACGTCAACAACTGCAGAGACAAAACAAAACGTTAGTTCCACTTTGAAAAGTACGAGACTATCAAAGAAATTCTTTCAAAAACATTAAAATAGCATAATATGTTAACAGGTAAAACCGAAATGACGGGCTCAATGTTAATTAACTTCGGTACAAGAAAAGACCGCCTACTATTAGGAAAGGTCGAATATAAACAAATATAAAAATTAATAATAATAAGTTTATAAAAAAGGAAGTTAATCGAAGAGGCCTATAAAAGGCTGAGAGATATAAAATAAATCTATAACTTTTGTTAAGCAAAATTAAAAAAGAGAGTCTATACTCTCTTAGACACCAACACTTCCGTCTAAGGGAAGGGTCGGCCATTTAAAGGTGAAAGAGAGTTCATACTCTCTTCGTCACCATAATTAATCAAATTAATTCCAAAAGCTAGCTAAGCTAATAATAAAACTTCCTGAATAGCGAAAGCTGAAATCTTAGAGCAATACTTCACCAAAAACCGTGAACAAGACTCCAAAATTATAAGAGTATCCATGAACGTCTTGCCGGAAGCACGACAGAGGAAAAATTGAGGTGGTGTCAACAAGAAGTACTGCAGTACCTGGCCACAGGTGGCGCTTGTGAGTACACCCCCCTCTTGTATAGCGATCGCTGGCGTATCCCTTCCGTAGAATTCTGTCGGGCAACGGAGTTGACAGCTACATGATTATCGGGTAAGATTAATATTGAAAAAAATGAAAGAGAAATAGTTCCTACCATAGAGTTTTCATAAGTTTGTGTATTGTCTTTAAGCCTTCTGGTGAGCTGGTCTATTTCCTTCATGAGAGAGGTGATAGTTTTCCTGTTGGTCACTTCCAGATCCTCGAGCTTCTTAATTTTGGCCTTTTGTTCCTCCTGCAATGACCAAAGATTATGACTCACCAGAATTGATAATTACTGCCAGTTGGTTAATAGATGCTAAGAATATTATCTAACTGATAAGGGGATTTTGACGAAGGAAAAATCTATTTCTGGGGAGAGACCTGTGACGCCCGGTGAAAAGAGTCCTTCTTTACACTTTTCTGATATAAATCTTCCAAATATACCAGAGAAAGATAAAAGCATGGAATGCAGAGGTTACTACCCTCGCGCGAGCACCTCGTGGGTGTCGTGTATACATCAGGGGCGTGTGAAAACCACTATTCACAGGCTGTCTTCCATTTAGATAACTCCTTCATCAAAGGGAAGGGCCGTAACAAAGGCCCCAGAAACCACACTTGGACCACGCCATCGTCACCCAACACGAACGCCCTCTAGGTCATCCTTCTGTTTTGGACTTGCCCGCATAGTCGTATTTTTTGTGCTCTCGGTGTTTTTCAAGTGTTTGTCGTTAATTCATCATCATCCTCAAAACATTGCTTATTTTCATCCCAATTCAGTCCATCACATGGAACCTTTTATTTGTTATAGTTTAATATTTACTTAAATATTTAACTATTCTGCTTCATAATTGTTTACAAAGAGATTGGTCTTTGATTTTATCATTGTCCTGAAGTGGTATCTTTCAAGTTTCTGGAGCAACTGTCCATTTGAAATAAGTGTAGCATATCAAACGTTAGTTCCCCATTAAATAATATTGTAATTCTGTAAAGCTTGTAATGAAGAAAGGTATGAGTCTTCCTCTTATTTAATATTCTATATTCTTACAGGACTGCTAAATCATGTTGGTATTACTTACCATAAAAAAGGAAAGTGAGAAAAGAAAATTTTTGCTAATAATAACAAATAATAGCATCACGTTAAGAATATTTCAAAAGCTCTAAATTTTAAATGAACTCTTTTTAATCTCGAGGAACAAATAATTTCTTTTAATGACTTAGGGAAAGATTATAATATTCCTGAGATAAATTGTGTATTTTCTCATTTTTTACATATACCGAAGGAAACAAGTGGCTGAGACGTATGCAAGTCTACTAATGTGATACTTAAACTAATTTTTGCTTGAATTATTAATATACCCCAAAAAAAGGGCACCTATTTATTACAAATTTCTAAGTTTGTTCCTATCAGCCTTTCCTCTTTTCAATTTTCTGTACCTGATAGTCCAAAAGGGCTGTCTGTGCTTTCTTTAGTTTCTCCTCCAAATCCATATTGTCCTTCTTCTGTTGCTCAATCTGTGCTTGCTTTGTGGCATCTTGGTAGAGCAAGTCTTGTATGGTTGCTTGTTGCTGTATCTGTGAATTAAATAGAAATCGAGAAATATAAGCAGGAACAACAGGATGAGAATGCATTATAACATAAGAAATACATTCAACTATGTATATAAAATACAATAAACTAGTGTTAATTTTATTTGTCAAAATCTAAAAGGCTTGGCACACGAGAGAGAGAGAGAGAGAGAGAGAGAGAGAGAGAGAGAGAGAGAGAGAGAGAGAGAGAGAGAGAGAGAGAGAGAGAGAGAGAGAGAGAGAGAATGTACCTTTACCAGAAAAAGATTATCTTCTCTGAAATTCATCAACAAAAATTAAGGTACAATTCTCTACAGACAAGAGAGGAAAAGGGTATTCAGTGCGAAAGCAAAATTTACTTACCTGCCGTTCATTGGCCTTTTGGTCAACGTCCCTCTTGTGGCGAGATAGGATTTGCTGTTGAGCAGTCTGGATGGAGATAGTGATGATTGAGGCATTTGGAGGAGTATACGTAAAATTTACTGATGTACAGGATTTCTTGTAAAAACGTTATGTAGAATCATATATCTAAACTAAAATCATGGCAGATACACCAGAAAATGTAAGTGGATTACATTAATGACTGATACGAATATTCTATGTAACACTTTGTTTAGAACTCAAATAAATAATCACCAGTTGAACTATTATGAAATACCCTTCATGAGGTATACCATTTATTATAAAATATATACTACAATATACTTTATCATTATATCAGTAACTGATATAATGATAAAAAATTGTTGGGGCTGGGCCTGGTATTATAATTGATAAACCAAAATGGAAACTTAATCAGTTAAAATCAAGATAAACAGCAGTTGAATTATAATTTTTTGGCTCCCTTAGTAAAGGTAATCTGATTTCATTAGCAAGAAACAAGTTAATTTAATTTTCATTGTTGCTTAACACAAGTTTTGTATTTGACAACTTGATTAACTTGTCGACATAAAATTTTCAAAAATAACTTATGTATGATGTTAATGCTTTTCTTTTCATCTGAAAATAAAGATGCAAATTAAAGTATGTTGCATTCCTGAATGCTTAATTGAATTACTCTCAACAGACTCATTTGAGATCCCTTTAAAGCCAACTGGTTTCTAAGCTCTTTTAGTCACTAGTGTTCCTCTTCCTCCAACTACTAATGCCAAAAGCAAAAGTTTAGCTTATTTAGTCAACTACTCAGATAGAAAGAAAATTAACTACATTAATTACATGAGAAGAAAATTATAAAGTTCAGTCATTTAGATTTACAATTCATATTTGATATTTCTTGGATTGTTTGGTATCTAACAGTGTCAACAGGATTTTAGACAAAATGGTGGCAGTATTGTGTGCACTACTGAGATCCAATTTTTATAAGTAATGTAGAGAGGAGAGGTCCCCTTTTTTGTTTAATTTGTTTGATGTTGGCAACCCCCCAAAATTGAAGGAAGTGCCTTGGTATATGTATGTATGTATGTATAAAGTGGAAGGTCGTTAATTAAAATGATATTTTGATTATAAAATAAATTTTTGAATATACTTACCCGGTGAATATATAATAGCTGACGTCTCGGACGGCTCGACAGAAAACACAAAAACTCGCGAGCAATCGCCATGAAGGTTGCGGGTGTGCCCACCAGCGCCAACTATCGGCCAGATACCGCATATACATGTAAACAGCTCCAGTTCTTCTCATCCCGCTGGGTCTCTATCGGGGAGGAAGGGGGGGCCTTTAATTTATATATTCACCGGGTAAGTATATTCAAAAATTTATTTTATAATCAAAATATCATTTTTAAATATTAAACTTAGCCGGTGAATATATAATAGCTGATTCACACCCATGGTGGTGGGTAGAGACCAGTATTAATACAGTTTACGGTGTATATGCTTAGAGTTTTTGACAGTTATATCATAACAAAACCCAAATAAATATAGGTACCTGGTAAGGAAGCTGACTCTGACGATTACTCTGCCTTGTTAGTCTGCTTTCCTCACGAAGCCCAGCCATCCTCTTAGGATGCTGAAAGACTCCCAGGAGCTGAAGTATCAAGGGCGGCAACCCATACAACAGGACCTCATCAAAACCCTTAATCTGGGCGCTCTCAAGAAATGACATTTGACCACCCGCCAAATCAACCAGGATGCGAAAGGCTTCTTAGCCTTCCGTACAACCCAAAACAAGATTAAAAACATTTCAAGAGACAGATTAAAAGGATATTGGAATTAAGGAAATGTAGTGGTAGAACCCTCACCCACTACTGCACTCGCTGCAACGAATGGACCCAGTGTGTAGCAGTCCTCATAAAGAGTCTGGACATCTTTTAAGTAAAATGACGCGAATACCGACTTGCTTCTCCAAAAGGTCGCGTCCATAATACTTCGCAGAGATCTATTTTGCTTAAAGGCCACGGAAGTTGCTATAGCTCTTACTTCGTGTGTCTTAACCTTAAGCAAGCAACGGTCTTTTTCACTCAAGTGAGAATGAGCCTCTCGGATTATAAATCTAATAAAATATGACAAAGCATTCTTTGACATAGGTAATGATGTCTTCTTAACTGAGCACCACAAGGCCTCAGATCCACCTCGTAAGGACTTAGTACGAGCTAAGTAGAACTTAAGAGCTCTAACTGGACACAGTACTCTTTCAAGTTCGTTGCCTACGATCTCTGATAGGCAAGGTATATCAAATGACTTAGGCCAAGGACGAGAAGGCAATACCGACTTGCTTCTCCAAAAGGTCGCGTCCATAATACTTCGCAGAGATCTATTTTGCTTAAAGGCCACGGAAGTTGCTATAGCTCTTACTTCGTGTGTCTTAACCTTAAGCAAGCAACGGTCTTTTTCACTCAAGTGAGAATGAGCCTCTCGGATTATAAATCTAATAAAATATGACAAAGCATTCTTTGACATAGGTAATGATGGCTTCTTAACTGAGCACCACAAGGCCTCAGATCCACCTCGTAAGGACTTAGTACGAGCTAAGTAGAACTTAAGAGCTCTAACTGGACACAGTACTCTTTCAAGTTCGTTGCCTACGATCTCTGACAGGCAAGGTATATCAAATGACTTAGGCCAAGGACGAGAAGGCAGTTCATTTTTGGCCAAGAAACCAAGCTGAAGTGAACATGTGGCTTTATCTGTGGAAAAGCCGATGTTCTTACTGAAGGCATGGATCTCACTGACCCTTTTAGCCGAAGCCAAGCACACTAAGAAAAGTGTCTTGAGGGTGAGATCCTTCAGGGAGGCTGAATGTAATGGCTCAAACCTGTCTGACATGAGGAACCTTAGGACCACGTCTAAGTTCCATCCAGGAGTTGCCATACGACGCTCCTTAGAGGTCTCGAAAGACTTAAGGAGATCTTGGAGATCTTTATTACTGGAAAGATCTAAGCCTCTATGTCTAAAGACCGAAGCCAACATGCTCCTGTAGCCCTTAATAGTGGGTGCTGAGAGGGAGCGAACATTTCTCAGATGTAAGAGAAAGTCTGCGATTTGGGCTACAGAGGTACTGGAAGAGGAAACAGATGCTGACTTGCACCAGTCTCGAAAGACTTCCCACTTCGACTGGTATACTTTGATGGTAGAAGCTCTCCTAGCTCTCGCAATCGCTCTGGCTGCCTCCTTCGAAAAGCCTCGAGCTCTTGAGAGTCTTTCGATAGTCTGAAGGCAGTCAGACGAAGCGCGGGGAGGCTTTGATGAAGATCCCTTACGTGGGGCTGCCGTAAGAGATCTATCCTTAGAGGAAGACTCCTTGGAATGTCTACCAGCCATTGAAGTACCTCTGTGAACCACTCTCTCGTGGGCCAGAGGGGAGCAACCAACGTCAACCTTGTCCCTTCGTGAGAGGCGAACTTCTGCAGTACCTTGTTGACTATCTTGAATGGTGGGAATGCGTACAAGTCCAGGTGAGACCAGTCCAGTAGAAACGCGTCTATGTGGATCGCCTCTGGATCTGGGACTGGCGAGCAATAGATCGGGAGCCTTTTGGTCAACGAGGTGGCAAAGAGGTCTATGGTGGGTTGACCCCAAGTCGCCCAAAGACTCTTGCACACGTCCTTGTAGAGGGTCCATTCCGTGGGGATCACCTGACCTCTCCGACTGAGACAGTCTGCCAAGACGTTCAAGTCCCCCTGGATGAATCTTGTCAACAGGGAGATGCCTCGATTTTTTTACCCTATGAGGAGGTCCCTTGCGATCACGTACAGTGTGTGGGAGTGAGTGCCTCCTTGCTTGGAGATGTACGCCAAAGCTGTGGTGTTGTCTGAATTGACCTCTACCACTTTGTTTCGAAGAATGCTCTCGAAACTCATCAAGGCCAAGTGGACTGCTAATAGCTCCTTGCCGTTGATGTGCATGCTCTTCTGAACCGACGTCCACAGACCCGAACATTCCCGACCGTCCAGAGTCGCACCCCAACCCAAATCCGACGCGTCTGAGAACAACACGTGGTTTGGGTTCTTGACTGCTAGGGACAGACCCTCTCTCAGACTTATGTTGCTGTCCCACCAGTTCAGGCATGCTTTTACTGGCTCGGTGACCGGGATTGATACAGCTTCTAAAGTCTTGCTCTTGTTCCAGTGAGAGTCTAGATGGAACTGGAGAGGGCGAAGGTGAAGTCTCCCTAGCGATACAAACTGCTCCAGGGATGACAGAGTCCCTACGAGACTCATCCAACTTCTTACTGAACAACGTTCTCTTTTCAGCATGAGTCGGACTTTGAGCAGGGCTTGTTCTATTCGGGTGGCAGACGGAAAAGCCCGAAAAACTAGACTGCGAATCTCCATCCCCAAATAGAGAATCGTCTGGGATGGAATCAGTTGAGACTTTTCTAAGTTGACCAAAAGTCCCAACTCCTTTGCCAGACCCAACGTCCAGTGAAGGTCCTGCAGACAGCGATGACTGGACGATACTCTGAGAAGCCAGTCGTCCAAGTACAGGGAGGCTCGAATTCCCGATAAATGAAGGAATTTTGCCACATTCCTCATGAGCCTCGTAAACACGAGAGGAGCAGGACTGAGGCCGAAGCACAGTGCTCGAAACTGGTACACCACATTCCTGTAAACAAACCTCAGAAACGGTTGGGAATCCGGGTGTATAGGAATGTGGAAGTACGCATCTTGCAGGTCGAGAGAGACCATCCAGTCTCCCTCTCTGACCGCTGCTAGGACGGACTTCGTGGTCTCCATCGTAAATTTTGTTTTCGTAACAAAAACGTTGAGCGCACTGACGTCTAGCACTGGCCTCCAACCTCCTGTATGCTTTGGGACTAGGAAGAGACGGTTGTAAAACCCCGGTGACTGAAGGTCCGAGACTTTCACCACCGCTCCCTTCTCTAGCAACAGAGACACTTCGTGATGTAGAGCTTGTCTCTTTGACTCCTCTCGATACCTGGGAGAGAGGTCTATAGGAACTGTTACTAGAGGAGGTCTGCGTACAAAAGGTATTTTGTACCCCTCCTTGAGCAACAACACAGACTCTTGGTCTGCACCCCTCTTCTCCCAGGCCTGCCAGAAGTTGTTCAGTCTGGCCCCTACCGCTGTCTGAGGACGTGGGAGGTCAGACTCTGCCACGGGAGGACTTGGCTCCTCTCCTCTTACCTCTCTTTCCCTCGGCACGAAAGCCTCCCCTGCTGGGAGCTCTGCCACGAAAGGGCGGGATAAACCTAGACGCAGGAGTCTCGATTCTGGGTCTCACAACAAAGGATGAAGAAGGATCTCCCTTGCGAGCAGAAGAAGCCATCAGGTCATGTGTGTCCTTCTGTACAAGCGAAGCAGCAATGTCCTTAATCAGCTGTTGAGGAAACAAGGCAGCCGATAAGGGAGCAAAGAGCAGTTCCGATCTTTGACAGGGAGTAACTCCTGCTGAAAGGAAAGAGCAAAGGGTTTCTCTCTTCTTCAAGACTCCAGACGTAAAGGTGGAGGCGAGCTCATTGGAGCCATCGCGGATGGCTTTGTCCATACAAGACATAATAAGTAAGGACACATCTTGGTCAGCAGACGAGATCTTCCTACTTAATGCTCCTAGAGACCAATCTAAAAAGTTAAAAACTTCGAAGGCCCTGTATACCCCTTTAAGGAGATGGTCAAGGTCCGAGGAGGACCAACAAATTTTAGAGCGTCTCATGGCCAGGCGACGGGGAGAGTCTACGAGGCTTGAGAAGTCACCCTGGGCAGAGGCAGGGAGAGTCTACGAGGCTTGAGAAGTCACCCTGGGCAGAGGCAGGGACTCCCAAGCCGAGAACTTCTCCCGTGTCATACCAGACGCTCGATCTAGAAGCTAGCTTAAAAGGTGGGAAGGCAAAGGCCGTCTTCCCCAAACTCCTCCTGGTAACCAACCAGTCGCCTAGAAGACGTAAAGCCCTCTTAGAAGAGCGAGAGAGCACTAGCTTAGTAAAGGCAGGCTTGGTAGCAGCTAAGCCTAGCGCAAACTCAGACGGAGGCGAACGAGGAGCAACAGTAACAAAATGATCTGGGAAAAGATCCTTGAAAATCATCATGATTTTCTTAATATCCATCGAAGGTTGCGCAGCCTTAGGCTCTTCTACGTCTGACAAAACATCCAAAGGATTATCAGTAGGAGGAGGATCAGCAACATCCTCATCTGAAGGAACCTCGTCCGACAACTGATGAGTCTCAAGCAAGGGAGAGACCTGCCTTGGTGGCAATGCTTGACAAGCAGAGTCCACACGCAAAGGAGCATCAGTAGCAGTCAAGGACGCTACGTCATGTAACTGCTTAATGGACTGACCAGCAACAACAACAGGAGCGGGAGGACGCTCGACGTCAAGTCGAGACTGCCTTGACTGCCTAGATTGAGCAGTTAAAACAACTCTTGACTGCGGTGCTCGACGCTCAACGTCAAAACAAGTCAACTTAGCTGGTTGGCGAACGTCCTGAACGTCAACACGAGCATGCGGCAGCGGCTGAACGTCAACAAGCGGCTGAAAGTAAACACGGGACTGCATCGAGTGAGGCTCCAAGTCACGTGACTGACGTGACTTTGTAACGTCAACGTCAACAGGACGAGCAAAGGCTCCTTCGGACGGCTGACGGCCAGGATCTCGATCAGCGTAACAGCGAGGATCATCGTGAACCTGCTCAACAGTATACTCCTCCATAAGGGAGGCAAGCTTATTCTGCATATCCTGCAGGACAACCCATTTAGGATCAACGGGAGTCGGTACGGGTCGAGACGATGGTAACGTCTGTGACGGCAAAACATTGCCTAAACTAAGACTCTCGGAGCCCGTGTTACGCTTTTGTTTAGGCGGCGAGCAGTCTTCCGATGACTGCACAGGGTCAGAGCTGTCCCAATGGCTACAGCCAGGACGCTGGACCTGTCCTGAAGGGACTGACTTCCGCTTTAAGGGTCTAGAAACCTTGCTCCACGGTTTCTTACGCGAGAAGCCTTCGGATGACGAGGAGAAAACCGCCTCGCTCGTCTTATGGTAGGGGTGGTCTTGACGAGACACGCCCGAAACCATAGAGGGAACGTCTGTTCGTTGGTTAAAGCCTCTCGTCCCCATAAGTCCTACGACATTACTTCTCCCTGGTGCATGGGAGCTTGCAAGAGGTCTCGGACTAGGCGAACGACAAGCACGAACAGACGAACCCTCGGTCGCAACACTTATAACACTTTGCGCACTAATCACTTTATCCCCACGATTTTCTAATGTGGCACTCTGACACTTTAACACTTTTACATCCGCCATGAGTTGATTACGGTCCGTTGCCAAAGATTCAACTCTCTCGCCCAACGCTTAAATGGCACGCAACATATCCCGCATTGATGGTTCATGAGTGCTAGTAGAAGGTTCAGGCACAACTACTACAGGGGAAGGATTAGGTTCTGGGGCATGGGAGGAGGAAAATTCTAATGATCTAGAGGAACTTCTCCTCACCCTATCTCTCTCTAGCTTACGAGAATACTTATCAAACTCTAGCCAGTCGAATTCCGAAAGTACCACGCACTCATCACACCGATCTCCTAATTGGCAGGTTTCACCCCGGCAATTAGAACACACGGTATGTGGGTCGAGAGAGGCCTTTGGAAGACGTTTGTTACAATCCCTAGCATTACATTTACGAAATTTAGGAATCGGAGAAGGGTCAGCCATTTTGAAAAGTCAAAGAAAATCCAAAAAACAATCCAAAGTCATCAACAATAAAATCTATCCAAAAAAGAGTTCAAGAGTTTTAATTGAAGATAAAAACACCTGCACTGCGAAAGCTCAAAACCAAAAAGAAGTACTTCACCAAGAATGACGAAAAACTCCAGGTCAACAGCGAGTAATGGAATCAACTTGTCGACAAGACCGACAGAGAAGAACTGGAGCTGTTTACATGTATATGCGGTATCTGGCCGATAGTTGGCGCTGGTGGGCACACCCGCAACCTTCATGGCGATCGCTCGCGAGTTTTTGTGTTTTCTGTCGAGCCGTCCGAGACGTCAGCTATTATATATTCACCGGCTAAGTTTAATATTTAAAATTAGTATTACCCAACATTCATTGTGCTATATATTTTGCAAATGCCACTTGGTTGTATGACTAGCCCTCCTATCATATACCTTTAGAACTACTATACTACATGGACTGTTGAGGCTGCAATCCAGAAACTGCCACTCTGTTTTTGTCAGCCTTCAAGTTGGCACTTCATTCGGCAGTGTTACTTTCATTAGAGGATTAATTTTTCATTGTATGTAGGCCTCTACAACTAAATTGTGGGTATACGTGTTTTATAAAGGACCTGACGGTAGTGTGGTTATATTAACTATCCAACTTGATACTCAAGGTGTCTTCTAAAGTAAGTATAAGATATTCTTTACCTGTTTGGGTAAATATTTTATGATTAAAGTAGATTTCCTTAGTTTATTGAACTACCACATCTAATAATATTAGATTTACTTAAGAAAAGATTAGAAGGAGACGTGAATACAGTAAATGAAAAGAGCCCAACATGTTTCTGATTAAAGTATAAATTTGCTAAGTTAATAGATCTCCAACATCTAATGATATAAGATTTACTAAAGAAAGAATTAGGAGACGAGCATACGTGAAGAGCGCCCAGCATGTTTCTTGATTTAGTATAAGGATCTCCCAGATCAAATGGTATTAGATTTGCTAAATATAGGGTCAATTGCAACCCCCATATGAGGAGAGTTAATCGTAATACTTTCCATTCATTTAGTGTAAGTAAACCATCATTTGATATTAATGATGTGACTCATTTATATTTGGGATCCACTTTTCTACGTCTCAAATATCTTTTACTAACCCTCCAGATAATTTCTGGAGGATAATAAATACATACCCAGTATTCAGTGGATTACACTTTCCTCCCCATATTTAGCGTGGACAAATGAGAATGAGGGTTTCTTGTTGGCAGCTTCTAGTAGCCATTTAGTGTAGTATTTTTTCCAGTATAAGATAGGACGGCTTGTCATAAAAACCCACTAGTCCTTTAAATTTGAATTTGTTAACCAAGCTGTGCTTTCGAAATGTATAGCACAATGAAAGTTGGGTAAGTATTGCAATAATAAAATTCTGGCAAAATTTGATAGTAAAAATGCTGAAAAAATTAAGGTTGTAATTTATATGACAAACTAACAGACACAACACTTAGGAGAAATAGAGTAGTATCTACCTGCATGCCCATTAATTTTTCTGTGGACTGGGCAAGCTCTTTGGTTGCCTGGGCAAGTTGCTGCTGTAGAGAGTTGATGGTACATTCTTGTTGATTTATTATAGCCCCTTTTGTTTGCTGGTCCTGTTGAAGAAAATAACTGAAGGAAACAATAACAAAAAAGGGATTTTGACGAAGGAAAAATCTATTTCTGGGAAGAGACCTGTGACGCCCGGTGAAAGAAGTCCTTCTTTACACTTTTCTAATATAAATCTTCCATATATACTAGAGAAAGATAAAAGCATGGAATGCAGAGGTTACTACCCTCGCGCGATCACCTTGTGGGTGTCGTGTATACAACAGGGGAACAGGGGCGTGTGAAAACCACTATTCACAGTCTGTCTTCCATTTAGATAATCCCTTCATCAAAGGGGAGAGCCGTGACAGGCCCTAGAGAACACAGTTGGACTACCCCACCGAACAAAAACAACCATTTCACAAAAATAACAGTCATTCAAACACTCTCCTCAAAATTACAATTTCTGATAACAATGCCATAGGTTATTACGATCCTGCATTAATCATGCAATCCTAGGAAATGGAACATGTGTGACCTACTAAACTTCTCTGGAGTGTTACTCCTTTTTTGAGGGCTACCTTATTTTGCTGTGCATCTCTCTCACATATATGAGTCACAGTCACTTTATTCAATCTCCAAGGCCTGAAGAACTTGCCCTTTTAATTTTATATTAATACTGAAATTACCATACCATCCAGTTTTTCCTTCATTAACATGCCCATTAGTATACATTGATTTCTCAGCTATAATGCCACAACAAAATTAAAAAGCATACCAGAATACTTTATTTTTCAAAGGTCTTGAAAAAAGAATTCCTGGTGTAGGTCACACAGACTATGATGCCAGTCGAGATAACACTTTTTTAGACAACCTACTGGAGCACTTATCGCTATGATTATTATTATTATTATTAATATTAATTGCTACGCTACAACCCTAGTTGGAAAAGCAAGATGCTATAAGCCCAGGGGCCCCAACGGGGAAAAGTAGCCCAATAAGGAAAGGAAGCAAGGAAAAATAAAATATTTTAAAAACAGTAGCAACATTAAAATAAATATTTTCTACATAAACTATAAAAACTTTAACAAA